>NW_027526225.1:60002029-60021459 GCF_048455015.1 Haemaphysalis longicornis | reverse complement strand
TCAGAATGAAAGTAGTGGCAAGGAGGCAATGAGGGATATCCTCTAGAAGGCGTCGTCCGAAGCCCGACGGAAGTAAAGTGCCCTAAAAGTTCGACGGAAGTTTCCACGCTGTTGCCAGATGTAGTGCAGCCGAGCGAAGGCACTTCGTCTATGGTAGCTAAGTGCCTTCACATCTATCTTTTTGCTCTTAGTTTCTGGGCAGTGAGGCCACTGTTCAGTATATGCGTATAGTTTTCCCACTGTTGGTATCAGAGGCCTAGCCGGGGGGGGGGGGGGGGGGTGAGGGGGGTTATAGGGCTTCAGCTTCATCCCCCCCCCGTCGCTAAATTGTGTCGCGCTGTCATGCAGGGCGACCAAGGCAACCTCCTGCTCCGGAAACCATTCTAGGATTTTGTCTAGGACTCCAGGAATCCTGTCCGGAAATCGCATCTACAGCTTTATGGCGGACAGTTGAACATCGATTGTAGGATTGCGCTGGGTATAACACCACAAGACGGACAAAGAAGGACACATACACACTGAATGTAAAGGCTGCGTCAAGTGTATGTGCACGTGTCTTTCTGTCCGTCTTCTGTTATACCCAGCGCAACCTACAATCGATCCTATGCAAGGCCTTCATTCACGGGGGGGGGGGGGGGCTTCTGCGAGCGCGCGCTACGCAACGCAGTAGATTCGCGGGCGAAACCGGAGGCCTGGCTGTTTCAGCACCTCCGTGCAACTAGGGTCGCCCATAGGGCCGCTGGCGGAAACCCTGGCCCTAACGACTTCGGACTTTGTCCCCGACCCCCCCTCCCCTGTATCCGTTTAAGTCAGCGTGAATCTTGCTCCCTGCGGGTTATTTTTAGTGGCTTTCATGTGTCCTTTTTCAAAGCGTTTGCCGTAATTTTGTTGAAAGGTGGGGGCACTCTTTTCCGTATGCGTGAGTGTGTGTGTGTGTGAGGGGGTGGGCGGGGGAGGGGGGGAAGCGAAGTTGCCGTAGTTCTCATGAATACCTTCCGGGCCTCCCGGCGCCAGAAAAACGCCACAGCTACCAAAATAGGCCGTATTGCCTCACGAGCAGCGCCGCAGCAGCGAATTCGCAGGTAAATGAGCGCCATGTAGAACGGCTTTTTGTATATATAAATGTACACTTTGTTGCCAGTGGCACTTTTCTTGCCCTGATCAAAATGCAATCTTCTCGCTTCTTTAAGGCTATTTTCACTTTTGTATCTACAAAATCTTATCCACAAAAATCGCTTGCCTGTCCCTTTAAGAAAAGAATGGACTCTGGCATTGCAAGATGAACACTTGGAAGGAGACTGTTTCCTGCAGTGAATACAAACGGTCTGATGATTCAATGTGAAATGGACTACCATAAAGTTCTGAGAGAACGACCTCCCCCGAGAGAGAAACAGAGAGAGAAAGAACTTTATTCTGGAGCTGTTGGGTCAACGGCGAGTGGTGACCAGCGCTTGGAGGGCGCCGGTGACCTGGGCCGCTCGTTCAGCGAGTCCTTGCTGGACCCGCGGATCCGAGCTGCCTAACGCCGCCTCCCAGTGCTCCACACAAGAGATGAGAGGGAATGAGTTTTGAGGGCATTGCCAAATTATATGAGCAACTGTTTCGTGGGCTCCACAGTCGGGGCATTGGGGAGAGGGAAATACAGATGGATAAATTGCATGTAGTCTGGTGCGACAGGGGAGGGTATTGGTTTGGAGAAGGCGCCAGTACCGTTCCTCGGTAATAGAGAGTGACTAATGGGGTGGAGGGTAGCGCCGGCGAGAGAGGCGGTAGTGGCTGGTAATTTCCTGGAAAGTCAGAAGGCTGTCGCGGGTTGATTGGGCTCCATGGGAAGGGGTGCGACCTGGCGCAGCTCGGTGGGTGGCGCAGCTCGGCGCAGCCCGAGCGACTCTATAGTTCATCTCATAAGCTACATGCAGCACTGTGGAGGCTACATTGTTATCAATAGTGCGCCCACTGAGGGCGCCTAATCCGCCGTGAAGGGGGTCCTGAAAGGACACTCCCTTCTCCCCTCTCGGCAAGTGGCACCGCACGGCCCCGCGCCTTTTGTCGCTTCCTTCGCGGTGAGTTAGGCGGCCTGAGGGGGACAACAATGTAGCCTCCACAGTGCTGCATGTAGCTTGTGAGATGAACTATAGGATGTATCTGCCAGTAGAAGTGGTAGAACCTCCCCCGAAACAGGACCCAACCCCCTTGGGGGGTGAAATATTCAATTTACTAAAAGACCCAAAGATCGTCCACCCCATAAAATCGCGCTAGCTTCGACGCCTTCGAAAGTTCGGGGAGCTCCCTCCGTAAAAACGTCCAGTGGCCGCGTTCACGGCCGTGTTTCGATTTTGAACATGAGACCATACCTCGGCAAAACTGCGCGCCACTCCCTCACTCATACAGAAAAATATATTTTTCCTCACGCACTCACTCACACACTCGCTCATCTGTCACCCTCACTAGCACTCACGCTCACTACGTGCCCTCCCCGACTCGCACCCACTCGCGCTCACGCTCACCACTCACCATGACCACTCGCACTCACTTGCGCTCACGCTCACAACTCGCCATCACCACTTGCGCACTCACTCCCGCTCACCGTTCGCCGTCACCCACTCGCATTTACTCGCGCTCGCGCTCACCACTCGTCGTCTCCTCTTGCGTGTGCAGCAGACACTCCATGAGTTATGAATCCGAACAATATTTGTGCATTACGGCGTCAGAAGGCCATCCAAATCATATTCCTAAATCAACGCGCCACCAAAGAATTTATTGTAGGGTACCCAATAGCATGAGCTCAGTGACGATATATTTCCAAAGCTAAAAGCAATTCCGCCACAGTGAGCGGCGCCTTCGACGAATATCCAGCAGCGAGTACAAGCGCAATAGTTGCGCTGACCGCGGTAAGCCCCGGAAATGCGCGAGTAGCGCGAGCGCACTCGCGAATGGTGAGCGGGGTTCACGGCGAGTGGCACTCGCACTTGCGAGTGGTGAGGGGAGCTCACCGCGATAGCACTCGTATGCGCGAGTGGTGAGCGGGGCTCACTCTGCGTTGGGCTCGCACTCACACTCGCCGGTCAAAAACGATGGCGACGCTCGCTCACAACTCACTCATGAGTGGTGAGTGGGGGGGTGAGCGCACTCGTGAGTGAGCCTGTCGACCTATGCATGAGACACAACCTGTACAGCTCGGGAGAGCATGGTGGACGAAGTGCTGCAGCTCGTGTTCGGAACAGACATTCGATGCATGGTTCGATGCCTTCGAAGCCCCGGCCATATTCAAGACGGATTTCTGCGATGCTCCACCGTATTTATTAGAAAATCGACGGATAGAGTGCAGTATGACATTCCATTTCTGTTTGAATCTTTTGAGCCAAATTCCAGGGCTGTTTTTTGTTCCACTTGGAAGGCCTAGGAGTGTAATGGGCTCAGTTGAAGCGATACATCGCAGTTGACTATGTTGACTGCAATTTCTTGGGGTGGGTCAGGTGGCTTACAACCGTATATACTGCCAGAAATTCGTTCTTTTTCAGGTGCTAGTTCTAGACCTAGCTGAGCCAGAGTGAGCTCAAGGCTATTAGCCGCGGCCTGTAACACAACAACCTGCCCTCTAAAAAATCAGTCGTCCGCTTCCTTCCAGACCGTGATATCATCGGCGTATATGGTGAAGTGGGCGCCTGAGTCAATTTCAAGTTGTCGAGCTACTCTGGTCTAGGCCAGGTTGAAAAGTACAGGGCCTAAAATCGACCCTTGGGGAGTACCGCGGTCGAGGTAGCAAGTCGTGGGTTCCCATTCAGGGTGCGAACCGTGAAGACGTACAGGCCGGCTTTGGAGGAATGGTCTAATCCAATTTTGCGTGCGGGTGGGTGGCTGACGTTGTCGAACTCCTTTCGCAGATCAACCACTATGATGAGGTCAGGCGTGCCGCGATGGTAGTGGGGGCGGTTAATTACCCTGCGCAGAAGCCAGAGGCTATATCATGCGTGCCAACAATAGGCCGGAAGCCTGTTTGTGTTGGGTGAAAATACGGTTGGACATATTCTAAATAATGTGTGAGCCGATTGTTCATGAGTCGCTCAATCAATTTGCAAATAACGGGAGTGAGGGAGACCGGCCTAAGGTTCCTGATTACACTGGAAGGCTTGTTGGCTTTGGGGATAGGAAAAATAAGTGTTATTTTAAGGTGTTCTGGCACTTACCCTTGCTCCCAGAGGTCATTAATCTGACAAAAGATGTTCCAAGGCCTCAGACGGGAGGTTTCGGAGGTGCTGCCACGTGACACCGTCATGACCGGGCGCAGAATGAAGCCGTCCCTGGCCGATTGCAATGCGTAACTCGGCCATTGTAAAAGGTAGCTCCAAGTCAGGGTCAGGCTGAGGAATATCAATAATTGGAAGTGGAGCGGGGGGAGAGGTGGAAGCATGGGGAAAGAAGGTAATTATAAGTCGCCCCTCCACTGTTGACGGGTCTGCACTGAGGGTTAGGGTAGCGAAAAGAGGGGTTCTTTTGGCAGCCTTCTGAGTGAGGCTGCGGTGCAGACGCCAAAGCGTCCGTAAGCCTCTCGCGTGACTGAGGGTGTCCCAGAGAGTGACACACCAACTTACACACCGTGCTCTTTGCGACCACAACTACCACACTGCCCTTGCCCTCCTCGAAAGAGGAACACGATCTTTCTAATTGCTACAACGAGGTCTCAATGCCGAAGAATCACAAACTCTGTGGACGAAAAACCAACACAACTACCTGCAAATCTATTTGCGTTGAGGTGTTCGGTGGGAACATCCGATATAAACTTAAAACGCTTCTGAACTTGGGAAAATATCCAGCCTCTTGCACGCAACCTAGCTATGTCCAAGGATGTGTTCAGGGGAGAACAACTCAAATAGTACATATTCCACTTCTTCAAGACATGGAAGGCAGCTTTGACCAGCTCGTTACCTCAAGAACAGCGCGAGCTGATTGAGAATGCAAAGGGAGGACCTGCTGCATCTGGTGCCCTAGACTTAAATCTCTTTACCCTATTTCCCTAAACGCTAGCTATTTCTTCCTAAACAAAGACCTTCCCTCTCCCTCTCCCTCCCTCCCTCCCTCCCTCCCTCCCTCCCTCCCTCCCTCCCTCCCTCCCTCCCTCCCTCCCTCTCTCTCTCTCTGTCCCCCTCTCTCTCTCTCTGTCCCCCTCTCTCTCTCTCTCTCTCTCTCTCTCTCTCTCTCTCTCTCTCTCTCTCCGTCTCTTCGAAAAGCAAAATTGTTCAGCCCCGCATATACATCACCGAATAAACATTTTCATGCACTGACACTGACGCCTCCTCGCTAAAACTTACAAACAGCTGGCATGCGCAATCTTACACGGTCACATTTTAAGCCACAGAAGCTCAGAGAGCCTTAGAGGCTCTCCTGGGCCACGTCGATTAAAAATCCTCGTTGCTAGTCTTTCTCTTTTCGATGACCTTTAGTGTGAATGGGTACATTTTACTAGCGCAAAATACGAACCACACGAGTAAGAAAAACACAGGACGAACGGATGTCTAGCGTTCTTCCTGTGCTTAACTACTTCTTAAGCGCCAAAAACTACAGGGACATAGAATGAGACAGGGACACGCGCTTACTTCCAACTAAATTTTATTGAGCAAGCGTGAAATATATACATGAAAAAATAGTCTATAGGAGATACAGAAAAGAATTACACACAAGGGATAACAGATAAACTCGGTGCTGTTCCACACGTGTCAGGCACTACCATGACCAGTTCTTTTTCAAGAACACTGCTTCCTTTACTGACAAGGCTATCGACGTTGTGCTGACGCATTCGAAGTCACCTAATTGCATCTCAGCCGCTTCAACTATTTCACGCGTGCGTTGATCAGAATCATGAAACAACGTGACTGAATTTGAAAAGTAGGGTTCGCACCCCTGGCATTCAGCACAGTGATTTGAGAGGTTCCCATTTTTTCTTTTTAGTACATTATTCTGGTGTTCACGTAGCCTTGAGTTGATGCATCTGCCAGTCTGTCCTACATATACTCTACCACAAGCCAACGGCACACGGTACACCACGCCGCCATCACATTCGACATACTTGTTGTTATGTCCAACATTACAGCCACTATTTTCTTGCCTTACCGGACACGTTTCCTTACACAGCCTTGCGAGTTTAAGCGGTGCGGACATGACAACCCGAACCCCGGCCCTCTGACCTATTTTCTTGAGCCTATGTGCAACACCATGCAGGTACGGTATCACGGCCGTCTTACGCCGCTCACTACCATCCTGTACACTGGTCTCGGCCCCTTTTCCTTGTAGCCCTTCCCGCCTGCGGACAGCTTCACAGACTGCCACAATGACGTGCTCAGGGTACCCAGTGTCTCTTAGCCGAGAAACCTGCGCCTCCACAGCGCTGTGCACTTGGTGACACTTGGTGACGGCTAAGAGACACTGGGTACCCTGAGCACGTCATTGTGGCAGTCTGTGAAGCTGTCCGCAGGCGGGAAGGGCTACAAGGAAAAGGGGCCGAGACCAGTGTACAGGATGGTAGTGAGCGGCGTAAGACGGCCGTGATACCGTACCTGCATGGTGTTGCACATAGGCTCAAGAAAATAGGTCAGAGGGCCGGGGTTCGGGTTGTCATGTCCGCACCGCTTAAACTCGCAAGGCTGTGTAAGGAAACGTGTCCGGTAAGGCAAGAAAATAGTGGCTGTAATGTTGGACATAACAACAAGTATGTCGAATGTGATGGCGGCGTGGTGTACCGTGTGCCGTTGGCTTGTGGTAGAGTATATGTAGGACAGACTGGCAGATGCATCAACTCAAGGCTACGTGAACACCAGAATAATGTACTAAAAAGAAAAAATGGGAACCTCTCAAATCACTGTGCTGAATGCCAGGGGTGCGAACCCTACTTTTCAAATTCAGTCACGTTGTTTCATGATTCTGATCAACGCACGCGTGAAATAGTTGAAGCGGCTGAGATGCAATTAGGTGACTTCGAATGCGTCAGCACAACGTCGATAGCCTTGTCAGTAAAGGAAGCAGTGTTCTTGAAAAAGAACTGGTCATGGTAGTGCCTGACACGTGTGGAACAGCACCGAGTTTATCTGTTATCCCTTGTGTGTAATTCTTTTCTGTATCTCCTATAGACTATTTTTTCATGTATATATTTCACGCTTGCTCAATAAAATTTAGTTGGAAGTAAGCGCGTGTCCCTGTCTCATTCTATGTCCCTGTAGTTTTTGGCGCTTAAGAAGTAGTTATGGAACACCAACTAGCCCGAACGCAAGCCCTTCTTCCTGTGCTTTTCTTACTCGTGTGGTCCGTCTCTTGCGCTAGTAAAATGTACCCATTATCGTCTAACCAACTGGCCCAACTTTCCGTCCTTAGGACCTTTAGTGCTCGTGAGCAGCAAATGCGAACGAAAACACTCCGTTGGAGTCGAAGTATCGCTATCGCGCCTTACATCTTGGGATACAAACGTAGATGTCTCTGAAACTTTTTTCAAATACGCTGCTGTCTAGTTTAAATAGATTTTGTTTCGCGACGCAGCGCCGAAACCAGTTCGATAACTACTTTTTGCTGCGCTGTTGCCTGTTTACCTCCGACCGACGTGTTGAAATGCGACAGGCACGCTTGGTTCGGCGCAGGCTTTTATCGCTTGGATAGGCCTCCTGCGCTGGAGTTTTGGCGACATGCAGCGCCCCTAGCGGCCGACGCCTCTGGGTAGTACAAAAGCAGACGACCCTCGCCGCCCTCCATGTGTTTTCAATTACAAGCCAGAGTGAAAGTTGGTTGTAGCGCTTTGTGGCGTGTTTAAATGACTGCATACTGTATGAAATAACCCTTAAAGTAGTTGCAGAGGCCAAACAAAATAATATCCACTAAAAGAAGCCGATTTGTCAGCTTTCTTTTGAGCGAGCTGTCGCGGTGGTCGCGGCGTGGGACGGTATCGCCAGGTCGGGTGGTTTAACTGTTTGACGACAGTTACAGTTTTTTCTTCTTGCGTGCGATCGACAAAGGAAAGTTCACGAGTAGCATAAACACGGAGCGCTACTCATCCTATATCCTGAGGTAACTGCAAAAGGTTGCTTCAGCGGGAGCATGCAAGCGAACGCAAGAATTGCGCAGCCGATCAGCTGAGACTGCTCGCCTGGCACCGCCTTTGAAATGAGTGGAAATTTTGTTTCGTATTTTCGCACACTAAATGATTCTTGCGTAACGTTTTACGCCGCACGATTTACGAACGGCAGGGTACATGTATACTAGCGAGTAGGTGGGGCAATAGCGCCAAATAAACAAATTAAGCGCTATTAAAGGACGCAAAACATGCACCAAATCAAGCCCGCTGCCTGCAGAGATGATGTACTTCGATCATCACTGACTGTGTTGGTTTTCTAATGCAGGGGTCGTCGAATCTGAACGCCGACACGACAGTTTTGACTTCAAATGGAGTTAGACAGCGAGACAAGAACAGAGAATTGGTGTCCTCCAGTTGAATTGCCCCCCCCCCTCTTCACACTTCGCCAGATTATTGTCAAATATTATTAGAAATTCGCTGACCTTTTTCTCTTTGCATTCAAAACCCCCCTCCTCCTCCTCCTCCTCCCCCCCCCGATTTGCCATCCAGCCCTCCGCCGTGTCGGCTCCATGGAACTCGGCCGTTGCTGACCCTCATTCTAGGCTATTAAGTGCGAACTGGGAATGTATGCTGCAAGAGCGTAATTAAGTAAAGTGAGAGCAAACAAGGAAAGCGAGCGGCCTCTCAGTTCGCCCGACCACCTTGTTTTACCGCCACTAATTTCGGAATCGCAAAACAGATTTCACGCTTCTGATGGTCGCGGCATTTTGCCACTGAGACACGCAACAAAACGGCAAGCTAACGCTGCACCATGTATTCGTAACGGCGACGCAAACGAACACTGTTTAATGAAAGTGCACGCATAGTACGCAAAAGAGCAGCGCACCGCAGCAGGCGAGCCTGCGGTCCGCCGGACTCGCTGGCTTTTTAAAGCGCTATCATCGCCGATTGCGTCACTCTTCTTTTTTGATCAGCTGTTTTTGAGAAGTCTTTGTCACCTAGAGTATTAGTTTAAACTAGAAATTTCACTTAAAATTTCACTTCGTACGACCATCGATCGGTGAACCTGCGAGTAGCAGACGCCGTCACGGTCCCGGCACTTTCGTCGGCGCTGTAAACGTGTTTAGCGCTGCAAAGCTTTTCCCCCAAATGCCAAGTTGATCGCTGAAATAGATCGGACGCGTCGGGGATGAGCTGGTGACCACGTCGCAAAATAATCGCGAGCGTCGAGCTCATTTTGCTTCTGTCAACACGGGATCCTATGGGACCCGCGCAGCTTTGTACTACCCGGAAGTACTGCCCGGTGATGATGATGATGATGATGATCGTTGTGGCCAGAAACCCTTTGTATCGGGCGGACACCGAAATGTCCAAGCCAGGTGAAAAAGTTAACAAAATACATATAAAAAGAAAAAAAAAACAAAAACAACCCGGCTGAATGCCTAAAGTCATTGCACCGTCCCCACCAGCGAGAAAGCTAAAGGTAGCAGTTTTCCTGCAGTCTTGTGCATATGGTACACTGCATGCGTATGTACGTCCACTGCACTGTCACCATTCACTGCAGTTCACTCGTGTGTTCACTGCACCGTCACCACAGCCGCACCCAGCCGAACCGATCGCTGCCAGAGTTGCAGTCGCTCTTTCGTCGTGTGTACGTCCATGGCATTGTCGACGCCGTCCTCGAACCCTAGCGCCTGTTGTATAGTGGCGTTGACTCTGGCGGGTGGGCGCAGCTTGTGGCAGTGCAGCACCAGGTGCTCCATGCTTTCCTCGTGGTCGCCGCATGCCCTGCACTTTGCTGCTTGAACCTCTGGTGTGCTGTCGTAGTGCCGGCAGTACAGCAGCGTGCGCAGTGCCCCCACACGGGCCTCGAAGAGGAGTGTGCTGCCGCTGCTGTTGTCGTAGACACGCATCCGGCCTATATCTTGCCTGTGGTTGCAGTACAGTTCCAGGGTAGACTTTTGGTGCATTGTGGTCTGCCAGTGAGCGCGTTCCTCTTCTTTCACCCTGGAGCGCACCTTCTCCGTGATCTTGTGCGGCGGGCCCACCTCGATCGGGCTTGTAGTGAAGCCGAATTTTCGACGGAGGTGGTAGAGGCGGTTGCACCACTGTGTGCGAACACCCTTGAATGCCATGTAGCGGAAAAGTCGCCGCGCCCAGCGTTCGTCGTTCATGACTCGGAGTCGCTCTTCGAATGCAATTTTGCTGGTGGCCTCGCGAGCCTCAAATGTTGACCATCCCAAGTCACCCTGTATGGCCTCCACAGCCACTCGGCCATGGCAGCCCAAGGCAAGGCGGCCCACCTCTCGCTGACCACGCTCGAGCCACCCCCGTGTTGGCGCCGACACACACACCACAGCGTTCGCAAAGGTGAGACATGGGACGTGCACAGACTTCCACAGGTCACGGACCAACAGGTATCGGTTGCACCCCCATAAGCACCGTCTGCGCAGGATACAGCTGGCGCGTCTCGACCTTTCTTTCAGTAAAGCCTCGTGTGTAGCATACTTGTCGCCAGTGGTGTTGAAAGTGATGCCAAGGTAACAATAGCTGTGCATCGGTGGAACTTCTTCCCCGCCAGGCAGCAGCACAATGCGAGCTTTGTCCTCTGGGTCGGAGAAGCACAGGACCGCTGACTTGCGCGTGTTGAAGGCCAGTCCCAGTGTTGACAGATGCTCAGCCGAGGCGGTGACAAGTCCCTGTAGCTCAGCCACACTTCCAGCGAGCAGGACAAGGTCATCGGCGAAGACCAGCCCCGGTAGTGTCCACATTTGCGGGAGTCCATCTTCAGAATAGGGCAGCGTGAAACCAAGTCCCGACGAAATAAGGGCTTTCTCTAGCCCCGCTACATACAGCATGTATAGCAGCGGGGAGAGCGGGCACCCCTGCTTCAGTCCCCGGTGTATTGCCACTGGCTCCGTGTGGACCTCTCCGAAGCATGCCACTGCCTTGTTGCTGGTGTATAAGCGCCGCAGAAGGTCAATCCATTTGGATGGCATAGCCAGGTCGCTCATGTGCCGCAGCATACGGCCGTATGGGACATTGTCATATGCCTTAGTGACGTCGAGAAAGCATGTCACCAGGCCGCGGGATTCTTTCCGTGCAATGTCTATGCACTGGGAGAGTACAAACAGGTTGTCCTCCACCCGACGACCCCGTCTAAATCCATTTTGCAGCTCCGTCAGGTGACCACTTTGCTCCGCCCACGCGCTCATCCAGGCCTTAAGCACTTGGGCAAAAAGCCTATACAGTACGCTGGTGACTGTGAGTGGCCTGTGATCCCTGAGAAGGCTGCTGTCACCGCCTTTCTTTGGTATTAATGACACTTTTCCCAGTAGCCATGCCTCTGGGATGGGGTCGCCGTGGATTATGCCGGTGAGGATTGCTGCAAGGTGTGCTTGCGCCACTTCCCCCAGACACTTGACCAGTTCCGCAGGGATGCCATCGAGTCCGCTTGCCGTGTGAGCCCCAATGCGAGCAAGAGCACGTTTGAGAGCCAGCGGTGTCACTTCCCATTGGCAGTCAGCCATGTATGAGTCCTGTTCACTTGGCGGCTCTCCTACCGGGCTGGCTTTGTGCTGGACGTCACCTTGGTTGGGTGTATGGTCAAAGATTCTCTCAAGATGCGATTGGAGGTGCCGACGTATATCAAGCACTGTGTCACCTGTCATTTCATCTCGGAGCTTTGGCAGTGGCGATTTGCGGTCGAGTGAGGAAACATAGGTCCAAAACTTCCGGGTGCTGTTGCGGCCTGCTGCAGTGATCTCCTCCAGTTGCCTTTGGTCGTTTTCTGCGATTTTGCATTGGACCAGCTGTTGCACTGCTCGTTTGCAGCGCAGATACTCTTCCCAGGCTAGGAGGCATTCACTGGCTGTGAGATTTTTCACTGCATGCCTGTGTGCCCGGTTCGCCGCACGCGGCTTTTCAAGGGCCTCTTTGATTTCCCTGTCCCACCACCGCTTTCGCTGAGGGCCTCCACGAGAGCCTGTGCGAACCTCATGCTCGCGCATGATTCTCTTGAGCTCATCGACAAACTCCGAGTACGTTGCCTTCCCTGCGTGGATGGGGCTGCACTCGAATTCGCTGGCAACTGTTTTGTATGCAGGTGCCGGCAGATAGCGCTTTGCAGGTTTTCGAGGCTGTCGCACATGTTTTTGGTGGGGCGATGAGAGTGACAGCTTGATGCGATTGTGGTCACTCCCCAGGCTGAAGAGGCCGCCTTCGTCGATGTGGACCTGTCTGATGTGTGCTGCCAGTGAGGACGATATCAGTGCGTAGTCAATGCAGCTACGACTGTTGCGAGCACACCACGTAAAGTCACCTTCACAGTCTCCTCGCAGGTTGGCTATCTCGAGAGAGAGCTTCTTGCGCAGCGCCCCCTGGGCAGCGCAGGAGGCCTATAAACCTCGGCCTCCGATGTGCTTTCTGTGTGACGCTGCTTCCGGTCAACGTTGGCTTGGCGCACCATCAATCTTTCACTTTATGTACCGATAAGTGGCCGATAGTTCGGAAGCCAATGGCTTCCCAAGGAGTTTCCAGTCATTGGTCAGAGGCCAATGCTGCTTGGGATTCACTGTGTTTGAAAGCAAAGCTTTCTAGCTCTAACAGCCAACGGTTCTTTTGTGGCGTGTGGGTCAAGAAGCTCCCAACGCGGCGGAGGCGGCGGCGGCGGCAGGGGGGGGGGGGGGGGGATCCGAGGGTTTCACTCACGGAGCACACTCTAGATGGCGTGGCGTTCCCCGGCGTACCCAGCATTCCCCGCGCTCCGGAGCCTGCTCAGCCAGGCGGGAGCGAAGGCGGAACGTCATCCGTCAGCTTTGTCATCTACTTCAGCGGCGGTTGTTTTGGGCCTGTTTTGGAGCAGCTTCGCGCCCGTTGCGACCTTCCTTCGCACGGTTGGATTAACTTGTTCGACAGCATGTCGTGGGTAACCCGGACCCAACGCAATTAAGTGGTCGTACGGCAAAGATACGTTAAGGATTTGTTTGCCGGGCGAGAAAACAAAATGTAGAGACCATATACAGACATTTGGCCGATAGAGAAAAGCTACCTTTTGCGCACTGCTTGCCACGAATGGGACTCCGTTTTCCAAATTGGTGAATGCCAATTCGGTTGTGTTTTAAGAGGTATTACAAAAGGCGAAAGGAGCAACTGGTTCTGATAAATAGGGATTATACAAGCTCCCTCAGCTTTCTCGCAAATCTCAAACTTACTAAAACTAGTTTAAATCGGTATAAATGGGAACCACTAAGCTCACACGCCGAATTGTTTCGGTGTCTGCGCTTGGGTCGCGCGGTGGTGTAGCCCCAAGCTAGCACGTCAGGATGTCTGGGTTCCGCTGTCTCACCCTTCGAAATACGCTCCTCTCCGTTTTCTCGCACTTCTGACTCACCGCCGGGCTACAGCGGCGGCATCGTCCGCCGCTCTAGCCCGGCCGTGGCCGACGCTGCTGCGGCGTTCGGGACACCTGCGAATTCCAGGCAACGGCTGGCAGAATCTCTGGTTTCACTTTTTGTAGAGCCACGTGTGTGAATTCAAGTGACGTCGCCTGGGCAATTGTTGTGGGTGTCGTTTAAAGCTTTGCCTTCCAACCACCTTCACAGCGTGGATTGGAGCCAATTTTTTTTTTTGTGGTGTTAAATTTCAACTGGAATTTTGTTGCAACCTTTGAGAAGATGTCGAGCAGGTCTTGCAGGTCTGTTGCGGATTCTGCTAGAAGAACAATGCCATCGGCAAAGGCGAGGCATGCTATCTTGTATTCTTCCTCTCCATCTTTCGGGATGGTCTAGGGTGTTGAAGAGTTCGTTGATATAGATGTTGAAAAGCGTTGGGGATAATGGGCGGCCTTGCTTTAGTCCGATATTGATATTGACTTCCAGTGACTTGTATTTGTCCAGTTCGTATACGGCAGTGCAGTCCCTGTAAATCGTCTTTATTAGCGCAATTAGCCCATCCTCTAGGTTTAGTTTTTCAAGTTTGTCCCATATCCTAGCGTGGGGCACAATGTTGTAGGCCTTTTCAATGTCAAGGAATACCAGGGATAGTTGTGATTTGTCTTTATCTTCGCAGCGACACCACCAGGGGGCGACACATGGTAACTCACGGCACCAAGCTTTATTGAAGTTAAACTCACGACATGTCTCCGCTTTGGCCTGCTACCGCTGAACAGCACGCGTGCGTTCGTTGTGTTGAAATCCTGACTTGAAATGTGTTGAAATACTGTGTTGAAATACTGACTGAAATACTGTGTTGGAAATACATTGTGTTGAAGTACTGACTTGAGAGCACGTTTGCTCTCAATCAAAATCGGAAGTTCTTATCGCTACAAGATAAGGCAGCCATCATTGCCCAAGTCAGTGACCCAAGTGTTAGAAGGGTCTGGAACCACCTACAGGTCTCGCTACCAGTATGAAAAGCCTACAGTGAAATAGTATTCTAGTTCACTGCAGACGCCACTCTTTACTGGCGCGCGTGCACAAATCAAAACAATGACGGCTGTGGCCTTTATGCGGACGTCAACAAAACGGTTCTCACTTAGTTTTGTAGATAGCATTGGAACAATGAGGTGCCAGTGTCAGGCAAAGTTCGTCAAAAGAAGAAGCTGGACTTCGCTTGCATGCTCGGACATACTCGGTGCCAAGGACCAGGGAGAAAAAACGTGCTTAGAAGGCGAACCCGCGGGATGTTTTGGATGCATTTGATATTATTTGGTCATTCTTAGGCGCGCACGACTAACAATGAAGCACTTGTAGTGTGAGGGCTGAGCTTGTGAATTTACTGCAAGGTAAGGCTCGCTAAGTGTTATAACCGACTTTCTGAAATAAATTTTCGGTTTGCGGGAGATTTTAATGTCGTTTATATTTCATTCCCGCGGCAACAAAATTTCCGCAAAAGCGATTTTTTTTGGGTTTCCCCGGCGGATTCGTTAGTACGGGGTTCGACTACTTCCATTTCGTGAAGCCCCACGTAATTAGTGTGACGTCGTGTTATTAACACAGCCGCTTAAGCAACAGCATGGCAGCGCACACGGGTGGTTGCCCGCATGCGTGCCATGCCAGGGAATACAAAATATACGTTTCATGATTCAATCACTTGCCAATTTTGACCAAAATTGACGGACGGTTTGGCTGCGCGAATTACGGAATATCATATGAGAGCTTAGTGCTTAAAAGTGGTGTCTATTTCACCACAGAGAGTATGTGCTGCACTGCAAGTATGTAACAGGCTAGTAGTTGGAAACGTTCAGGAGTCTTTTCGCAGGTTTCAGATTACGCACCGGGGGCTTACCTATAAATGATTGGCTGATTCAGTAATTCATTGCTTTTTGCATGTCCAAGCATGCATTAATATTGGGAGAAGTTAGCCAATACCCCACTGCGGATATTTATCAGCATAACAGCGTCAATTTGCGGGTATGCCCGGCGTAGGCCAAACGTAGCGCCTTGAGGTTTTATGCTGTTGTTGTTGAAAAACTTCATCAGCAGCATCTAATACCCGCATCTTGACGGACTGTGAGTACTCTTCGCAAAGGGTACCCATTGAGAGGTCAGACCTGAAAGCGTGACGTTGGGCCTAACGTTTATGTTTAGGCACAATGTTGCGTAGCCTTCAAGATGAGCTTTACAATGTGTCAAGCAGCGTCGTACACTATGTATGCCCAGCTGCGGGTGCCAGTTGATAGGTTTACCTTGCAGTGTGACGTTAGGCCTAACGTCAGGCTGTCGCATGCCTGCGTCGCTTCCTCCCTCTTCTGTGCATGAAACAATGTACAACGGCAAAATACGGAAGGCTTCATGAACGAGGCTTCATGACAAGCTTCATGAATTTCCCACGAAACTGGCTGAGGGTAGGATGCACAGCAAAAACTAGCTGAGAGTAGGCTAATAGGGCCTGCATAGTAAAATAACTTCAGCTGAAGTTGCAATTTGCGGTAGCCGAGTGTGGTGGTTGTTGCGTGAAACGGGAGCGTTAGGAGTAGAATGAACAATAGTACAGAAAAAAGGACGCGTGATGTCAACACGCTCCACGCTGTGGGGGCCCGTGTTCCCCTACGCCTCGCCTGCACATGTTTCCGCGAGCTGGGAGCCGCCATTTTGGGTAGCCGGCGCGTCACGTAGGTCGTGTCCTCTTCATGACCCCGCGCGACGCGCCGAACCGGCTTGCCGCGAACGTGTGCGCGAGGGCGCGAGGGAAGGAGGACCAGTTTGTCACCTTCCTTAGCGCCACCCTCTCCCCGACCTGGGGAAGATCTCCTCTCCCCTCCGAGCTAACCTGCGGGACGAACGAGCGCTCCGGCGGGGAGTCGACTGGGCGATTTGGTCGGAGTCGGTTGGCTCGGCTGTGCCTACGCCGAATGCCCCGATGACGGTGAACCCAGTTGGCTCCACGGACTCTGCCGAGAGATTCTGCCCTGATCGGTCGCCTCGGGATGCCTCCCCTGCTCCCGCGGCCGTGATGACGGTTATCGAGGTCTGAGCCCAGCGGCTTGAGCGAGCGACAGGAGCCACTGTCTCCCCGCGAGCGATAGTCGTGTTGTCTGGTGTATGCACTGTATCTGCCACGCAATAAAGCCTCACTTTGGATTGCCGGAGCCTGTCTACCGCATGTGAGTACTCGAACCCGTGCGTGAGTCTTCGGATTCCGCGGGGCCAGTGTACGGCGCGTAGCGTTCTCTAGCAAAGCTAGCCGGGGTCCTCTGCTATCCCGTACGTTAGCCCACATTGGCGCCCAACCAAGGTTTTTTGCGATGACAGGGCGGCACCCCCGCTTCTCGTTGCTTGATTCCGAAGTTGAGGGCTGGTTGTCGGACGAGATTGCTTGTGGTAACGGCTTGCGGGACGCCACTGTCGACCCGCTGCTGTCCGCCACCGTGCTTACGCCAGAGCTTTGTCGAGGCGGCGCCGATCTCCCCGATAACCGACGCGCCGCGCAGGAGAGTTACGGGAGCCATCCCACTTCTGCCGGCGTGAGGCACTCCGACAGCGCGAGGGATGATTACCCAGTCCCGCGCCTGTCGGCCGCCACCACTACGCCCAGGCCCCTCTGGGGCCCAGGCAGCGCTATCCTAGCAGGCAACCAAAGCGCCGCGCGGGAGAGTCACGGGAGCTATCATCCCACTCCTGCCGGCGTGCCGCACGGTGTCGGCGGGCGGAACGCTTCTTGCGACCACCTGCCGTCACCACGGGCTGCAACGAGATCATGCCCTCCGGGCCTTGGTCGTAGCAGCCCAGCGGATATGTTTGCAAAGGAGGAGCTGCGCCGCAGCTCTAGCGCACCCGACCCCGCCGTGTACGAGCCTCACGGCTCTAGCGGTGCGGCGGTCGCATCGTTCGCCGACGCGTTTGAGCCACGAACGTACCCCACCACGCAGACCTCGCAAGCGGTTACGGCTAGGGCGCACGTCGCCTGCCTTACGCCAGCGTTGTCTTGCGAGGAACCACCCCTGCCTTCGGCAGCAGTCGATCTCGCACAAGCCCTGATCAACGCGGTGAGCGCACAACCGAGCGTCAGGCCTAACAGCTCGCTCGGTAGCCTCAGAATACCCGAGTACGGCGGTTACTCTGACCGCATGAGTGCTACGGAGTACCTCGAGGCGCTGCACCGCTATCAGGAGGCGTCGGGTATGGACGACAGCGTGATTATAGGACGTGTTCTGCCTATATCGCTGACCGCCCAGGCTGCACGGTGGTACCGGCTGGTGGGACGCGACGCTCGTACGATGGGCGAATTTGAAGCGCTCTTTCGTAGCGAATTCCTGCCCCCAGGTTACGAGCGCCGCATGTTGAACGAGCTAGAGATGCGAACTCAACACCGAGATGAGTCTCTGCTCGAATACGTCAGGGCAATGCAGGAGCTGTTTTTGCTTGCAAAGCCCATGGCGTCTGAGGCGGAAAAGGTTGAGAGGGTGACGAGACAAGCCCACCCAACTTTTGCAGCGTACCTTCGAGGCAGTCAGTTTACCAACCTCAATGAACTGGCCAGCGAAGCAAAACGCATCCAAGCCGATATACTAGCTGCTCGCAGCTATCGGCCGCCTCCCCCAGCCCACGCCACGCTGGAGCCAAGGTGCGCATGGCAGGGTGCGTCCCCACCGCCCATGCTGCGCGCCGCGGCAACAGCAGCGTACGCGGAGAGCACGGAAATAGAGCCGCGCGATGTGTCGGAGCGCGCGCTCGACCCGTACTCGTACGCCATGCGGGCGCGTTCTGACGCCCAGCAAGGCATGCCGCAGCACGGCTACGGCCGGGGACAAAACGCGCATGAGGAACCCAACAGCTACGCCCGTGTGGAAAGCTCGAGGGTACCGAACGCGCAGCGCGACAGTCAGGGAGCAGTAGCGCACTCGGAACCCAACCGCTACGCCCGTGTGGCAAGCCAAGGGAACCAGCCAGCGTTGCGCGGACAGCGGCCTCCGGCTGCGCAGTCGCATCGCGGCATCGTCTGCTACAAGTGCCGCGCAACGGGCCACTATGCCCGCGCGTGCACCGCTCCCTGCCCGGCGCCGGAAAGGCAGCGCAATTCGGGAAACGCCAGCCGCCGTCGGTGAGCACTTCGTCGCCGACGGCTATGGCTACATTAGGTGGTGAGCCTGAGCCCCTAATCCCGATGGCGTGCAGGGTGAAAAGCCCCAACGCACTAGCGCCTTTCATCGCCCTTACGATCGCTGGT
Source organism: Haemaphysalis longicornis (assembly GCF_048455015.1). Classification (NCBI taxonomy): domain Eukaryota; kingdom Metazoa; phylum Arthropoda; class Arachnida; order Ixodida; family Ixodidae; genus Haemaphysalis; species Haemaphysalis longicornis. The sequence goes on along the minus strand of NW_027526225.1, from coordinate 60,002,738 downwards.
CGAAAGTTTGCGGCGTTGCTGGACAGCGGAGCGTCTGCTACGCTGTTCGGCGATGATGTCCTCGCTCATTTGCATCGGAGAGCTATTCGATTGCGAGCTTGCGACATCACTTTCCACCTAGCGAGCGGGAAAGCCAACTCAGGCGGCTCGGCGAGGTTGGTGGTCCGATGGGAGAAACGAGTGCGACGCCACAGATTCGTACATCTCCCGGGCCTCACAGTGCCTGTAATTCTCGGCCGTGATTTTCTGGCTCGTGCAGGCATTGTGATTGACATTGCTAACGGAGGGTGTAGGCAAGGCGTTCATGCAGCCCTACTACCGTTTGCAAAGCTGGCCGAGGTATCGGAAGCGCGCTCCGCTCCGAATATCTCGCGCGCGCGCGGCAAAAACGTTACACTGCCGGAGACGCTTTGCACTCCGGAGGCCGCGCGAGCGGGCAGGGAAGCCATGTCTCCCACCCGCGCAGCCGCCGCCGCGACGGTAGCTCGACGAGCGCGCCTTGCGCTTCCGAGAGCTCGCGCGGGCGCTCACCGCATCTCGCGGCGCCCCACGCACCCTCCCATCGCGCAGCGTAACAAAGGGAGCCCCGAAGGGACGGCCGCCACCCCGCGCCGAATCCCGGGCAACCCCCCTTACCGCCCATGCCGGCAGTAGCCCCTGCCTACAATTCCGGTACGGCGTTCAGCAGCGAAGAGTTCCTTAAAGGCCT
>NW_027526225.1:59946603-60002006 GCF_048455015.1 Haemaphysalis longicornis | reverse complement strand
TTGAATTCCCGAGCGTTGAAATATTTTCCCTGCAGCAGTTGTTCAGCGGTGGCACTTCTCTAGCACGTGCGAGTTTGATTTTCAGCCCTGCAGCCGCATTCAGATTGGTTCAACATCTAAAACACGCGTACACAGACATAGGTGCACAGCTCCAGGGTGTCTTAATTAATAACTTCACCACTAGAACAATCCTTGTAACCGTATCTTTCGTATGTTATACACCAAATTATAAAATCTTGATGCAGTGCATGAAATGTCATTAATAATTACAGCGTAGTGACTATCTGACCTAGCAAAACACGTTTTTAAAACAATGTGTACAAGTAACATCAAGACGCGTGTAGAAGTGAACTCGGAATATTCATTTTTATGCTCTTTTCTCTACTTCACGTCGAAACTAGCAACGGCCGGGGGTTGAATTCGGCCCGAGTCCGGCCCATAACGTCAAGCCCAAGCCAGGCCTGGGCCCTCCGGCAATTGACTTCGCCAGCCGGGTCGGGTCCGGGCTTTCGGGCGGGCCCAGGGCCACGCAGTGCTCTAGGGTGTACTCTCCTTACTCTAGGAAAGCCTTGCTTCCATTCGCCTCTGGTCACTCAAGTTGGTCAAGTAGGGCATAGCGGTTGCTGCCTCAAAGGGGCCCTAAATAGGTTTCCGAAGGTCGCCATTTCAATTGCGCAATCGCTAGAGTACCCCTTCACGACAACGTATACCAAATATTACACCTCTGCGTAAAGCAGGGGCCGCACAAACACGCAAAACAGATTCCACTTTCTCTCCTGGCTTACCAACCGTACCTTGCCGCCACACTTGCACGCTGTGACGTAGTTTTGTCTGCACTGACGTGCCGCTACGATGCACGAGACATTGCCCAGTACGGCGCCGCGAACGCGAACCACAGCGACAGCACTCACCGCGCAACCGGAATCTCGTGGGCGGAGCATGCGCGTCGAGTGCTAAAAAAAAAAGCGCGCGCAGGGCTTAGCACAGCCAACGACTACACGTGCATCAAGGAGGGTGATGGATTGCCCTGTTTCTCTCGGTGGTCTTGCGCCGGGTCGATGACGTCATGGCTTCCACAGTGCTTTGGAGGAGCTACTAGAGGAGGAGAGCCCCAGGCCTTATGGGTGGCCCCTTTTAACGAGTGATAACTCGGCTAATATTTAACGCATTTAAACAATTTTTGCGGGATGACGTTTCTTGGACAGTACTCCAGTGACTGCACACGCAAAATCGTAACATTCGGCACCCTATTTAGGGCCCCTTTAAGAAACGCCCTCGTAAGGTCCTGCCAGCATCAAATACAGGTCAGTTTTGTCTTGCAGGTCGGGAAACTGTTCCAGGCAGGCTTCCCTGCATTCATGCTATGCGGCTTGGCGGGAAAGCTTTTAAGTGAGCAGCACTCCCAACAAACTCGCAGCTATGTGCCGATAGTGAACCGCTGTGGACCTAGGCCGCCTGTCTGCACCAAGAAGCATGCCAGTGCGTTTGTGGAGTGTACAAAAAACGTAGTGTATGAAATTGCCTTTAAGTACGCCCGTGTATACGTAGGACAGACCTCAACGACCTCATTGCTGCCTCAAAAACCGGTTGCGGGAGCATGCGGCGACGCTGAAGACAGGAACAGGAAACAATTTGATGCTTCACCGTAAGACGGAATGCAAGCCTAGGGGCTGCGTGACAGCGTTCGAAGGACCCGAGTGCTACAGTTGTACCACAAAAAAGAACGGGAAATATCTGAGGCCCACGTCATAAATTATGTGTGGGACCGGTGTGTCAGCAAGCCTTTAGTTGATCTTTCGAGTGAAGTGGATTATCTGGATGATTAGTAAGGAGGGTGCTGCTGCTGTAATCGCTTCACACGTGGTGCAAACTAGTATTACTTGGTGTTTTTCGTGCCTTCACAATAGCTGTTAGAGTGAATAAAGCTCAGTTATTAGTGCACCTCTTTCCTGTCAGTTTTCTTTCCTCCACTGTGCCTGGCGCTTGATCTGTTCCCATGATTAGCGGGCTCTGCTCAACGCAGGTCACTTCCCATGTGACAATCGTGCTTTAAAACAGGGGTCTCAAATACACGGTTCGCAGACCTTTCGATTGCAACCTGGCCTGTGTGTATTTACCCTGCTCACATAGCCAAGGATGCAGACGACCAGAGACTGCTCAAAAACGCATGGAGGCCATGCAGGCAGGCTGCTAAACTGAGGTGCCATTAAGTCGGGTGCGCAATGTTTACAGGCAACTGCAACTTGTGAATTGGACACTCTACAGTGCGTACAGGGCTGGGCGAGCACAGGGTATTTTCATAACTTTGATTGTTTACCCCGCCATTCTTACTGCTGTAAAATGAATATGCCTTACATTTAAGCGCAAATGGCTCCTTCAGCAAGCTTATAAGCTTTGTCTAACTTGCATTTGCTTTTGCTGGCCTCAGCCAATCACACAGCTGGACACACATGACATCATAGGTCCTGTTGTGGGAACTGAGGTAGTGGGTCGCATGGCCACCCCCTTTCCCCTGATTATATCGCTTATTTGACTGAGGTGCGCATTAAAAGCGGTGTCAGTATGATAATGTGACAATCTTTCGAATGAACTAAACTTGTGTTTTGTCTTCATGGCCTCTAAGTATAAACTGAAGGACAGCACTGAACAACTTGATCAAATAAACCAAGAACTGAAAGGCTAATCAAAATGATTTTATAAGGGCTCAACACAGCCAAAGCTACACAACACGTTCAAAAGCCTGTTAGTATAACTGGCACTATCGAGACCAAAATTTTGGACTGAGATGAATGCAGTCGCGCTAAGTGGGATAATTACATTGAATACAACTGGGCCTTCGCATCAAGACAAAACAACCTTGACCCAATACAAACAGGATGGCCAGGCATGACTGAAACGATTACTGACCACTTCACAATGAGCATGCTTTCACGTGTGACTTTTCACTCCACCCTAAGCATGCTACCAGCAAAACCTATGTCACCCAATACCGAAATAACAAATTGCATCATCAGGCAACATTAAGCAACGTTCACATTATTAATCCAATTCTTTCAAGCTGCCCAGTTTCCTATACTCTACGAGACGGCAATCCAATCAGCAGGTTTTGAGCTTATTGCATATAATGGCCTCCAGAGGAAACTGCCGACAAGCATGCACAATGTGCAACAACCTATTGTGCACTCAAGCCAGACACATCTCGTGACTTCACCTCAAACAATCCAGCAAGGTCCCCCAAGCCCCGTTACAAAATGTCAAGTGTAGTCCCTTTTTGCTCGAACATATGACTCGGGGAAAATGCACAATGCCACTTGCCAATGGCGCAAAAGCTTTGCAACCCAGACGAAAACAACCATTGCAGGTACACATGGTCGTGTACAAAGAATTGAACAAACCAAATTCAATTGGTTCCAAATGGTTCAGTGGTGTTTTGGACAGGGCCCATTGGTCTTCCAATGTTTTTTTTGCTGGGAAATGTCTCGCAAAAGCACTGCCTTTAGTGTAAAACCACCGCAGGTTACCCGTAATGAAGCTCTAACCAATTTTCATTACAAGGAAAAATTTCATTGTTACCGCCACCACAGCAAAGAGAACAACTATACAAGGTGAAGCCCATTAATGACGACACCAATCACACTGAGAACACACCTGCGCCCGCGCACAAAACACGACAGCACGGTAGTGACAGAAGAAACAGATTGGGGGGGCAAAAAAAAAAAAAAATGCTGTTTGCTGCCACCTGCTACAATCTCTGTGGAGCTCTAGATTACAGCCATAAATTGTTGCCGTAGACGCGGTGAAGAATAGTCACGGCAGCACTTGTCTCTGCAAGAAACACGGCACATCACGATGATTCCTTGCTCGCAACACGATAAACGATGGTCGAAAGGTTTCCAGATGGGCCGCGCACGAACCCGCCTGTACAACGCATCGGCAGGAGACCGTGGTCGTAGTTGCAGCGGCACCGAGAACTCGCACTGTATAAACCACGACACGACGCAATGATTCTTTGCTTGCTTCATTATCAATCGCGATCGGAACGTTTAGACATGGGTCGCGCACAAAATCACCAGTACAACGCATCGGCGGGGACCCTGGCTGTAGCTGTAGCGGCACCGAGAACTCGCACGGACGTCCGCAGCTGGTCCGCTTGCTGGTTTATAACTCCTTGATCCATTGTGGGCGCTAACGCGCACGAGTGACGGTATCGATTTCTTCAAACACATTCACGCACACACAAAAACAACGATAAACCAGCCATCACCGCAACAGGGGGTGTATGCTATCTGCCTTGATGTTGCGGCACTCTGGATCTCAAACTAGGCGCCGTGCATGTATCCTGCCGTCAGCACAAAGAAATGCTTCGCGAATTTATAACTCGATCAAAATAGCCGCGAAATAGCCGCACCGTAATACAATCTGCCGAAACTAGGCCTCGCGATTTTCCCTTGCGATCGCCTCGCCTCGCTTCGCTTGGGCAACCGCCATGTTGTTGGGGCTGAAACTTGTTGATAGCCCTGATTGGCCAGTAGGAGATCGGTAGGAACCAATCAGGGCGTCGGATGATGGCTGGTGAAACGCGTCATCATCGCGGTCCGGCGAAAAGTTGAAGTTGGCCAACTTGTGGCGGAGAGCGATTTTCGGCCGGAACGCGCGCGTTCCGGCCGCCGGAACGCGTTTTGGACGGACCGGAACGCAGGCGACGGAGGTACCGTTTAGAGGCCTTAAAGGCGCAACCACATGCGACGTTTTGGTCGCGTTTGGAGACCGTCCGCGGCGACGCGCGTTCAGCGCGCGCCACCAAATACACAGCAGCGCGCTCGGAGCGCCGGTGTCTGCGCATCCCAGATTTTCGGTCCGTTTTCGGCGTCTGCGCCGGATGTTGCTGTCCTCAATTTCCGGTCCCCCTCCGCACGCAACATGGCGGCTCTTTATTTGGCGGCTCTTTAGCACTTTGTTTAATAGAACATCAATTTAACGTGTTTTGTTTGTTGAAGTTTTGATTATTCTTCAGTTTATTAAGAATGACTTAAACAGAACGATGCTGCCTTTACCAAAGTAAGTCTGGCAACTTGGATCGGAGAAGCGCTCTTCGCGCGTCTCATGTGGTTGCTCGCCCTCTCCAACGCCCGTTCCGCGTCGGCGCCAGGCGCCGCAGACGGTTGCAAGACGCGGCCAAAACGTTGCATGTGGTTGCGCCTTTAAGGGTGAGCAGAACTATCCCTTTGTAAATAGCCTGTACATAATATGGATATATTGTTTTTTTTTTGTTGTTGTTGTCTTTGTTGGGCTCAGGGAAGAGCCGTGCTCTGAGATGGAGCGAGGTGGCGCGGCCACCGGATGTCCGGTAACAGCTGGTATTGCTGTCGGCACCAAGTTGTAAATATTTGTGAACCCGAATCATTGACAGGCCAGGAAGAGCCGAAAGTCTGAGGAGGGGGGCGGTGCGGCCGCCGTGGCGTCCGCTAACAGCTCGTATTGCTGTCGGCGCCGAGCGCAAAGCAGTTCGTATTGCTGCAGGCGCGTTTATTTGTTTGTTTGAATGTTTTGCTTTGTTGGTTTTCTGGTTGTTCTTTTTCTGGTAGGTTACGTTTCTGCTCAACCTAAGGGGAACTTCTGCTGATATACATCCCATCAAAGGAGGCCTCTGTCCCCTTCAAGGTGGTTATCCCGCGCAGTCGGCGAAGAGCGGTTTTTGAGCTCTTTATGCGACTCGCGGGCGGACGGTCACGAGTGGGGCCAAAGGCTTACATTTTAAGTTCTGCCACACCGTGACTTCGCTTGATAACCTCGAATGTAGTGTGTGATACCGAGGCGGCCTTCTGCCCTGAGCACACGAAATTCCGGGTTATCCAACCGCTGCACCAGCGTTAGGGTTCCCTTTTTGGCCCTAGCCTGGCCCGAGCACACTGTTTCGCTTTCCCACTCGGAAAGCAGCAGCAGGGAAGTTGGGCGTTGTTTTGCTGTTACTCCCGACTTGTTTCTGCAGCACGTCCCACCTGGCGTTTGCCCCCGGTCTGGTCATGTCGCCCGCAGCCACACCACACGCCGCCGGTTCCGGAAGCTGCTGGTGCCTACCATCCCCGGCAGCCCAGGCCCCGTCCCCAGGCCGCAGTCCGCTAGACGCGGTCCTGCGACGATCGAGATGCGGCCTCCTGAGCAGGCACACCTGGCGCCTCTCCAAGGCACCTGCCACGGGCGCTTCACTGGCAGCACACGAGCACTCCAAAAGCTGCTCTTCTGGGCTGGTCCCTGGCGGGCCCGGCCTGCACACTGTCGAGGCCACGACCCCGTGTCGACTGGCTCTTCTTGTGCCCTCACAACCATGGCGGCCGTCTCTGCGGCGGAAGCTGGTGGCCTTGCCGGACGAACGACTGGCTTAAGAGGCCCCTCCCGTCTGATGAGACGTCGGCCTGCCTGCTGCCTCGGCCTGCGGTTTACACCTGCCGCTCTCGCCTGCTGTTTACATCTGCTGCCTTGACCTACTGTTCCTGGGCTGCCCCACCTCCGGTGACTACAAGACGCGCTGGACTGAAGGTGTGTCGTGGACTGTGCGTGTGGTGTGGTGCTGCTTCGAGATGGGAGAACTGTTAGGAACTTTGCGGACCTTTGTTGACCGGGGGCGAGTGCTGTTAATTTCGGGGTGTGTTGTACTTTTGCTCGGCAGCGGTTGTCCAAGCGGTGTTGGCTCGGTCTTGAGGAGGGGGGGATTGTGGGGGCCCGTGTTCCCCTACGCCTCGCCTACACATGTTTCCGCGAGCTGGGAGCCGCCATTTTGGGTAGCCGGCGCGTCACGTAGGTCGTGTCCTCTTCATGACCCCGCGCGACGCGCCGAACCGGCTTGCCGCGAACGTGTGCGCGAGGGCGCGAGGGAAGGAGGACCAGTTTGTCACCTTCCTTAGCGCCACCCTCTCCCCGACCTGGGGAAGATCTCCTCTCCCCTCCGAGCTGACCTGCGGGACGAACGAGCGCTCCGGCGGGGACGCCGGGGAGTCGACTGGGCGATTTGGTCGGAGTCGGTTGGCTCGGCTGTGCCTACGCCGAATGCCCCGATGACGGTGAACCCAGTTGGCTCCACGGACTCTGCCGAGAGATTCTGCCCTGATCGGTCGCCTCGGGATGCCTCCCCTGCTCCCGCGGCCGTGATGACGGATATCGAGGTCTGAGCCCAGCGGCTTGAGCGAGCGACAGGAGCCACTGTCTCCCCGCGAGCGATAGTCGTGTTGTCTGGTGTATGCACTGTATCTGCCAGGCAATAAAGCCTCACTTTGGATTGCCGGAGCCTGTCTACCGCATGTGAGTACTCGAACCCGTGCGTGAGTCTTCGGATTCCGCGGGGCTAGTGTACGGCGCGTAGCGTTCTCTAGCAAAGCTAGCCGGGGTCCTCTGCTACCCTCGTACGTTAGCCCACAACGCCTGCGCAGGGCGGTGTGGTGGGAGGTGGGAGGCGGATAAGTTTTGGTGCGTGGTTTAGAGCATGGGTATTTGTGGTTGTGTGCACGGCTTCCACGATCGGCAGTTACACGAGAGAAGAGATCACGCATCGAGCGAAGAGTGGTAGGCTTTACAATTCGTTCCTAAAGAAAGTTGAGAGAAATGCGAAAGTGTTTAGACATCAAAACTGCGCTAAAAGTGTGTCAAAACCTTCGCTAAAAGTGCGTCCAACCTTCATGAAAGTGCATCCAATTGATCATCCAACCTTCATATACCCAAATCACTGTCTCCAGAAGCTTGTACGTTTAACAAATTAGTGAGTACCTAGTTGATAGCAAGTCCCACGTTGCATTCTTTCATGTTTTGTGTATGTTTTACACTGTGCTCCCGAATGTGTCTTGAGTCATCTGCGGAAAAAAGTATCAGTTGTCCTATCCAGAAAGAAAGAAAACACAGAACGCTAGAGTTTTTCCTTAAATTTATTTCAGCATCAACAACTTCGAACAATTGGCAGCCTAAGCTCGACCAGCGTCGGAACTATGTACAGGCGGTCAGTTTTTTTTTTGTTACCCGATAGAAAAACCATCACCTTCCGTGGCTGACAAATTGCGCCTCAACCAACGTCCGGTCAATGTTGGACCAACACTGAGTGGCAATCACTTCCAGCATCCGCAAACCGCACGTGTTAGAGTTTAGTCCGAGCATCTTCCTCCTTGCCTAATTACTCCGGCATGGCGACATTGAGCGCGCGACACAAAACGAAAGAATAGGCACGGTGCGAGATATTTTAGAAGGCGGCGTACATAACTTAAAATGTGCCTTAGAATGGTGTATTTGTTTTAAAGAAGTGTCGGTGAATCTTTAGTGCAACAGCCGTATAATTATGATTCTCACATAGGTGCACGTTGGACATTCAAGTATCTCAGTGTAGGCCGTGCCGGCATTAAAGATTAATTTTTTTTTGTCATGGTGGAAATACATGAAGGTAATGTGAGAATGCGTTAAAAGTCTCTGCTTTCAAGTGTTTCAAGCCAGAAACGGCATGTCAAATGAGCGATTCACTTACACATACTGGGGTGTTACATTTGCAGAAGTTAGTGGTAACAGTAGGCGCTGTTGTCTACGCATTTTCGATGATTTTCCCAGTATGTGTTTGCTGGAACATAGCTGGCATGAGTGTTGTGTAGTGCACTAGCAAAAAACGTGCCATGCGGAAACAAGGGCGTCGTTACAAGTTATAATTTCCCGGGCTTCTTTAACGCGAACTCTCAACCCGTAGCGCTTGAAATGAGGGCCCTTGACAATTTACTGCGACTCCCCAAACACGTGGCACACAAAATGCCTTCCAACTTTTCCGTACGCTCCCCGCGCACTACAACATACATGCAACGTTCGTGCAGTGCTGCACATTTTGTCAAAACTTTGATAGCACTGGACGCCAACGTCAGCCACATTCCACATCTCGGCGTCAGCCAAAAGCAGTTAAGCAAAAGTCGGGCATCATCACTTTGGGGCAAAAAACCGCTCCTTTCACACATTGGCAGCTTGGTTTCGGAGACAAAACATCATTCAGTATTCACACACAGCGACCAAAAATGTGCGCTCTGAGGTCGCCAGGGTCGAACATTGGCCGGGTGGCCGTGACCGACAGCTTTACTGACAAGATACAGTTGAACCACTGGCCAGTGTTTACGCTATCGTGATTCCCCACGAGTCGAGAGCATTCATTTTACAGACTGCAATAACACCTCTGAAGCCTAAATGCATTAAAAAAATTTCTGTATTGTCATTGCAAAGGTATAGGCACATGCAATTCTGCTTATATTCCAGTGCTAACCTCGTGGAGGGAAACTTGATGGGCGATTGCCTTTGTCAGCTAATCACAAATACGCAATTGAATGTATGCAGTTTGCTTTTGACAATAAGTATTTAAACGTGAAGCTCATTGACAATAGCTTGCACTAGAATCTCTTTCAAACAGGTCCTCGAGAATAGCCTAATGATTAAACTCACTGAAACTGTTAATTTTTAATCGAACCCTGATCTCCAGGGAAGGAGCCGAGTGCTTCAGCAAACGTTTCAATACTGCTTGATGGGAGGTTTGCGTTCGATTTACCGTTACTTTGTCAAAAGTTTAGCGCAATGAGCAAATGAACTGCTAATGAGATAGAAAAATTCCTGGAAAGCATTATTTGTTTCGTCGTCACGAAATTGAGATGCAAAAACTGAAAACCGGAAGCATAATGGCGGCGAAAACATTTTGCAGAGAAAAAAAGATGTTCAGCTAATTGCAGATACAAAACCCCACTCCCAACACTGGCCAGCGAAAGAACTGCAACGTGAGGGCAGCGTTGGCCCAACATTGGCCAGCCCTGGCATCAGCACTGTAGTCTGTACAGGGCCGACCCAGCCCTATGCCTTGAGACAGGTAAAAGCGCGAACGTATTTATATATGTGTATGTATATATATATATATATATTTCTTACGCCGTGTTTTTTTTTTGTTCTTCCTTCACTGGTACTCGGCAAAAATGAACAAGATGCCAGCAAAAGAGCAACAGCGAACTAGAAAGCTAGGAGCACCGCATTTTCCCTGCTGACGTGGTCACTCAATGCTGATAGAAACGCCTCCGAGGTACATCACGCACTAACTAATTCCGGGTTTTGTTGGCGCCTAGCCATGTCGCGAGATGGTCTCGTGGGGATTCTACAACATGCAGCAGGGTATTAGTGAGAAATATCTTGCGTCCGCTACGTACAACTATGAAACAACGTTGCGTGAATGGCAGGGCTGATGGCCTTGTCCACAACTGACGACTGGCTTGTGGCGATAAAGTCTTGGGATGTCGAGGCACGTAGAAAACACGTTAAGTCCCGTCCTCTGGCTAGGCCGAACATGGCGCGAAATGTGGGAGGGCACTTGAAATCGCGTCTGAGTGGTACACCTAACATTGGCTCCTGCCTCAACGTTAATTGTCAGAGGCAAAAACAAGCATAAGACGTGGGAGACAGTTCGAGGCGTTGAGCCGCTGATCACTGAATCTCTGACCAGGCCAGCAGGGTCATATGCAGTGTACCTTGCGTGCTAAAAGGGGGCGTGTCAGCCCTGCGTTCCTAGGAAAAGTGTATCCGAAAGCACTACGGTGAAGAGTCCTAAAAAGCCGCCTTCTAAACAACGTCAGCTTTTTAACACTTGAGGATGAGACAACAGCCACGAACGTGAGCGAACACTTTGCCGGCGTCGCACACGCCACATCGGAACTTGAGGGGCGGCGAAGTTTTAGCACGAAGTCTTTGTTGGCTACGCATGTACTCTTAATTTTGGGCGTACTAAAATACTTTTTTGTAACCCCAGCTCGTGGCGGATTCAACAATCATGCTGCTAATTTGCATTGCTGTGATTATGCAAGGTTATTTTACATTATATCGTAGTGCGCGCCCCTTTTTATTGCACATTTCATGTAAATAGGCGAAAGTTTTTCTTTAACCTAGAAACAAATTTTGTTTCCTTCATATTCTGACCAATTGCAAGATTTTCACCACAGGACTACCTCACCCAATTTTGCTGCCAGAATTGCGATGTAGTGTTCTGGTCCGTAAAACCAAAAACAATAAATGTTTCAAAACGCACAATATTCACTGCATCATCAACAGGCACTGTGCTCGTACGCACACATCTTCAACTTGCTCTTCCAAATTATAGGCCGAAATATTTTGTATTGGAATCGCACAACCGCCACAGGCCGCATGGATTGCCCATTCGGACTTTCATGTGATGTACAAACACGTTCTTTCAACAAACAAGCTCGTTCGCAAAAACAATGCAGCATAACTTTTATAAAATACACACATTTAGCAAACGCAACGTTTGATAAAATACACACATATAGCATTTTCTTGATTAGTCGGAACAAGAATGTGGTTTCGTGTGTCTATACGGAGACCAAATAATGGGGAGAGAAAGAGTTACGAAGTCGCTTTAAACAATATTTCCACGGAAATGTGTGCCAACTTTTGTTTGACGCATGGGCTGTGTGAAAACTACACAGCAGCTTATCGTAATGGCTTTGATCGTGACATAATGAGACAGCCAAAATAATTGAATGCATGCCTGTTGCAAAAAAGAAAAGTTGACAAGTTTCAACATGGATATAATTTTCCGCAAAAGGTGGCAACCACTACAACTGGCATACACCCAAGTTCTGAATTACGGCCTTTGAATCACGGATGGTACTGAATCCAAAACAAAATAAGTATTAACAAGCGGGACAAAATTTTGCGAGCAAAAAAAAGTGTTTACCATCGGGTACATGCGCTGAGAAAAGAATCATAACTAAACCAAACTAGACATTAATTACTTAGTTAAACTTCAACATGAGACAACATAATTTTGCCCTGATATGAACAATCTGCAGTAAGAAGAATACATTACTCGTGCCACCTCCGCAAAGTTTTGTGCAAAGAACATTTCGGGTCGGGCTTTCTGAAAAACTTAACTAGAATATCGACACCGTTCAAATCCTTTCATCTGTGTGGTTAACCGGGTTTGCAAGCAACTTCCAAAGGATAATTGCGTACGATGGACATTGCTCATGAACAGCACTCAATGGAAAGTAATGGAAACTGCAGAGTTCCGAGTTGTGTTTATTTTGTAGCTCCCTCAAAGAGCCCTGCACGTTTACTATTCTCGCCTTTATTTTTGTATTTTGGAAAATCGAACCACTGCACGTGCAAGATGACTAAAGGGCACATGAATCAGGTCAAAGTCATTGCAGCGATCAATAGGTGCTAATTGGCTTTACTCCTAATTTCTACGCAATTAAAAAGGTTTCATAGTAAAATGGTCAAGTAACCTACGCCAAAACCATGAGCCACATAGACAACTTCCTTGTGCCTATTGTTCAGCTCTTCCTTTCAAATTTCTGGTACCTTGTTACGTCGTCGCTCGTACGTTCCCAATAAAAGCTTCCGGTGCCAGTTCTGGTTGGTGGTCAACCCGCGGAAGTATGAGCGGTTATTGCCAGGCTTTTCGCATGTATTGAAGCAGTGACTCCGAAGTTGCCTCACGCCCATCCTCACCTCTTCGAAATACTGGTCTGGCGATTTTGAGCAGAAAGACGGGGCTATCGCAGCGATAGCGAACTGTACACCGCAGCAATACCCAACTAGTATACACTTCGTGCTACCAACTCCCAATCGCCGAACGCACCCAAGCAGCGAGTATACCAAACCACGTGCAATCACCCCTCATAGTCACCGTTGGCGGGCGCCGCTATCACTCCCAAGCAAAGCTGCTGAAACAAGCACCAGGCCTTTGGCAAATGCACGCATCCACAAGCAGCTACACTTAGGCTGGCAGAGGGCAATGTTAGAAAGTGCATAGTGTACTTCGTAGAGCGGTTGATGTTGGGGTTCACTCGATGGTGGCTTGCTTTTTTAGAGCATGCCGAACGCTACCCGATGACTGGTGCTTGTAATGGCTAGCGGTTATCAGCCGAATCTATCAAAGCCTGATGGGAGGACTTGTGACATTTTTTACCAACTTTCGAGGAAATACTACCAATACAAATGGAGAGGAGTTCTAATCGAAGCCGACACGTTCTAGTTTAAATTCTGTGTGACATTAAAGCAGCCAAAAATTAACTTCGTGCTGAAATAAAACAACGAGGGACTGTAGGTGTTAACCCAATGATGAGTCACGCGCACTGATAGAGCTCAATAATGTTTTCGGAGACAAGCCTTGAGTACGGAGATAACAAGAAACACAGATGCGGAGGTGAGCGGAAAAATTATAGTAGCTCGCGATATAAACGCAATTTCGCGAGCATACCTTAAAAATGTACTCTGTTGTCTAATATCGGTGGGCTGAATTACCTGGAAGAAAAACACACATTGAAAGCATTGAAAGTAGGAAAATGCGTTACAACGCGCCACTTTAACGTTACCATAAAACAAATAAAAACACGTATAGATCATTAGACTGCCTGCTTTAAATTGCAATAAACAATAACTTTAAGCATAGTTCTTGTTGGGTAGCACAATATGTTAGCACTGTGATGACATGTTGAATTTTTCTGTAGCGTGTATTTAGTCAAGAGGTCAGCCAATTTGCTGAACCAAATCGTAAGGTACACCACAAGAGCGAAAAGGAAATTTTCGTGTTTTTTTCCAATTCTGTCGTATTTTTGACGTTTTTAGCATACAGAAACGCTATGGTGCAACCAGAAAGGTATTTTTTATGGGCGCCATTTAATTCACACAGATTTTTAGTTAGCCTTGATGGTGCTTGAGAATTGAGAAACCACTCTTGAGAATTTCTTTTTCGGCACACGATAATGCATACAGACTTTGCTATCTGGCTGTTTATTAAATTTGTTTGCGATTGTGGCCATTATTGATCATAGCCAAGTTGTTTCCGGCAGCGGACAAAAGTGAAATGGACATCAATAATATCAGTGGAACCTGTGCTTTTTGCGTGGACATGTTGACTTGGAGAAGAACAGACGACCTCACAGAATCAGATATTCGGGGGTAAAAAATCACCCTATAAGAATAATAGTAGCCAGTAGTTTGTGCAGGATAATGCATGCGCGTAAGAATCACGTAACGTCGAAGTATCAACCCGCACGACCGCTTAACATAACGGACGCCGGCTGAAAAAAACTTTAGCAAAGCGTTCACTCCCAAATGGCGCAACCTTTTTGCGCGAATGTTCTGCTGAGAAGTTCGATCCGATGCTGCAAAATTACATTATTTTACCACCCACCACATTACATACAAACTTGGCGTCAGTATGCAGTTCGAGGTGGATATTTGTTGGCCGTACGACCATGCAAACATTTACGTATATTTGTTTACCACAGTTTTATCAATGAACCTTTTTTGAATGACCGCAGAAACACGCCATTTCTTGTAACCCTGCGAGAGTTCATCGATTAACAACCAGCCAATGTGGAGCGTCGGCAGCTCCGACACCAACACAACCGTATTGCTTATCTGAGTGTCCTTAGGAATATACATTTTCAGTCTCAGATGTTTGTGTATACGCGTGTATATATAGAATGTGTATAGTTTATATAGATATATATATATGTGTATGCAGCTTTCTCCGGTAGAGGTGTACGAAAAATCACAATACTACGGCATCTGCCTCGGCCTGTCCAATCCATAAGTGCATGTTCTCGCATGTTTGTCTGGCTACAACAGCTTCTGGTGCGTGTGCATTTAGAACAAGAGACTGAAATCGTTTGGTGTCGTAACCTTCCGGTAACCTTCCCACATCAGAAGCAATTTAAACAGCCGCTGTCAATAAGCATGAAACTGTGGGCATGATGAGATTCTGTCAAGCATAAGCGAAGCTATGTTCATAATGAAATCAGGCAAATAAAAAAAATCCGCATTTCGCAAAAGCGCTCAAGTACAGAATACTTCATGAACACTTAATCCATTACCATTGCAGAGCACATTACTTTTATGTTCAGCGCGTTAAACAATTAACGTACTAACATAAATTTCTCCTTTAGAAACGCAGCATGATGATTTAACCACGATCGAATACTTAACGAAGCTAGTCTTAAGTGTATACTGATGTAGCGTTATTTGCAGTCACACTGCCGTTAAACTTTTTAGTGAATTTCCCTGCCCATGAAATATTTAACGCAATGTTTAAAATAATTCAAAGTATTTCGGTAAAGCCTGCATTTTTGGTGGCGCTCTCTAACAGTGGATATGGTTAAAGTTCAGTTTTACAACAATAGTCTGATGTACGACAATAAGTGCTCTTTTTGCCTGGATGTTTATACAACCGAAATATTTTAATTAGGTTAGCCAAGATTTATAAATTCAAATATTTATTGTATAAGTAATTAATTACCCAGCTTGAAGTTCATAACCTTTTCCAAAGCAAAGTGCTCATGACCATAAGTTATGTCGGTACAGAAATCTGAATCCTTCACCTGCATTTGTAGAACCTAAAATTACTGAGGATGGCACTGGACACTGACCAAAAACAAGAAAAATGTGACGGTCTGGATTTTATGCTAAACTTACACTAGATCTGTATCAGGAATTGGTTCCAAGTGCATTTAGTGCTGTAAACACTTAAGAACATTGCGAAAATATCCGTAAGCAACAAATACTCCTTATAAGAGCAGCATTATCGTTTATATCGTATAACTTAAAAAAAACACACTGCTGCAGGTATTGTTGAGAGGCCAAGAGAACCATTACTTCGTTTTGTCTTGATCTGGCACGTTATTTGTTTGGTACATTCGGTACAGGCATCATACGTGTCCTATAGGTCGTTTATGGCAGTAATAGCAACTCACAATGGTCACAGATGTTGTGCTTACTATCTAGGATAGCCACGTAGGAGTTTTCAATCTTTATGCCATAACATGAAACAAGAAGAAAATAATACTATCTGGGTACGGGAGGGTGTAACATATGTACCATACTGTTGTAACCAGATTTCGCGAAGTGTACGTGAAACAATGTTTATGTCATAAACTCGCGAGTTTCGTCATGTAGTTCCGCCCCTTTTTAATCGTTAATATTTTCTGCATTATAACTATATTTTGTGTGTCATTCATACTGCCATTACCTCTACACACTATCCCTCTGTCTACACACTATCTTTCTACACCTCTACCCTTTATCTCTCTACCTGTCTTCTGTTTACCCCTGCCCATTCGTTGCACCAGGGGACCTATTCTTGACTGCACAAATTTCCAGGGAACTGTGACTTTGCCGGAAGTCTTTTCTGATTGGCTTTCAGTCTGTCTTGGTCGAGTGCTTCCAGTTGACAAAGCGGTTGTGTGTGATTTCGTCATTTTGACGTTTCACGACGTTTTCTGTCAACAGTTCTAAATTTGCCATATTTATTTCTGCGTGAAGTGCACAATTCTTGGCCAGGAAAGAAAAACTAGACGAAATGCAGCGGACATGACAACGTAGGCCTATCTTTGCCATTCAACAACATTATGGATTGCAGGCCACGCCTTCTTTGTGATTGGCTGAAAAGATGTGACGTAACGTAAACAGTTGAATAGGATGTATACGTCACACATTGGCAACTTTAGTCTGCGTAAAAATGACGTGGTAACACGTAACAACTTGCAATGGCGGCTGCATTTGCCACGAAGTAGGGCAAAAAATTTCCTCGACCTTCGGCACCGCGAAATATTCGTGAATTTGCAGTAGGCGCAGTTTCGCATGACGCGCGGTTTGAAGCATGTTTTCTAGCGAAAGAAATAATAGTTTTGACTGTTTCGAAGTCCGCGATCACGGAGCATACAAATAACGTGCCGTAGTTAGCTTTTATGGTTGACAATAAAATAAATATATTTGTTTAGCGTAACAGCAACAAAAGAGGGCAGTAGAAGCCTCTCCACGACAGAGAACCAAATTCACGACATTTGTCCACACTCCTCCTAGTAAGCTGCTGGGTAACATGATCGAAATCAAGAAAAAAAATAACAAAGACAAGTGTCTCTTTTATGCATTACTGTGCTGATTGAAGTCAAGCTTGACGAATGAGTGAATCGGCGACATGAGTATGCTCCGCGGTTACCAAGCGTAGCGCTTCGCTGCCCTTATGCGTCATACAAGCGATGGTCGCGACCGTCTTTTTCTGTAATCACGCCATAAACTAGCAGACGATAGCGTGGCGGCGGTGGCGGCCGGGGAGGTGATAACGCAACAAAGCTTGCATTGAAGCAGAGAGCTCAACTATGTTACTGAAAGCGATTGGAAGAAATGAATAGATACGGTAAAAAAGATTGTGTGATGTTCTTTAGCTCAGCATCCCCGTTTTGCTCGCTTTTGGATCAACGTTACTCGATCGCATTGTGGTGTTGACGCCAATTTTGACCTTGCAGACATGTTTCCCTTGTCAATCTCACCTACCGTCTAAATTTTTATAATACATGCCAAGGGTATTTATATCTTTTATGGGCAATATTTGATACCTTAGTTGTGATCTTTATGAGGGAAGCGTCAAACTACACAGCATGTCGTCAGCGCTATACGTGCATCACGTCACTGATTGTTTACATTGTGCCTACGCAAAAAAAAACAACAACATGGCGAATGGCCTGCGAATTTGTGCAGTCGAGATCAGGGCCCCAGCAAAGAAATTCCAAGTTTACCCCTGCTGGTCGGCTTCCCTTACTGTTTTTTTTAAATAGTAAATGTTTTCACACAAACAAGACGTGCAACTGACTAACTAACTATCGGGAAATAAAAAAAATGTGTGCAAAATAAACAAATTTGACGTATTAGGTTTCGCGAAATCTGGTTGCGATTGTACTGGTACCATGCAGATCGCACCTGATTGGCTGGCTCAGTGAGATGTCATCTGTTTATTTTAGGGTCAAAAGAAAGTGAAGGGGAGGAATTCAAATAATTTAAATAAAAAAATGAGTTTTAAAGTTTTTTCCAAGGTCACCTTAGCGTAGTTTGCGAGTTGCTCTTTCAAATACAGTGAATTTTACCACAAACTTCACTAAAATAAGTTAGCTAAAGTCAAGAGGTGTGTTATATAGAGCCTTGTTCCTGCCACTTTTCCAACAATGTAACAAGTCTCAAATGACCCGCTCAAAGCTTTACCTCAACGTTGCATAATTTCTTTTAGTTTAGGGTACTTGACAGAATCTGATAGTTGAAGACAAATAATAGATTTTGTCGGCACCATGGAATAAAAACACCCTTAACCATTAGAATAAATAATAAAAAAGACGCCGACCACAAGAGAAAATAAATAAAAGAATGACGTTTTAGCCCCCGAACGGGAGCCTTGTTAACGGGAGTCAACCATTACCATGTTGGAAAAAAGGGCTTTCACATAGACCAGAATGTTTCAAGCTTAGCAAACAAAAACATTCCTTATAGAGTGCATACTTCCCAAAACAAACCATATAAAATGTCAGATTCGTGAACTTGACCGGCGAGACTTTGAAGATGTAGTCGCACCCATTGTGTGATGAACGCAATCTACATGACACCTATTTATTCCGGGCAGTTAGGGCTGGTACCAAGGCGATGCGAAAGAGTCACACGATGTGAAGGTGATTTTGAATTTCCGAAATGAATTTCCGGCTCAAATTTTACCGAGTAGTCGAACAGCAGCTGTGCAAAACATCCGCGATTTTCAGGGCTCGTCAGAACAGAGGCGGACACGGCAAACTAGCTCAACTACAGAGTGATGTGTTCGTTCTTTTCTCCTCAACGACATAACAGTAAGATGGCTGCAAACAAACACGTGATCTCATTACGGGGAAACGTACAGGAGTCACCGGTTCGTACAAGGCGATGGTGAAACGCTCTCACTTCTTCAATGATCTACCTACAAAGCGTTTGGCATGGTAGCCAATCATCGCCCAACTTCCGCACATATGAAACGGGAAGTACTAGCGAAGAACACGAGTTCTTTACTGAACGCACAACATCAGCAGGGAGCACAAGGTGAAATATGGCACTTCTCTAAGCCTTTACCTCGAACGCTACACGAGTTTCTTGAGAGAAAACTGCTACAACGACAGAGCGGCTGAAAGTGCGCCGAGAACCTTTCGCGGACGTAGGTACAATATGTGTAAGGTTTTTGATTTCCGCACGTTGAAATGGAGGCAGCTTGTCTCGACAAAATCCAGGTACGTTAGGGCAGGGCTTGGCGAATGGTGCGGAGTTCAATCGTGTGACGTGATTGGGCAGTGTTTGTCACGAGAGCAACGGATATCTACGCCACAAGTGTTTGGGAAATACTTGTTTCTTGATCTCTGACAAAGTCTGGGAGGCCTAGGACACAAAAATTAATAAAATTCTGAATGTTGAAATATAAAGCACCAGTCAAAATTTTAACGAATGAAATGTGGCAAACAGCAGTTTGTATAAGGCAGATATTCAGGACATGGATGCGTAAGAATACTTAAATATGATTGATATTGCAGGTTTGTATGCCTCTTGCAGCGTTACTGGCCGCATTTTGGTTGAGGACACATTACAAGAATAACAGGCTAAACCAAGCATATCTTATAAACAGAGCAGGCTTATATTTGATCGATAAGAAAACCCTCACATGTACAGAGAAAACTGGGCCATCTCTTGTGAAACGTGACATGAGTGTATTATTAACAAAACACGCATATTTTCAAAATTTTTCTGAGCCGATCCCGAAAACACGCTAGGCTAAAAGGTGTAGGCTTGCCAGCTTCTGCTTCATGGTAGCACAGTTTCATATTACGAAGTCGAGTGTCAATATTGTTGTCAGAGACTGGGCTGAACTTGCCGCAGTTGCTTTCTCTTCATGGGAGGTCATATGAACTAGGCAGCATTCGACATGCTCTGCCCAATGTACACCATTTTGTCGTTGTATGCACATATGTGACGCGAGATTCAACGGTGTCATGAGCTCAAGGATATAAGTGCCACGATTTGGTCCCATGGTGAGACTGAGTAGGTGGGGGCACGGCGGGCGTCACAAGGAAAGACCATCCCTGCTGGACACTCTCTTCTTGATACATTGAGCTATGTCCGACTATATGCGACTCACCGGAAGAAAATGTAGGTTGGTCACATTATCCCTAACGGAACAAGTTTTTTTTCCTGCCTAGCATTGATAACATATACATTATACTGTGCATTGATGGATGAACGCAACAAGAGAACACGTAAGCTATTCAATCGCAGAGGAACTCCAGCATTGTATAGAGGTTGCGGCCATGAGCGAAGTTTTGTAGCTGAAAATTCAAAAGTTCACTCTCAGAATTTCATAGCACCTTCAGTGGA
Organism: Haemaphysalis longicornis; assembly: GCF_048455015.1. Taxonomy (NCBI): domain Eukaryota; kingdom Metazoa; phylum Arthropoda; class Arachnida; order Ixodida; family Ixodidae; genus Haemaphysalis; species Haemaphysalis longicornis. The sequence continues at coordinate 59,981,789 of NW_027526225.1, read as the reverse complement.
CCATCAGTTAAGTGGACCAGTGACTTTGATGACTCTGGAATCTTTGAGAGCTTTTGTTTATTTTTTGTCCCATCCACATTACTTGCTTTGGAACTGAACAGCTTGAAGACTCAAATCCTTCAGTCACTGACATGAAGCTGTTTTCACAGAGACTTGAAACACTTACTACGCCTTCTAGCCCCATTTGAAACAACCTTAAGACTTCAATAGAAAGAAGAATAGAGGTTAAAGCTTCGATACAAACGGTGTAGCAAATAAACCTTATCCTCTAAGTATAATATAGCATACTATAGCTTATTCTCCGTGTGCAGAATTGAGGGACAAAATTTTGAAAGTAACCATCCCGATGCATCTCTGATATGGAGTGCAGAAAGTTGTATTATTTGTTCTGTTCGTAACCGTACACTGGCAAGACCGCCCACAGTCTTCAAGATGCACAGTTCCAAAGCATCCATTACCATACAGTATACTCAATGGAGATTTTACGACGAGGTAGGAGAACCGAGGCGGCGTCGATGATCGTCGGCGGACATACATGTGTTCTTATTCCAGCAGGGACGGTTGTTAAAACCATCGACGTAAAAAGCGAGGACTAAATGGACGCCGAGGCTGCCGCAGTGTTTAGCACCAGAGGTCTCCATCACCCTCATTGAAAGAGAGATAGAGGGCAACATGGAGGAAACAGTGAGACCATAGTTGGCAGACAAGTATGGGGGAAGGCGCGTGTTCACGAACACGAGCCAGAACGGCGGAGAAGCCAAGACTAAGAGTAATAGTAGTAATAAGAGTACAATAATCAGAGATAGCGATTCGACGTGTCAGAGCCCGCGGTTGTACGCTCATCAAGTGCTGCAGAGTGAGTGGGAGGGAGATGGTCGGGGCACTCAGCGGAGGTATCGAGTCACGGACAGAGAGGGTCTCTCGAAGCACCGCAATCAATTACGGAGACAAGCCGCGTTGGAACAACACGCGGCACAAAAACGTGCCTGTCGAGAGCCCCGACTTGCAGTCGTCTTGGTTTCGTTACCGGAAGTAGATTGCAGTGGGTCGCCTCAGTTCACAAAACTGCCAGGTAGCTGCAATATGTGAAGCTGGCACACGTTATTGTGGGTAACGTCGAGTGTTCTACTAAGTAGCGGGGAATCATTTAAACCAGGTAGTGACCTATCAGCAAGGGCAGTTCCCTGTCTTGCGTTGTGGTTCGGTAACAATGTCGAGGAATCCCTGAACCACGCTAAATGTACGTGACATCACCTCCAGACGACAATTCCACCAACTGTAATAAAGAAATATGTCCGCCTACCTGGATGTAGAAAGGCAGGATGTGCTTTAACCGTTTCCAACTGCCCAAGCACACACTTTCCAGGCGTCCCCTGGTCAAACTGATTGCTGTACTCCGAAAGCCCTTCCGCCTATTCGTTTCCAGTGACCCTCAGATGTGCGTAGCACGGGAAAATATCAAAGAAAAGAGCCGCTAGCGAAGCGACTCCCTGCTCCGTCATCAGGGTGGCTTCTTGCGCAGGGCGTTGTGCAGGAAGGCCAGCTTTCGCTCCAGCGCCTGTTTCTCGCGCACAGCTTCGCGTAACAGGTTGAGCAGGCGCCGCTCAGAGTCATGCCATCGCCGCAGCAACTGCTCGCGCGACAGTCCTTGAAGGCAGACGTCATCCAGCGCTCCCGACGGCGCCAGGGTGACGCGGCGAGGCTCCCACGGCGGCCGCATCTGCGAGATGTCGCCGAGGGACCGAGCTCGACGCCGGCGGACGGGCACCCGAGGAGCCACCAGGGTCTCGAGGCTGACGCTCAAGAGGGCGCCCGCTCCCACGCGGAGGCGGGGTGAGCCCGGACGGGAGACAGGGGTGCTGCTGCTGCTGCTCGATGGCGGGGAGCCTGCGACGGCGGCGGGAGCGAGATCAGGGGCGGTATTATCGAGTTTTGTCCCTTTTGCGTCCCTTTCAAAAGTGTCCCTTTTGGCAATCCCTGATTGGCTAAAAGCAAACAACCGGAAGTGACGTAACGCGAGCGCGGCAAACCTACTGCCAACGCTTATTGCTTAACCGGAAGTACGTCACGAGGAAGGGGCGCAAAAGGGACGTTTTCAAAAGGGACAGTTACGAGAATACCTCCCCAGCTTCGCAGATGATCGGCATACAAAAATACTACCGCGTTGAATATGAACTACAACAGAACCGGCTTGACGCGCTTAACGTCTTGGAGTAAGTATATAATTACAACCAATCAGTTATCTTCGACATCATTTTAACACAAAAGAACATACCAACAGCTAGGAGGGATCTAATTGCGGCTTGATGGATGACTAGATTAACCGATCAGTGGATAAATACGAATTTCAGCTCAAATTCGCAGCATTCCAGTGATCCTTCTCAAAATGTTTCGCGATAATTTTCGGAACTCACGGCAGGTTGGGCGAAACAAGAGGGCTGAATCTCACTGGTAGCTGTTGTAAAAGAGCAAATAAAGCATTCAGATAGAGGCGATTGTCGAGTGTTCACCTCTGTGCTCCCGCACTAAAAGGAGCCCACTACTGGACGTAGCGCTGAGCGGGACGTCATCCTGGCGGCTAGTCGGAGAATCGCCGGCTTCGTCGCGCTCCGACTGCTGCTGTTGAACCCTGCATTAAAGAAAACCGACAGTATTGAAAAGAACAAAATAACCAGACGTAAATGCAGCCTACTCGTTCTTTCTACGCAGCTATTGGCACAGCTGTGGGTGGCGCATTGAGAAATGCTCCCACTTCAGTGTCTGTCAAAAATTTATTGAAATAGCTACAAAACACGAGACATAAGCAAACATACAAAACGAACACATAACACATCAAAAGCAAACAAGAGGTACTATGTGCAATAGACGCAAGACACTATGTTCTTGCGTGCTCCGAATGCCATGTTTTGAAAGTGTTACTGAGTTTCAATGTCAAGCACCTCTAATACATGAAAAGCGAAATAGCTTGTATTTTTTGCAGCTGCACTGGGCCTAAATTTGTTCAATGCATTCTGCTGCCCGTGTGCGGTTGACTAGATTTTTTGCTGAGGGAGTAATGCTTTTGCAGCGAAAAAAATTCTGACTTCTTTCGAGGAGCAAGATGAATGAAAGCAGAAGCCCCTTGAAAAATATGGAGGTAATTTTATTCGCAGAATTTTCGGGTAAGCCATACCTTTCGACGGCCATTTTTTACGACTTTACTAAATTCGTGGTTGCATGCCTTCTGAAACGATTGCGTGAAGACCGATGGAGCTGAATGTACTTACGCCCGACGGATTTCCTGGATCATCTCGAAAAACTGGGACTTGCTCTTCCTACGGCGAGCCTCCTCCTTGATTTTCTGCAAAGTTATCCGCGCTCTTCAATTCAAGCATCTTTTTGATGTTATAAAACAGGAGTGGAAGCATTCCGATGCTCCTATCTAATATTACGATGAAGAGGTGCAGTACGTACTCGCTTAACGCTCTTCTGGAACAGACTGGCGATTTGACCCTCCCGGAGATTGCTGACAATCTCCTTGGCCGAGTGATGTGGAGATACCAGCTCCACCGTGTTGATGAAGCGGTACAGCTTCTGCAGAAACATGGCAAACACCCTATTAAGATACCTGACACGGCAATCAGAAATGTGCCAACTGAAGGTTGAGCGGGGAATGATCGCCTGCTTCATTCCCCGCTCAACCTCAGGTATAGATGGTGCCTCGTACTTTCGTCACAAGAAAAAATATAGATGATAACTTCTTGAAATACCTACTGCGCACATGCGCAGTAGTCGAATTTTACTACCAATGTATAACTATTTGTATGAATTTGTTCCTTTGTGTTCTATTTTTATCGCTGTGCATACCGCCTCCCCAATGATATTTTTGTTTGCATTATGAAACGGGAGGTCCCCCCTGTCGGATTTTTTCCATGGGACCTCCTTCTGTAAAACCCTGTTTTTGTAAAAACTACCGAACTACTTAATAAAAAACAATGTCAATGTCAATGTCAATTTTGCAAAGCTGTATGTTTCTTGAAACTTCTTGAAACTCCAACGGTAGGAATAATAGGCTCAACGAAGCAGACGCTGGCTCTCTGGGCATTAAGTGAATGTACTGTTTCTTCATAGAAGCCATGAAGACAAAACACAAGTTTATGTTATTCGAAAGATTTCGTGTTTTATAGTGCCGACAGCACTTGTCCGAATGCAAACGATGCTTTATTCACTGAGAAATAATTAATTTAAGTTAACATTTTGATTTTCCCGCTAAATCGTGCGTTTTCGTGGTCATCACAGGACCTTGTTTACCGCTAGAGAACCTAGATGGCGCCACCACACCGCGGAAAGCCGTTTTCTGCCTTTGGTTTGTTTGGGAACGTATTTGTACCTGGCTTGTTTTGTTAATGGAGGCAATCGTTTCGTAAAACATGGTGCTCGCTCCACAAATACGGTCATGTAAGACATCGTCGCTTGCGTCAATCGGCCGGTGTTGTCTGAAACAACCCCAAAGCCCCGCAGTCCTGTGCAGCTAAACCAAGCATAGTGCGCGCAGTACCAACAGCAGCATACCCATCGGTACTTCTATGTTTACGTGTGCTTTCGTAACTTCCACTGTTTGTTCCACCATTCTAAGTGCTTTCAAAAGAATGTGCCCTAAATTTAAAAGCAAATAGCCCGTTCGGCAAGTTCATAAGCTCTGCCTAATTTGCGTTTGCTTTTGCCGCCCTCCGCCAATCGCAGAGCTGTCTGGTATGACATCATACGTTCTGTTGCGGGAAATGAGCTCGTGGGTCGCATGGCCCTTCCCTTTTTTCTTAATTATGTAGCTTATTTGAGCGAAGTTTATGTTAAAAGTGGTGTCAGTATGATTCTAACGAGGCAATCTTTTGAATGAACCAAACCTGTGTTTTCTCTTCATGGCTCCTTTAATCATCACTTTGTTGCTTACTAAGCAACCACGGAGATCCAGCAAACTGCTTTCAGGCATGTTGTATGCCCATGAAATACGCTACTTTAGGTGCCTCTACACTCCCTACGCATAAAGTCCGCATACATTTTATTCGGTGAGGGGGGGGGGGTTACCTGCGCGCCACAGAATTGACTTCTCCTGGACTTTTGGTCACTTGACTCATTTAAGGAGAGTCATAGGACTCTCATCACACTGGAGTCAGGGTAGTGTAGGGGTGACTACGGCGGATGTAATCAATAATGACTCTGTAATGACATCTGATGGAAGAAGAGAGTCACAGCGCTCCTTTCTGGTGACCACTGTGACACCGTAACAGGAGTTGCCAGAAATATACTTTTATAAAAAATCGCACGATCCCTAACGCAACAGGAAGTGCATGAGTGAACCTCAGAGAAGACGTCAGTACTACTGTCATTGGAGTCGAGGCAGCATTCGTGACTCTGAAGCGGGTGGCCAACATGGACAACTTAATTACCCTGACTGTCACAAAAACAATGTGAGATGACTCTGATTTCGCGATACAGTCCCCATTTTGACTATGTACAAATCACACGGCAGCCAGACTCAAGTGCGTGTGTAAGTTAGTTGGGTGAATTGAGAAATTGTGATATCTAAGTCAGCTTACTTGTCGATTATACCTCATCGTCCATTCTCGCTACACTACTTTTTGCTTCCTCTGCTCTCTCTCCCTCTTCCATTCTCCGCACTCTCTAACTTGGGTACTATACCAGGTGGCAACAGTATTTTTCCTCGTCAGCGGAGACGACATTTAAAATTGTGCGCTTTTCTTGAAAAGACTCAACTTTTCGTTTTCTAGCAGCAGCACTCATGACCGACGAACTGACACCACAGAAGCGTAGATGTGTGACTACACGCCGAAAGGACGGAATAGCACCTATAAACTGAAGTCAGGGACCGAAATCGCACTCACAAGTGGAAACACACGCTATAGTTCGCGGTGCGGATGGATGGATGGAATAAACTTTATTCGGGACGAGCTTTAGGTGCTGATGTTAGGGGCACCTGTCCTGTCGGCGGTATTCTTTAGTTTGGAAAACCCAAGTCTTCGCTGGATGCTCTTTTTTTCTGTTTTTATTTTTCATGGTGCGGGCGAAAAAAAAAAGGTAGTTTCTTTTGCTAGCTAGTGTGATGTCCCGCTACACAAGCAAAATCAAAGTGAGTGCACGTTAGTCACGGGATGGTGCTATCCCGCCTGTTCATCATCATCATCATCACCACCACCATCGTCATCATCATCATAATGAATTTCGTGTTTAGGCTATTCCAGACATTTGCATTGCTGCTGGCTCCTTACGGTAAATCTAGTATTCGCTAAATTAGTTCATTCCTCCAGTCGATTTTTGAGTATAAGTCCAAAATCATGACTGATCTGATAGCCGACTTCGTTACATCATGGTTAACGGCCGCGACGTTTCGTTACGTAGAGGTCGCAAGCACATGGGCTTCAATGGGGGCGGAAATTTGGAATTGAAAAACTTTGTTAAATACAGGAATTCGTTACATAGAGGTTCGTTACATCCAGGTTTAACTGCATTGCCCTTTCCTTTATACGCTCTTCTGGCAGGCCCACGCTAACGTCTTTCATAGTGAGCGCGCGCTGACTGACCTGGCTGAAAAACATGAGATTTGGGCTCTTCCAGAAGCAGTTTCGCGAACGCGCCCTGAGTCCGGGCAGGGCGTAGCGGAAGACGAGGTGCTCGATGATGAGAACGAGCGAGCCGGCCAGCAGGCCGACCAGAAGCATCAGGAACAGGCCGGCCACAGCGCGGACGCCCAGGGGAAGCGGCTTGTCCAGCCGCTGCAGAAGGCCGTCCTGCGACGTGGGATAAGGGGGAAGCTCAGTACAATAAAGGAGTACTGACACGAAATTTCAAAGTTGAGATAACTGTGTAAAAAGCTTCCTTTGTGTATGGAAAAACCCTCCAGGAAGCGTAAACCGTAACCGTTGAGTAGAACGTATTTTAAATCAATTTTAGTCTGCGCGCACGAGAAAGCTCAGGACGGGTATCCGTTCAACATCGGCATCAGCATGACGCGGTGAGCGCCGCGCACCAAAACTGCCGACGTCAAGGCTCCCGTGACGTAGCCGAGGCGGCTTGCTGCTGTTGGCGCGCGCTGCTACGCCTTGTGAATTACGTGACAGTTTTTGGGACTGACGAAATGCTACCCAGGAGCGCGCGAGGAGAACAGTGACGTCAAGAGCGCCCTCCTGTCATGGCGACCGCCTCGCTGTTCTTTTCATCGGTATCAAAACTGAAACGAATAAACGAAGCTGTAAGTAACCATTTACTCTGCGGTAGGTCATCTAAAGTGCCATTTTATTAGTGAGCTTGTAGTCACCATTGCAGCAAAAAAAAAAAAACCGTAAGTAGATTTTGTGCCATTCTTCTTTAACGAACAACCGAAAGGGTTCGGCTCCAATTGAAACAGCTGCGACGTAATGCTAGTAGAGAAGAAAAAAAACACTTCGACAATGATAAAAACACAAATTGGAGTACATCACTGCAGGCACAATTGCTTTTACGGTGAGCTGCTGCTTCTTAAACGTGCGAGTCATGAAGTGGCTCCACTGAGGGGAGGGGTGAGCGAGTGCAAACATGTTACACCATTTTGTTGCGCCTGAGGCAATTTTCCAGGGAATTCATTAGCGCTGGCTTGGTTAGTGGCCATTACGTGTTGGCACTGTGCACTGCTAAAAATACTGTCTTCTAGCGAATGCCTATCCCCCTTCTCTTAAGAGAGATAGAGAGAGAGACAACTTTATTGGCTAGCCTGCAGAACGAGAGGATCGCCTCCTAGAGAGGCACCCTATCGTGACGCGGCCTGGACGTCCTCGTGGTGTGCGCCGCAGGCGTCGACTGGCTCGGCTGACGGGCAGTGAGGGGGTGGATCCCTCGGCCTCGCCGCCTCCCCGAGTCTCTGCCGTGCGAGAGCTGCCTCGAGCTGCTGGACGGCCTGGAGTTGGGTCGTGTATTCGGACGAAATCATGGCACTCGTGAAACTGTCCGGCAGCCGCGTCGGGGCGGCCGCCTCGTCTGGGTTGCGAGGATGCTTTGGCTTGTATGAGTCTCCACTCTTTTGAGCTCTGGACACAGATGCACCCAAGGCTGTGATTTTTGCGTTTGCTTTCGCGAAAATCATCTACAATGATCCAAAACTGCAAAGAAAAGTTTGACATCCACCTCAATGCAGCCGTTCGGCTACAAAGGAAAGCTATACGGCTTCCTAAGAAACTTCGCAGTTGAAGAAAAGTTCGTTCTGGTCCAGGATTCGAACACGGGACCACCGCTTAACCGGAGAAGTCGCTATACCAACTGAGCTAACCAGGAGGCTAGTCGTTCGTAGCACGAGAGCGAATTGATCAACTACCAGAAGTGAAGGACAGGTGTTAATCGACCAGGTTTAGGGGAAATCCCCAAGGTGGTGTTTAGGGGATTTCCCCTAAATTTGGTTGATTAATGATCCAAAACGTGGAGCAAACGCCGGGGGCCAGTGGAAGAACCCACCTGCAGACATGGCGCGCGGCCGTACCACTTGCTATGCAGCTGGTCGAGGTAGCCGAGCGCGTTGTAGCGCAGCACCAGCTCGGAGATCCCTTTGGCGAGAGGAAATCCGCGGGTCATGCCCACAGCGTAGGCGTCGTCGAAGATGGAGTCTCCCAGCAGCCTCAGCCTGCAGCTGGGCTCGTTGGCCCGGTAGTAGTTGAGCACGGCCGTGTCGCCGATGAGCACGTCGAGCGTGCCGTCCCGCAGCGACTCGAGGCCGTCCTCCAGGGTTGGCACGCCGAAGCGTTGGATGTGCTCCCACAGCCGCTTGTTCTCGGCGAACACGTAGCCCTCGGCGGCGGTGCCGCGGGCCGTGCCCGTGCGCTGGCTTAGAAGCTGGTAGCGCAGATGATAGAGAAAGGTAGTTATAAGAATGAATGTAACATAATATGGTCCGGGCATAGGCCTTATTGCGGTCTCTTTTACTACTGGATGGGGAAAGTAAAAGGCAGAGCGAGCTACGCAGTTTTAAGTGCAATGACCAAACCACATGCTATGCTGCAGGCATTCCGTGTTCATTTAACAAGCCCCTCATCCAGAATTCCTATTTGCTGCATTCATACCAAGGGCCTTGGTTCTGGCAGTCCTTCCTCCACAGATGGCATAAGAGGGCCACGAGCTCTTCGACTGCTTCCGGAATGTCGTAAGCTCTCGAGTCATGGCCCGGGAGTTAAAAAGAGTTGCCCTAGCGGAGCTGGATACCACCTCGAAGCGTTTGGATACGATTACATTCACATAAATACACCAGCAAGTAGAGCCCTCCGGTAGCCCAGTTAGTACAATATCAGAAGCGTATTCAGAAGATCGTGGGTTCTGGTCTGATTGGGGAGCATGCCATATGCCTCCATCCAATTCATCAGCGAGGCTGCGCACTTCAAGTCCGCAGTCAGCAATCACTTTCTGTAACCGCCCCCGCCCTGCTGTTTTCTTTTCTCTTGTTGTTTAATATGGTACTCCTCCTCTCTGTAACGCCTCACGGCATTGAGAGTACATAAATGAAATGAAATAAAATGATATATATATATATAATATATATATATATAAATTTTTTATTGCAGCACTGCCTGAATCATGGACGCTCCTACAGGAGCGTGCATGCAGTGTTCTTAGAAATGACTGTTCCTAGAAATGAGTGTTCCTAGAAATACAGTGTTCCTGGAAATGCGGGGTATACCGTGCATTTCCAGGAACACTGCATTTGCACCAAATCGTCCAGTACCTGGACACCCCCCATAAATCCTTGATAGACAGTCCCTTGGTGCCTTCCAGCCCAGAGAGATGGGCGGACGCTATATACTCACGCTGGTGTCGTGGAAGTCGTGCACTTGCATCTGGAAGAAGAGCCCGGCGAAGTGGGCGGCGATGTTGGCCGTGTAGGAGGCGAGGAAGATGACGGAGAAGCAGCCCCAGAGGTTGATGAGCACCTTGTTGGGCCACGATTTGGGCGCCTTGAAGGCGACCAGGTGCGAGAAGAGCAGCGACCACATCACCCACAACGCCGACGCCAGGCTGAAGTTCTTGGTCCGCTGGCGGCCCCACGGGTTGAGGCCGAACGGCGAGAACCACTCGTACAGCGCGGCCGCCAACGCTGTCACCTGCACGCGGTGTACACAAGGCAAGAAGAACGCATGCCACTAATAATTCTCATTCCAGCCTCCTTGCCCGACCCGCGTTCATGACGAGCTGCGTACCGATGGCTCTGGCTCCGAGTCAAGCATGAAGGAAAAAGGGAGATTAGAAGAGGCCCTAACCACCCCTTTCGTGCCGCTGGAAGCGCCGTTGAGGAAGCCTCCCTGCTTACTTGCATTTTGAGCCCGCTCGCCCCCACCCCTCCCTTTATTTGCGTCAAAGGGTCATGTATCTGCGCGGCTCAAGCATTGCATGCGGGCTTCAACACGTCGTGAAGGGCCTTGGTCGAAGGGCTTTTCGCTTGCCAGTTGCCAGTGGTCTTCTGAGGGCTTGAAAATCCGCGCGACGTCCGCCACACTTCTCACAATGCCTCACACGACTAGCCGGGCCTCTAATAATCTTTGTTTTCTCCACGGATCCAAAAAACTAGAATTCGGGAGTTCTTGTAGACTACGACAGAATTAAGCCGGAGATTGCAAGAAATTCGACCAACAGCAATCTCAAATCAGAGGAAGCCTTTAATGGCCTTGGGGTACGGTGACAGCACGGCAGCTTGAGCTAACGTTATCAATCACTTTGGTGCGCCACTGCAGAAACAAATATCTCTTTATAAGCCGCACAAAGCTTTCAATCCTCCACACAGCAGTGTGATACAGAATTAATAAGAGGAGGATATGTTTGACCTAATCCACCTCGGTGAACGCGACTTAGAGTAACCCCAAGCGCCTTCTGCAATTGAGGCATCTTCAGGCCAGCGTGCTGCGAGCGTTATAACTTCCATGCCACGTGTGCGGGTACCCACCTTGAGGCTGAGGAATATGGCGAGCCAGAGGGGCACGCTGAAGGGCACGAGGAAGGCCGAGAGGGGCACGTCGCGCTTGACGGCGTACGCGAGGCACGAGACGCCAGAGTGGAAGAAGGGCACCGAGAAGTCCACCCACCGCGATCGCGACGACGTCACGGAGTACGCCGACGCCGCCAGGTGGGCGGCACCTGCGAGATAGACGGGATTCCATTGCTCGATTTGGCGTTGGTGTCGCAGCAGGCAAAGCCCGCTTATGCGCTGGTATGTCCTTTAAAGCGAATCTTAAGAGATGCGGATGCACTCCTTGTGAAGTGAGACCGTATACATCAGATATTGGAGTATAGAGTTCAGTGTACTTAGGATCTATGTTTGGCGAGGTGGGAGGGCGTTGAAGAGCATTAATTTCTGACTCCAGGCAACCCGTCCCTTAAGGGGAACGAGATGGCTCACGTCACTGCCTGCGCTGTTCCACATTGGGAATTTACCTCAGGGTCAGCGCCCACGTCCCACTCTCTCCCAACTCCCGCTGTCACATCACGCCACCATGACGTCCTCCACCACTATCGCAACTTTTGACTTACCCGCCTCAACCGCACACTCGACTAAGCAGGAAACATTCATCTGGCGTCGCTTAAAAACATCTGTTTTAATGCGCTCAAAAACTACCCTACCTACATTACGCTATACCGCTTCGACTGTCGCCTTTGCCCTCTTCTAATACCATCTACTTTTACTACACTGTGTGGGCCAACCAACAAACCTCATTTTTGGCTCCAATCTCCAACCCTTCTCCAGAGCAATGTGAGGGCCTGCTGATCAGATCTGACCTTACTTACCACGTCACTCTGGCCAGCCGTGCTACGGCTGTAGCCAGGGCCCAAGGTTACGGGTACCTGGACTGGGGCCTACCCACCCTACCGATAGACGGCCCAACCAACGCCGTTTTCCATATTACACGCTGATCTTTTAGGGGCGACGCCCCTTAAGGGCTCAGACTGTTGACATCTCCTGTCATCGTCGTAATCGTCGTCTCATGTAGTCACGGTACTAAAACACCGGGACACTCGCTTGCGCCTTGCGCTGGAACGCTTCGTAACGCCTACTAAAAAACACCGGGGCACTCGTTGTCCGTCCCCTCGCGCTAGATAGCTTCGTGCTTCAAATACACTAGATTTTTACAGCAAAGCTCTATACCTCTACCCCCAAGGTTTCATCGCCTTCGGCAAAAACGCCGAGGCGCCAAGAATACACTTTTACACTGCATGCTTTCTCCGGCCTAGGTTTCACGTTAGAAGAGATGGCCTGGGATTTTTTTCTCTGTCTCTGAGTATTTCAAGGGCTTTCCGATATCAACCATGGACATCTAGTGTTTTCAGTATTTTTGATGTCATACAGGGTAAGACAGGGTGAGTCAGTGCTTTCAGCCAAGTTAAGAGTTCAAGAAGCGTCGCAAGAGAGAGGGCGCGTACCAGATATGAGGTCGGCCGTGATGCCGCCCCATTTGCCACCGCGGTCTGTTCCGAAGCTTCCGTCGGCGACAAGGTAGAGGTCGAAGTCGAAGGCGAGGTCCCGGGCGAGCGAGGTGAGGAGGTCCATGGCGATTCCGGCGCAGCAAGTCACGTTGTACAGCGGGTGCCCCGGCACGCCCTGAGTGCGGTGGTAGTGGGCGAACAGCGCCGCCAGCTGCTCGGGGTCGTCGGTGAAGACCTGCGACGACGACCGCATGACGGGGAGATAATCAGTTAAACCACCGGTGCATGCTCACTCGGGATTTTTCTGAGTACTGACAGAAGATTGACACAGTACTGAGAGGAGTACTGACAGAAAATTGACACAGTACTGACAGGAGTACTGCCAGAAAATTGACACAGTACTTACAGGCGTACTGCCAGAAAATTGACACCATACTGACAGGAGTACCGACAGAAAATTGACACAGTACTGACAGGAGTACTGACAGAAAATTGACACAGTACTGACAGGAGTACTGACAGAAAATTGAAACAGTACTGACAGGAGTACTGACAGAAAATTGACACAGTACTGAGAGGAGTACTGACAGAAAATTGACACAGTACTGACAGGAGTACTGCCAGAAAATTGACACAGTACTTACAGGAGTACTGCCAGAAAATTGACACAGTACTGACAGGAGTACTGCCAGAAAATTGACACAGTACTGACAGGAGTACTGACAGAAAATTGACACCATACTGACAGGAGTACCGACAGAAAATTGACACAGTACTGACAGGAGTACTGACAGAAAATTGACACAGTACTGACAGGAGTACTGACAGAAAATTGAAACAGTACAGACAGGAGTACTGACAGAAAATTGACACAGTACTGACAGAAAATTGACACAGTACTGACAGGAGTACTGACAGAAAATGTTCGTGTTGAGTTTTTTTCTCTCGCTACAATGGGTACCTACCAGCCCACTAATCATAGAACGACAGATTAGACGGTCGATAGGAGCGTGGACAATTATTTACAGCCTCATTTATTCGTACCCGTTTCGGTTTCGACTAAACGAACACCGAGGCGACCGTCATGCCAGGAGTGTGCTCGTGACGTCACCGTTCTCGTCGCACCACTGTCAATGTGGACGCGCGCTCGCGCCCATGCTACCGCAAACATTCGCATCCATTAAATTGCCGTTGTTTTCAACGCCCGTTCGTCAGCATACACACCCTGCATTCCGCGATGAAGTCCAACTAATAGAAACCCGTCAGCTGCTAGGAACTAGATCACTACTTGCTGATCCATTTTAAGCGAATTTTCTATCACGTCAGCCATGTTGTTTATGGTATACAACACAAAGACAATGAACGTTTGCTCGCTTTTAGTACTTGGTGTGCTTTTTACCCAGTAAATGTAGTGGCGTAATTGAGCTCCTCGTGCGCCGGTATATATACGCCGCAAGTTCGACGTGACGCGACGAACACAGGTTTTGTTTTCACGGCTTGCACTGATGGCATCAACAGAATTCATAATTAATCTTGCGAGGCAGCCTAACTAGCAAACCCTCTGAATTAATTTTGGCTCTAGCCTACACCACCATGAAAGAACGCTTAATGGCGGAGGGGATTTCATGGAATGCAGCATATGTACGGAAGGGGAAATATTTCTCTGGCGAAAGGTATGTAGTGAATTCGTCTTTTCCAGCGCACGAAACGGCAGGACACGAAGACGGAAAAATGGCAGAGCGCAGTTTCTTTTTATTGCGTGTGATTTCGTTTCATGCATTGAAATACGCTCAGACCCTCCAGTTTCATACGTCTTACTGCAGTTTAGTTCGCTGCATTTTGGTATGAAAAATCGTGGCTTTCAACAAATCGATTGGGGTCGATCATTCAGTTTCCACCGCGATGCTTGTTTAGCCAAATATTTGATAGTTTTTTTGGGAGACACCACACAGGAAAGAAAGCTTAGAGAGTCACCGCTAGCCATTCAACGCATTGCGAGAAGTGGAGGTAGTCGCGTTGCCTTTCACACCCTCAGAACGTCGCTGCATTAGCAACGATGCCGAGGGGCCCGTTCCCCGAGGCCCTACGTCACGCCGCGGCCCGACCGGCATGAAAAGGTTGACACGCGCAGGCGGAGAAGATAACAGGACTAGCGAGTAACGGCAGAGAAGGTGGCAAATGTGCGCAAAATACAAGAGGCCTCTTAAGACGGCGTTTCCGGTTACACGGAAAGGGTGGTCAGGGCATTTCCTGAGCTCTTCATTCGTCTATGGTAGACAGCTTCCTCCGACGTCACAGAAGCGAAAGGCATCTATTGCCTGTGGTACCAATTCCCCACCAATGCTCGCTTAGCCGTCCATTCGGTACTGTCTGGTACAGTTAAACCTGGATATAAAGAAATTGATAAAAAATCGCAATTTTCTGTACATGCAGGTTGTGAGTTAAGGCTCGCTTGAATGAAGTAGAAACGAAACCACAATGCTAGACATCAGCGGTGGTGAACTCGCCCTTAAAGGATTTATTTCATAGTGAAAAACTCCGTAATTTGCGCCTGCTGCTTCTCCACGAACTTAGTCACTATACGGCACTCCCAAGACGCAAGGTCACTTACCCCTGTATTCACAAACGTAACTTAAACATCGCTGTTTCTTTTGACACTTTTCGGCGCCTTAATGCGTTTCAAGGACCCTATTTGCGAACTCGATGCTCTTTTCCGCCCTCAAATACGGTGAGAGGGTGCCAGCTGGGACTCTGCACCGGACGGTGACATTCTTCTTTCTCGCCTGGCGGAGACAACATTTAAAATTGCGAGCTTGCGTCGAAAAGACAAGACTTTTTTGTATTCTGGAAGTAGAAATTATCACCGATAAACCGACACGGCAGATAGTAGTGAAGAAGCGACGCCGACAGGCAGGCCTAGCACATAACTGTCACCCACTCACAGGTGAAAACGCACGGTAGTTTGCGGCGCGGGGCAAAATTCGCTAAATTAGTGCATTTATCCAGCCGATTTTTCCGAAAAAGTGCAAAAAACAGGGGCCTATTAGCGTGGTGAATTCGTTAAATCCAGGTTGACCGTCGCAACGCCTTCATTATATAGATGTCGTAAAATCATGGGTTTTAATGGGGCTGGCAAAGGAGAGTTTAAAAACTTCGTTAAATCCAGGAATTCGTTATATACAACTTCCACAGAGCTAGAAGGCGTTCACCGCGGTGGCATCGAGGTCATCACTTTCAGGGAAATCACGCAGCACTATTGGCTAGAAAGACAGACACTCCCTCCACCTCAT
This sequence comes from Haemaphysalis longicornis, assembly GCF_048455015.1. Lineage (NCBI taxonomy): Eukaryota > Metazoa > Arthropoda > Arachnida > Ixodida > Ixodidae > Haemaphysalis > Haemaphysalis longicornis. Next base: position 59,966,076 of record NW_027526225.1, on the reverse strand, counting down.
CCTAGCCTCTCTAAGGAGCAGCAGACAGTCTTTCGCCTCATTTAATTTGGATCCTTCCCCCACCCAACAAGGCTACACCTCATGTTCCCGGAACAGTACTCGGCCGAATGCAAATTTTGTAAAAAACCAGGATCACTCCGCCACATGATTGGGGAGTGCGACTTCAGCTCAGAAAATCCACCCCTCCTCCATCCCCCCACCCCTCTTTTAGAGAGCAATGGGAGATTTTGACGTCCAGCTCGTCACTGGCGACCCAGCTAGCGCTGGTCGACCGGGCGCAGGCGGCCAGGACATCATATGGGCTCCAGTGAATAAGGAACCACTCCCAATTTAGACGCTCAGTAAATGTACTCTCTCTCTCTCTCTCTCTCTCTCTCTCTCTCTCTCTCTCTCTCTCTCTCTCTCTCTCTCTCTCTCTCTCTCTCAAGCCTGCTGCAATGCTGGCTTAGCCGTCTAACTACGAGGTCCTCCACAGAGCGGAAAGGGGTAGGGTACCTGTAGGCAGGGCACTCCGCTGAGGCAGCTTCCGTTGCCGATGCGCGTGGCGGCCATGACGAAGGGCGCCGCGTAGGCGGTGACCACGCGGAAGCGTTGGCGGCCCCAGGTGCGGGGCCCAGTGAGCGCGGGCGGCTGTCCGGGGCCCGAGGGCCAGAGCACCGAGTCGAGCTGCGCCACGCCGCTGGTCACGTTGCCCACCCGGCGCCAGCGGGCCACGCTGCCCACGGGCACCAGGTTCAGAACGTCGAACACCGGCGGCGGGAACCGCTGGCTCTGCACAGCCTCCGCCGTGGCCGCCCGCAGGTAGCTGCAGCACGCGGTGGCCACACGCCGACATCAGCATTTTTGTTACTCGGTAGTTCGGAAACTCGGTGTTCATGGCACACAAACGACACGCTGGGAGGCCGACGGCTCAATCAATACAACAACATTAAAGGAGCCATGAAGCAAAAATACAACTTCGTTTAATTCAAAAGAACCAGGATTCAGTATCTCACTCAACTGTATTACAGCCACAAAAGATGTTTTTTTTAACGAAAAAAAAGCAAGAAGTATTTAATAACTTTCAAATTTTGCGCCACGGTGACGTGTTATGAGCAAGAATGACGTCATACGCGCCAACAATAAAACATAAATTTCAGTGCGTTAACTGCACGTTAGCGTTCAAGTGATGCGGTCAAATGGAACTAGAGGCCCCATTACAGACGTCCAGTCATGTGTCGTCGCGACAGGTCACTTAGGCGGCCGCCAATCGCACAAACAAGGTTCCGTGACGTCATAGAAAAGTTGCGGGAAATTGGCTAGGGGGTCGCGACTGCTTCACACGTTTTCTTTAATATCTCCGTTATTTGTTCGAAGATTGCGATGATACTGGTATCATTGTTATCGGGACTAAGCAGTCTTTCTAATAAACCCAACTTGTATATTGTCTTCGTGGCTCCTTTAAAGCCGTTCCACTCAACGGGAAATCTGTCAAGTACGGAGCAGTGATTCGCTAGAGGGTCTGTGCCGCCATTTCTGGACTAGTTTCAATGTCAGCCTGAAGCTTTTGCTTTCCTAGAGCTTTTCTGTGCTTGCCACTTCAGGCGTGAACGCACGTAAACTGGCGAGGAGCAGGGCACGCGAGAGATCACGCCATCAGTGATCAGTGTTCTCGAAGGTCGAGCTTGCATGCGCCGGGGGCTCACACGAGGCGAACGCTCACACGCTCGCGGCATTTTTTTTGGGTATTTATTCCGGTAACGCTGGACGACAGAACTAAAAGCTTAAACAGTTCTGTTATATTGGTTCCCGCTATAACCATATTTAAAAAAAAAAAAACAAGAAAATGATTATAACCACGCACATCTGTCGAAACACATCAAGAATAGGGAGTATATATAAGCAAACAGAGCAGTCGTTTGATTTCGTGTTCGACCTTCATTCAGCTCTGCTATATTTTGTACGAGTGTAGCCACGCTACAGCTGATGCACAAATTGTGACGACTTGGGACCCAGTTTAATCTTCCAAAGAGCAAAATAACCGCTACGTGTCGGGCAAAAACGAGATACCCCATTTCAAAAATTATTTGAAACCTCCCTACAAATCATTTAAAAAGCAAGAACACTAGAACCTAGTTGGAAATGTCCGGCAGTTTCGACTACCACCAGCTACCAGCAACCATGTCGCTCACTCCTCAGGGGTCCTGAATCGTTAAAAAATGCGGCAAAGGCTACAGAACGGACGCCTCTGCTCACCCCAACGAATAGTGCCGCCCAGCGGCTACCGTTTGCAGGGAATATTTCCAGGTGTACGTCTTCCGGGAGGCTGTTCACATGCTTAGCCCTCAAGGATGATTGCCTCTCCAAGGTAAAGATGTTACAAACAAATTTACCATATCTTTCTAAAGAAGGTTGAGAAGCGCAAAAGTAGAAGTGCGTCCAACCGTCGCTGAAAGATCGTACAAGACGATTTTGGACGCACTAAATAAACGCATCTATGAACGATCTAAGTGTATACCGATACGTGGTTTATGAGATACAGGTATACCCTAGCACTCCTTCCTCGTCAAAGATGCTTGTATCATCTTATGTACAACCGACCCTTTTTCGCGATTTTCAAGTAACCGTTTTCACACAAATAATGAAAGCCCGCTTTCACGCACGCACCGTTTGTACATAGATCTTGTCAGATCTTTTTGGTCGACCACCCGGTCTATGGGGATATGCATTAGTTTTTTTTTACAGTGCGCCACGGGTTCCACAAAAAAAGCTTTTCCTTCAAAATGAATGTCGAGATCCGCAGAACCACTTGGCCAGCCGCCGGCCCCTCGCAACCCCGACCAGCAGGACACCCCTGACACGTGTGGCTATACACGAAACTCCTTGGAATCGTAGGACACTTGCATTGGACTCCCCAGCCCTGCTGCGCGACTCGGAAATAAGGGCTGGTACGGTGGTGAAGTTGGGAGTGTATCGTTTCGCCAGTTACGCGGCATCTCGCTAGTATCGCCGGGTTTACGTCTTGGATACAGGGTTTGTTACGGAGATCTGCTGTATTCATGCCCATTCACTCCTCTTCACATTACACTATGAATATTTTTAAAGCGAATGCTTTTCAGTGAGACCAATGACGTTCTGCAAAAAAAAAAAAAAAAAAAAAAAACTAAAGCGCGAGTCACATGGACGACTGGTGCATGCGATTCGCATGCGACTGATCGTTACGACTGATCGTTAGGACCGGTTTGGAGTCGTTCGCTGGTCGGAGGAGGACCACGACGTGCGACTGGCAAGCCAGATGCAGTCGTGCCATCGTTGCGATCGTCGTAGGGCCACAGCCAATGAGAGCCTGAAGGGGTCATCGCAGAGAAAGTTTCTTTCAAAACCCCGAGGAAGCGTCACAGGCAATTCCGAATATTTTGTGGGGAACAGCTCTGCGCCGCCGCCGCCGACCCGTGCGCTCTCCGCCTGGTAGACACACGTTGCCAGCAGTACCTACAGCATGGGCGAGTGGAATCATGGGTGCTAGATGTTCCCACACCACTGTACTGAGCATATAAAAATGCAGTGTATAACGTAATAGCACTATTCATTTTCATTTCAAGTAGATAAATGCTTCCATTTCCTTCTGGGATTTCTCTTGAACAGATCTAAATCGGCCGAAGTGCACCTAAACAGGGAGGCAACCATACAGCAATAACAGTGTGCGGAGCGACGCCGACGACGCATTGCACGCGCGCATCGGACCATGTGTTGCAAATTTACGCGTACGACAAGTCGCGGCGACAGTAGTAACGATCAGTCGCACCCCAATCGCATGCGGTAGTCGTGCATCTGTCTCGCGCTTAATGCATTGCCACATAGACCACTTGGTCGACCAAAAAGTCTGATAAGGTCTCTGGAAACACAGCGCGTGCGTGAAACCAGGCTTCCATTGTGCCAAAACTGTTACTTGAATATCGCAAAAAAGGAACGGTTCTCTATAAGACAACACGCGCATCGCTCACGAAGAAGTAGTGCAGCAGTATTCCTTTACCTCATAAACCCTGAATCGGCATATATTTAGATCGTTCGTAGATGCGTTTACTCAATGCTAAAAAAAATGACACCACCTTCCAGCGAGGGAACCCTGAGTTGATGCGAAGCATCTCGTAGGTTCCGAAACGTTCACGAGATTGGGTATCCAAATATCGGAAAATGACGGAACTCCGGACGGTGCAGCGTGACTCAACCCGGAAGCAGCTGAGGGAGCGGCGCACGGACGGGGTTTATTATATAGAGCAGATGGAGTGGAGAGGAGGAGATGAGAGAGGAGACGCGCATGCGCGCTTATCGCGCAGCAGAGGTGATGAGTAGCGCGCGCGCTATCGCACATATGGTGGGGATAGGGGGAGAGGTGCGGACGGACGACGGACGGACGACGGACGACAGAGCCGAGAGCAAGAGATGCTTTGCATCTAAAAAATCGTCGCATGAGTTCGGTATTCGTTTGAGATTTGGGTCTTTGAAGGTTGAACGGCCGATTGGGCACACGTTCAGCAAATGTTAGACACACTAATAGCTGTCACGCTTCTCTCGGCTTTCTTTAGGAAAGGATGGTAAACTTTTCTCCGGCTGTTTGCCTTGGCAAGATAAATCGGAGAGGCCGTAACAAATAACGATGCCAGACGTGGGGTTCAGTTGTAAGAAATGTCATCTGCCCTGTGACATGATGCAGAGCAAACACTTCACTTTCGCTGCGTAATATCACATCCTGGACCACGTCTTTACGGCCAAATCACACCCTGGGTCTTGTCATTGACCTGTACTTTGCACTTCTGATTAAGTTTACTTGGCAGTCAGCAGTATAAACGTTAGTTTATTTTGTTTCATTTTGGGTAGGCGGCACTGCTGTTTAGGAATTTCCTGCACTTGGCACTCCCAACTTTCCGTCGGTAGCTTTGTTGCTTCCTGGCTTCACCACATCACGACCATGCTTGCTGTGAAGCACGCTCTAAAGGCAAACTTGTTTTAACACGAAAGTGTTTCACGCCGTGGTACACAAGCCTCACCGACGTCATATCCGTCACGAATATGACATCCCCAGAAAAAAGTGTCATTGGCACGGCGGCGCTAGGTTTCGAGCACACGATCACACTGGCCGATACGGGAGCTTTGAAGCGCTCTACCGACTGAGCCATGTAGTCATGTGCGGGTAGCTGTACCAATGTACCTTATGTCCTTCCCTCTAACTTGTCCGTTCAGATGGTGCTGCCGTCTAGGAGAGGCGAAGCGAAGTAGTGCGTCATGACGCTAATGAGCGCCGATAGTTGGCGCCTCGATAGGGCAGCGTATAGCAGCGGAAGCTGCGGTGTTTATCCGTCCGCCCCCTATGTGGAACGCAGGTATGCTTGTGGAACGCCGCCGCCGCGTTCCACAAGCTGAGCTCGTCGCAACGCAAGCGTCTGGCGTACACGCCAGACGCTTGCAAAGGTGGCGTACACGCCACATTTGCTTAAGCGACCCGCCAGCAGGACGTCGCTCGCCACGCACACCCACAAGACTGATGCCGACCCGAAAATCGTGCTCCTTTCGCTGTAGCGTACTGTGGCTTCACCAAACGATTCGCTGAAAACCCGTTCGGTTTCGTTGGCACAGTTTGCGAGCGCCTGGGGTTTAATCGGATTTACACAATGCTTGGGCGCGTGTAATCCAGTGTCTAATGTTTATGCATCTTCGCAGCGCACAGATCACGGGACTAAGGGGGAAATAATAATAAGGGGAGAATAATAATAATAAGGGGGGAATAATCAGGGGGAAGATAATTGAGTAAACGCATCTACGAACGATCTAAGTATATGCCGATTGGGGGTTTATGAGGTAAAGCAACACTGCTGCACTACTTCTTCATGAGCGATGCGTGTATTGTCTTATAAAGAACCGTTCCTTTTTTGCGATATTCAAGTAACAGCTTTGACACAATGGAAGCCTGGTTTCACGCACGCACCGTGTTTCCAGAGATCTTATCAGACTTTTTGGTCGACCAACTGGTCTATGTGGCAATGCATTAAGCGCGAGACACATGCACGACCACCGCACGCGATTGGCATGCGACTGGTCGTTACTACTGTCGCCAAGACTTGTCGTACACGTAAATTTGCAACACATGGCCCGACGCGCGCGTGCGATGCGTCGTCGGCGTCGCTCCGCCCACTGTTTTTGCTCCATGGTTGCCCCCCTGTTTAGGTGCACTTCGGCCGATTTAGAAGATGAATCTGTACCAACTAGCCCGGTTTTCTACGTTACTAATGTTTATGCGTCTAACGGTGCCATACAGACGAAATATAAACAGCGATGTGCAAGTTCCTATCGATGCATGCACAATAGACATTCAAGTGCTCCTGTAAAGGCACATTTCCCTTTCGTGTTTTAGCGATTCCTATGAAAGAAGATCAACCACATTTTTTTTTCTGTAAGCTCGGCGCCTTTATGTCTCTGCCTTCACCCCGTTGACTGTTCTTGTTGTGCAAGGTGCTGTGAACGCAAACCTCTAGTCCACTTTTAGCTCGGCTCACCTTTCGTCCGATCGTTCATTTGCGCCAGCGAAAAAATTCCGCGTCTCTCCGCGCAGAACAAAACAACAATGGGATTTGACTAGCGTATAATCCGTCGCACTTACTACCACTGCTGGAAGTAATTAACGCCGCACTCCAAATACCTCCCCATCGGTGCCTGGAAAGAATTCCGCATTATGCTTGGAATCCAGGAAGCGGTCCTGCCTTGAGAGACAAACGTAATGACAGTCCACCAGAGGAAGGTATCGCTGGGACCCAGAGTTTCATTATACGGGTGCGCAGTCAGCTATTCGTGAGCAAGTCTATTAGAACGTTTTTATTACTGGAAGAAAAACAAATTGCGCTCTCGGGAACCCATCTTCGTTCCGCACCACCACTTCTTTTATCACAACTTGTACTCGATGGGTGTTTTTATGAAAATGTAGACATACCATATCTTAACATATGAACGACACATGCTCATTGTATCGTTGCACAAAGCACTGAATGCATATTGTCTCTGCAGGTACGAGTTATATATAGTCAAACCACTCTCCTGTACAACAGCAGTGCTGACACGTTTTTAGCATAGCATTATTTAACACAAAACAAACCTCGGGCTAAGTCAAAAGACAAGTATATAACTAAGGGTAGCAGCATTCTTTTAATTTAAGATACACATGCGATAGCTTGCTACGAAAGCAAAACACAACCTGCACATCTCAGTAAATCAAATATTCTGTACTGGAGAGTCGACACAACGAAAAAAAAGGCCGACGATTACTATACTCTCTAATGCGAAATTTGTGCACAGCACGAATGCAGTCTTCTTGGTCACGGCGCATAGATGCTGCGTCTCAAGAAGGGATCGTGATCGCGTAATCAGCGAACGCACGGCGGCGAGCACTAATATGCCGTCATCTCGGAGTGCGTCGCTGCCGCCGACGATGTTGTTGTAAACAGTGTTTGAACCTCCCGCGCAAATGTCACGTGGTTCGAATGAGAGGGGGAGGTGCTTTATTGAAAGAAATGGGAGCAACGAGAGGATGCCGAAGGGCCTACGTACGGGCATCACGAAGCGCGTGCTGGGCTACTGTGGCGCCGCCTCGGCATACCACCCTCCCCCTCACACTTTCGCCGCTCTTTCCTCCCTCGCTTTCTTTCTGTCTTCGGTGTTTCCTTCGTTCTCTTGGTTACGAGGCGGCCGAAGCCGCCAAACCACAGTAGCGGACGCTTAAGTGCTGCTCACTAAAAACATAAACGGCTCTTGGGCGAGGCCCGCCGGAGACAGATAGGCATAAGAGAAAAAGACAAGGCTGCCATGTGTGGTCCGACATAGAGGCTCTGCCACGCGGCCAACGCCTCTAGGCTGTACGCCAACAGGCTGCACACTGCGCCTAAAGCAACGTAAAACAGCTAACCATGGTCTTTTAGGAAATAAATATTGGGTGCAACAATCGATTTTGAACACTAATATATAAAAACGAATAGGCATAAAAAGAAACATGTTAGATTGCCGGGGCTAGAACTTCAGTCGTTACAATAGAAGCACAACACACAAAACACAAAGTTCGAACGGCGGGTCACTTTTAACATTTGGTCAGAAAAATGTCGCTAGTGTTAAAAGGGAACAGGTAGACGTAATAATAATGTTGCGACCCTGTGGAGTTACCTATGGCACCGGAACGATTAAATTCAGGCTAGACCTGAACACGGCCCACTTTGATATAACCCTGTGATGTTACCCCATAGCAAGCTCAGATGACGGCGGGCTGTGCTGGCTAGGAAACGCATATACGCATCCCGGCACGCGATTCCAGGCTCACACTCGAATTTTCGTTGCGATTCTGTGTACGTCACGATATTTGTATGTCACGCGTTTCATGAAGCCGAGGCGGATAAGACTTTTCCCTTAAAAACGCTTAAAAAGCGCTGCTTATACCATTAAACTATTAAACCTGTTATGGCTTCGCCGCTCACGGTGCAAAAAAAAAAAATGTGATGGATGGTGATACCCGTCTTAGCAAATCTGGTAATAACTGCTGTGGGTGCGCGTAGTGCATGTGTATTCTAGGCAGTGCGATCTACCTTTATGGACGAACTTCGTTCATTCATTAGTAGGTTCAACCGCCGACGCAACGCAGGCGATGAGGCGCACCGTAGTGGAGGCATCCGGATGAATTCGTACAACCTGAGCATCCTTCACGTGCGCCAAAATCTCGAACACACGGGTGTCTCTGCTTTTCGCCTCCTTCATAAAAGCGGCCGCCGGGGCTGGGAATCGAACCCGCGTCCTCGGGATTAGCGGCACAAATGTATTAACTTGTATTCAGCTTTGGAGAAAGGACTAGTTGGTTTTGATACACCATAGAAAAGGCACAAAAAAAAAAGAGATGGCAACACGGCGTCTGTGATGTATCAAAATCTACTCGCCCAGCTTCCTATCGTGCTTAACTTAATTTTCTCGGAAACCCGCCGTCCTGCTGTTTTTCAACTCTTTTCCGGCGTCCTTTTCCTCGCTTTTTTTCATGACGCAACTTGTTTTCGCAGTTAAGTGTTTTTTGATGAGAGACAAGCTGTGCCTTTGGGGCATTCGCTAAGAAAAGAGATCGTTATTAGGTGATGGATGGGACCATGCTGTGCGGATACGCGCAGCATTCTTTTTACTTGCGCGAAAGATAAATTGGCAAAAAGCTGTGCGGAGCTACAAGACTCCAGGTCTGCCTTTAAAGCGTGCTTCACAGCACGCACGGTCGTTATGCGGTGAAGCTAGCAAAAAGTTGCCGTAGTTATCTGGAGAAAGTTGAACACGTCCTGTTTAGGATAATCCCAAACCCGAGCACCACTCACTAAAATTAAAATAAACTTTACAAACATTTATAATCTCCGAAGGAAGAGACAAATTTTCTGCTAATCTAACTCTAAATGTCCTTATGTAACAGCTGTTTCGTTTCGTCGTACACACATGTCCTGTCTTAAGTGGATGTTTAAAGCCGGCGATTTGCTCTCGGCAGCGCCGAGCTTGGTTTAAATTTCGCGGGTTCAATAGCTTACTAATGGCAGCGGAAGAGGAGAGAAGCGCGTACCCGTGCAGGCGCCGCGAGAAGGCCTCCCTCCTGGCGCCGGCCTCCTCCCAGCAGGTAGGCGCCGGGGCGGCGGAGGCGTTGCGCAGCGCCAGCGGCCACTCGACGGGGCCCCATCGCGCCAGGGCGTCCCGCAGCAGGCCGGCCAGCCACCGGGGGGCCTCGGTGCGCTCCACGGGGCCTCGGCGCAGTCGCAGGCTCAGCGCGCCCAGGGGACACCGCTCCGGAACGTCCACGGGGCCGCCCTCGCTCTCTTCTTCGCCTGCGTTAACGTGCGCGAATATGTATATGTATGTATATATATATATATATATATATATATATATATATATATATATATATATATATATATATATATATATATATATATATATATTCTAAGGGGATGTATTGCTCAACGCGAGGTATCTGACGAAAGGCCTTTAATGACCGTTATCCAAGATTGAGCCGGTTCACAGACGCGCGCCTGTCGTCTTCGTCGTCGGTGGTTTTTGTCTTGTTGCCACTGTCGATGCTGCTTTCGCGGCTGCGGAGTCTGGCGCACTATCGTGTTTTGTTCACTAGCGCCTGTACCATTCATCTCCCTTACAATATATATATATATATATATATATATATATATATATATATAGGGAGTAGTAGAACTTTGAAGATGGTAGAGAACACAAGAGAAGAAAAACTTCGAACAAGGTAAAAGCACGATTGTGGCCTACGTTTCAGCAAAGAGAATAGGCCACAATCGTGCTTTTACCTAGTTCGAAGTTTGTCTTCTCTTGTATGTATGTATATATATATATATATATATATATATATATATATATATATATATATATAAATATATATATATATATATATATATATATATATATATATATATATATATATATATATATATATATATATATATACACATATATATATATATTTATATATATGTATATATATATAACTGTATATATAGCCAATCAGAATGACAGATGAGGGGCTTGTTGAATTAAGAGAGAAATAAGGGTCGGCAGTCAAGAACACCTCGGAAAGCAAAGGGGGGAGAATGTGGTAGGTCATTGAAACAGATAAAGAATTTGGAAAGAAAGAAAGTGGAGAAAAAATGCCCGCCGGGTGGGATCCGAACCCACGACCTCCAGAATACCGGTCTGGTGGGATGACCACTACGCTACCGGCGGGGATATTTTCCCCTCCACTTTCTGGGGTATTTATATTCAGGTATTTTTGCTTCCTGCGCTTGGGGGTGGTAGCCAGCGCCACTCGGACTACTCAGGGTGAAGGGGACCTTCTTTTTAACCCCTGGGCCATGACTCGAGTGCCGCCGAAGATAAGCGAAAAGAGAGCAGAACAAAAACAAAGAACACAAAAAGCCTCACTTAACATGGCACGACTGTAAAAGAGACATGTAATATCGGCAAGGAAAACACACTGAGTAAGCGCGATTGAGGCGGCGGAATCAATGCTTATATGCCCAATCGAAGAATTACTCATACGTGCCTCTTTAAGATGTCTTCAGAAGTTACTGGATCCCACAATTCCTGCTTATGTGGCAACAGTGCTCCTGTATTAGTATCCAAGTCTAAACACACACACACACACACACACATACACGCACAGACACACGCACGGACGCAGGCACGGACGCACGCACGCAAATTCGGCTTTCATTTAAATTCTCAATTCGAGCAGGTTATGCCTGACAACCTGGCATTGTCGTCGCATAAAAAGGTTCCCCAGTCAACGTCTGCGAAGATTTGTACCTACCACTGCTGAAGCCTCGGGGCTTACTTTCAACTAATATAGGGAGCACCGAAGCGAACGCTGACCTGGGTTGCGTGAAGGGCCGACCACATTTATCGCCCAAGCCGACGCGATCGCGCCAGCGATGCGCGAAGCCGTTTCCGATGGTCTTTTCCGTCGTTTTTCAGCGCCGACGAGTGGTGAACAAATACGAGTCGACGGCCGCGGTGTGTCCCTCATACGTTAAGAAGACCGACGCGTTACGCGTTGAAGCCGCGGTAAGCACCCTATAAACGCCTGGGTGCGCTCTCACCTCCAGCCCTCTCACCTTTCTTCCCCCCTTTCGCGGTGGCTCAACCTTTCAATATCGGCCTCCTGCGAGGAAACAATAGACCGTGACCACCAGGTGTTTCTGATGGGGCCGGTGTCCTTTGTCCGAGCGCAGAACAAAACGGGAGGCCCACAAATCCTCGTCGACAGAATAAAAGCAAGTGAGAGAGAAGGAGACAAAAAAAGAGAGAGAGAGAGAAAACAACGCGTTCATTCAGCAATGACGTTAAAAAAAAAGAAGAAACAGAGAATAGCGCAGACCTGAAAAGAAGAAGCGAAAAAAAAAAAAACTAATGGCAAAAAAAGACTTAGTTCGTTGTCGTCTTTGCACAGAAGCCAGAGCTAATCGTTACGTCGAACCCCCCCCCCCCCCCCCCCCTTTTTTTTTTTCTTCTCTCCCTCCGGCTTTCAACACCCGGGCGATCTCGCTAACGGGTGACGACAAAAACCCTTCAGGCAGGTTGGCCCCTTTTTATCTCGTCGAAAGCACAGCCGTGCAGGCGGCGGGGCGAATGAAAGACAGAAAGAGAAATAGGTGAGCAGGCGAAGGAAAGCGACGCGAAACAAGAGGAGCGCGCTCGATAGAGAAACAGTTTCTCACCTTCCTCCAACGCCTCTTCCCGCCCCTTCCTCCAATTCCTTAGCGCCGCATAGGGGCGCGATACACCGGCCGGAGAAGCGGCAGAGCTCTCGCCGTGTTTTGTAACTTTCCGCCGCACACCTCCAGCTTCGTCTCCATCCTCTCTGCCTCTCAGCGTCCCTCGCTCTCGGGCTTCATCCTCGAAGCCTGCCTCTTTTACCGCGGCATTTGGCTTCCGCCCCCGCGAGCTGGTTCAACGGCCCTAGCGTTTAAAATGGCTACGTGACGGAGGAACTCTCCTTTTACGACCCGCCTCCTCCCCCATTACCACCCCCTATTCTTCGTCCCGTCAAGAGGACAGTCGACCGGGCTTGCCCGCCCTGAGGGTGCTCCGAGGCGGAGGTTTCCTTTTGACCGTGTCTTCTGCGCGATCGATACTATTTGCGACGGACGGCCTGCAGCCCGCTTCTGCGCTGGCGACGTTATATACTTCGCCCGCCGCCCGCTCGCTCCGCTGCGCTTTGCCGTAGAGTTCTTTATTCCCTCTTAAATTTTTGTGGGGGCTGTTATGAACGGCCGGCCACCCAGGGCGCGTTTGTCATCGAAGGCGTGCGCGATGTGCGTTCGGCTGGAAGGACAGATGGAGGTGGGGCTGGCGCCTTGTGGCGCTGAAGCTTTTTGTGTGCGGTAGCACTTATAAGTTCTTGCCTCACTGCTATCTGTCCGTTTGTTCTGTTAGTACGGTGATTGGCCGTGAGGAGAAGGGGAAGAGAGGCGCATTCTTTTTTCTGCCTACTCCCTTCCAGTCGGTGTCACTTTCCCTCTACACCTCTCCTGTATCTGCAACGTGCTATCGGCAGACAAAAACCGCAATGATCGAGCAACGCTATCTCATCTAGATGTACACATTGACATTATCAAAGAATGCTGCCAGTGTGTATCCAGTGTGTCCTTTTCTGGTCGGGGGATATCCGTATTTTATGAGATCTTTGAAATCATGAACGTGTATTGTCACGGATACGACGAGGAGCGTAAAGGAGAGAAGCCGTTGCGCTGAAGACCACAGCCATTCTTTTACGAACCTTAATAGCGTTGTTTAATGCTTCTTTACGCTGGGGGCTGGTAGGCGTCCATCCGCAAGCGTAGGTTAAAATTACATTTACATAAATACACGAGAAAGCGGACGGGAGAGCAGCCTCCCGGTAGCCTAGTTGATATGGCATCGGACGCGTATTGGGAAGATCGTGGGCTTGGGTTCCGCCAGGGGAGCACGTAATTTCACCCTTTTCTTTCTTTGTTTCAAACATTTCATTATTACATTCTTACTGGCTGCTGGCTTTCCTTTACACACACACACACACACACACACACACACACACACACACACACACACACACACACACACACACACACACACACACACACACACACACACACACACACACATATATATATATATGTATATATATACTACGTCTTTCTCGCTTGTCTCTGTCTCTACTAACCTTATTTTTTTCGCGCTCTGTGTGAGTTTTTATCTTTTCAGACTATATATATATATATATTGTGAGCATTCTTGGACAATCCACCGGTACCGGGAAAGTGTGAGCATCCTTGGTCAATCTACCGGCACAGGTTGGCACACTCGCTCTTGGTGTGGGATCTTCGGACTGCCATCAGTGTTTCCTCTTCATCTGTACATTATCATCATCATTAGCGAACGTGCTCTAGCACTTCGTCTTTATCTCTGGAGATACTCATCATCATGGTGTGTACTCCAGCGTTTCTCGCTAACGGTCGCGCCGAACATCGGTCTCTCTGTCGAACCTTGTGTATCCTATATATATATATATATATATATATATATATATATATATATATATATATATATATATATATATATATATATATATATATATATATATATATATATATATATATACATATATATATATATATATATATATATATCTATATATATATATATATAATGAAGAAAATGAAACACGTCGAAAGAGGACAGGTTTTAACGTTTCGACCGGGGACCGGCCTTCGTCAGAATGTTCTGACGAAGGCCGGTCCCCGGTCGAAACGTTAAAACCTGTCCTCTTTCGACGTGTTTTATTTTCTTCATTATACTTACCGGTGTCCAAGAAATTGTTTCTCGCTATATATATATATATATATATATATATATAAATCAAATATGGATACATACTCTGAAGAAAGGAAGTAGTCTTACTGAAACGTCAGTAAACGTTTACATTTTAACGTTTTTCTCACGTGTCTCTGTTGTCTTTACTTACCCAATTTTCTCGCGCTCTGTGTGAGTGTATATATATAGCACTCACGCACCCTCTGACGCAGGTGCGCACAAGAAACGTGCAATGTACGGGAGACCGGTCTGAGACAAAACACGGCCGCTCTAAAACGGTAATTGGAACGGTCGTATCAATTCAGCGGTCTTTTGTGGGGGTGTTTGAATCCCTTATTACGCACGATCTCCCGAATTTCCTCTTTGTGAGCAGTGACCCTCGGTTTCCAGGGAGAAAGGGGGAAAAAGCGGAAGGCCGGTGATGAGGCGGCCAAGCGAGAAAATAAAAAGGAGAACGGAAAATTTCATCAGTGAGGCGGAATCGCCTGCTTTAACGAACTGCGCTATACGTCTTTTAAATCAGCATCTCATTTTCCTAATTGCCGTGCTTAAGGACGACAAGAAGAGGTGAACTTGCCTGCTCTTACAAAACGAAAAGAACGAAGACGGCAGAAGAAAAACGCCCGCCTAAGTTGCGCCAACAAAGGCGTTAACTGCTTCCGGGTCACGCGAATAATTTTGTGGTTGAGAAAGCGTTGTCGCCGCTTGTTCGGTGGAACAGTACGTAGGGGATGCAACCAGCCCTCGTAACGTACGGTCAGGTGAGGAGCATTGTAATTTCGGTGGGACTAGTGTTACTGTGTTCTCGTTTTTTTTTCTTGCCTTGCAAGTTTGCCACCTGAAACAAAGAAAGTGCACGAGATACGCATTACCAGGAACACACCACCTAAGGTACGCGTATATTTGGTAGAGATGCTAATACACTTGAGGAACGAATTCCAAATTTCAACAGCATAACGTCGAAGGAAGTACAATGCACATCTTGTATTTTGCAGCCTGTTTTCGTTTAATGTGTGTTCTAGAAGCATAAAACCACATTAAGGAAATGTGGGGTTAAGTATTTCAAAAGAGTTCCTTCTGTTTTTTGTCGAGGTGTTAGCGAGGAACCGAATTTCGCCCAACCTTGCTTAGTAGCATAACAATGGAAGCTGACTGCCCCGTGAGAAGGATAGCCGTTGAATGCCTAAAGCGCGAAACTGAAGTGTCTGAACATGAAAGTTGGCAAGCAAAGAAGCGGGTGCTATACCACGGCCCATCACCACCACCACCTCCACCATCATGTTGACCATAACCATCATCATTATCATAATCATCATCACGTCACCATCTTCTTCCTTTGCTTGTTTTTCCTTCTTTATCATCACATCCATCTTCTTCCTCTGCTTCTTTTTCTTCATCATTACCACCTTTATCTTCTTCAGCCTATTTGTCTGCTGCGGGAGGAAGTCTTCTCTCGAGGCACCTTTATTCATTCATTGTAAACAAACGTTTTGCTTACGTGCTATGTGTTGGTAAGGCGCAGTTGTCCCCTTTTACACCGATGACTTCCGAAGAACCTTCAAATTCATGTAGCAACTGGCTATATTTTTGCCCTTTCGGCTTACAGTCGAGACATTATATGGACAATGATGAATTGCTATTTCTGGGCGTTGATTTCACAATGACTCAAAACTTAAGAATAAAACGAAAAAAAAAAAAAACTTACGCGTGTGAGGGAGAAAGCGTGGCCCACGGCTTTGAAGCGCTTCGAAACGCTTAAATCTCGATCACCAATACAAAGAAGTGTGTTTCATTTTTCAGCCCTCTGCTAGAGCTTCATGCGCACACGGGTGTGTACGCAAACATTTCGATCAGATAGACGTAAGCAAGACATTTCGAAACTTCAGCATAAATTGGGTATTCATAAAGGCATGGTGTGTCAGAAAGGATTTGCATTACGGTTGCAGAGAGCGCAGGAGAGAGAGAGAAGAAAAAACTCCCAAGCATTTCCCCGAGGGTGAACATGGTTAAGTGCGAATGCACGGGGTGATGCTATGAGGGGAGTAAAGTTAAAATCCGTTGGCATTCGCCCGTGAGCGCGCGCGAGCCGACCCACGGAGGTCTGGCAGTTTATCGCTGCATATATAGGGGGGTACGCCGCGCCGTGCGCGCCGAGCCAGGTGGCTGAGAGAGGAGGCGAGCGCAAGGGGAGAGGGACAGCGGTGCACGGCAGCTGCAGCCGAGCGAGGGGGAGAGGAGAGAGTGTGACGTCACGGTGGAGAGAGAGGCGCGCGGCAGCTGCTGGGGAGAGGAGGCGCGCTGTGACGTCATACCATGACGTCACGGCGCGAGGAGCGGTGCGGGGAGCGGCGCGCACCCGCGCAGCCACGGCGAGGAGGCGGAGCGAGCGCGGTCACGTGGTGAAGTGACGTCACCGCGCCGTTGCTACCGACGCTCCTCTCCGCTCCACGCCGTTGCTAGGGAGAGGAGAACTGCGGACGCCGCCGCCGCCGCCGGCGGTGAAAGGTTTGGGGTCGCTTATAAAGTGCATTCGCACTTAAAATTTAATAGAGCAAACGGTGGTGGTTGAGCCGTCACTCGGTGGGGTGGGTTCACCTCAGTCCAGGTACCCTTGGACCTTGGCTGCAGCCCTGGCACGGGTGACCAGAAAGATCTGGTTAGCATGACGGGAGCTGGTCAGCAGGCCCTCCCACTGCTCTGGGGAAGGTCTGGGATTGGCGGTAAGCGATGGGGTGTTTTGACAGGCCCACACCATGTGGTAGGTATTATTAAAAGAGGAGCATAATTGACAGGTGAGGGTGTATTGGGTAGGGGAGATAGCGTGGAGGATGGGTGCGTTGTAATAGGTGTTTGTTTGTAATCGACGCCAGATGACTGCTTCCTTCTTGGTTAGTTGAGGGTGAGGCTGATGCAAAGTGAGGCGAAGGTTGCGATAATGGTGCAGGATGTCGTGGTAGCGTGATGGAACAGCGGGAGGTGGAGGAGGCTGGACCGTGGGTTCTGTTCCTGAGGGAAAGGCCGGTGTGGAAGGGCGCGGGCAGCGGCGTGAGCAGCCTCATTTCCTTCGAGGGACAAGCGGCCAGGGGTCCACAGTAGCGGTCCCAGAGATTGGTTTTGGGGGGGGGGGCGAGGCGAATAAAGAATCGCTCCCCTCCTTGCGCTAATTCTGCGGAGGTGTTGATACCATGGAGGCGTGTGCGCGTATGCGGTGCAACTCGCTGGGATGTAACTTCGCGCAAGTGGCCCTCCTGAAACATTCCGTATATACGGAATTATGGGAATCCGGAGTGTATTCCTAGCATGACAAAAAGCCGCTACAAAACAGGAAAAATTTTTGAGAAGCACATGAAAATAAAACAGTGCATGCCTCCTGAAAAATTTTACACCTGTTTCAAGTCTGTATGATCACTGGAACCGCGAAATCATTGTCCGTATGAATTCCGCATATCCGGAGTATACGGAAATCATACGGAGCGTGATTTTGCTTATTATTGAAGATGAAAACACGAAAACTGTGCCAAACGTTCATATTGTGCGAAATCGTATGATTCCCCGGTTTGTGGAACTAATATGTACATTCATTACTCTTGGAGTCGTAACACTCCATATGAACTCCGTACTCCCATAATTCCGTATATACGGAACTTTTCAGTAGGGGGAATGCTTAAAAAAACTAAAAATAAGAAACGGAGGACCTCTTTGGGGGGGGGGGGGGGGGGGCGGGCGACCGCCCCTTTCGCCCCCCCCCCCCCCCCCCTGGGACCACCACTGGGGTTCCAGACGATGTACAGCTCGGGGAGGGGATTGATCGATGCGAGTATGCGTAATGCGCGAAGTGAGATGCGTCCACGTTGAACGTTACGGCAGGCAATTGCTGGGAATCTGTTATTATTAGATGCAACGCATCTCATGCTCGCCCCTCTGTCCTTCCTGCGTCTGTCCGGCGTTGTCCGCACAGCTGCGCCTCTCCTCCTCTCCTCTCTCCGATAGCAAACACGCTCTCCCAAACAGCTGCGGGTTGGCGCAGCGCGCTCTCACTCCGTTGCTAGGCGCCGGTGGGCGGCGCTGCGCGCGCTGCGCATGTGCAGTACTCTCTCTCTCTCTCCACGCTCTCCTCTCCTTCGGGCGCTGTGAATATAAAGCGGCATGCCGCGCTCCGACGGTCTCAGTCGACGGTCGTCCGCATTACGGTTGCACTCTCTCGCAGTTCTCGACGATTACTTGATGCAATCGTCGAGCCCCTAACTGTGCACTTTACGGACCACAAGGCACTCATTACGGACCACAAGGCACTCACAAGGTGTAATAAAGACCGTACTTGAGCATACGTGTACGGCATGTACATTGCATGGTGAAAATGGAAAATTACGCCCACCTCCCCTTCGCGTGAGAATCCCTGCTATAAGCGTAATCAATACGATGGAAAACGTCAATGGAACCCCCCATGAGATGCGTTGCATCACATCAGGGTTCCCGCGAGGGGAGGCGGACGTAATTTTTTGTAAGGTATTCGGAGCAAGTTGTAGCGGCGATGGCTATGGCAATTTCTTCGGCAGTGGTGGTTGATGTCGAGAGAGTTGTGAGGGAGGTGAGAAGTGTGCCTTCTGAGTTTACAATCACCAGAGCATGAGCCAGCGCAGGAATAAATTTTACTATATCTGAGACAAAGTATTTAATACAAATCCCACGTGTCACCGCTTCACAAACCTGGCTGTTTTGACTACTAATGTTTGAGTTGAGATTGATGCAGGAGTTTTGTTTTGGAACCCTAGGTTTAGGTGAAAGGATCTGCTACAACGAAGCTGTTAACGCACTTCGGTCCAAATGCTCTACTTCAACCATCAAAATGCTATCGTAAAGGCTATCGCGTACATTGCCGGTAAAGCGGGCTTTCCTGTAAGGTTGACGCGTATACTTATGGAGCCAACAAAGCAAGCAGCCTTACGGCATGCTTGCTGGAAGAAGAGGCCGAAATCTACACATCAACCGCACTGGTGAGCACGATGTTGTAATCATGGGGATGGCGGTGAGTGGTAACTTAAGCTCGTACGCACAAAGGCGGAATTTTAA
>NW_027526225.1:59713321-59946503 GCF_048455015.1 Haemaphysalis longicornis | reverse complement strand
CAAGGCTTACTACACCAGATGGGGGGGGTCACTTTGTTGATGAGTGGTAAGTATTAGACATTAGGGGTACAGCAGGAGGAAGACAAACAAGAAACGTTAAAAAAGAAAGGAAAAGAAAAACAAGAGAATGCTGCCACCACAGTCCGGACATAAAAATACAATTGAAAAGAAAGTTGTTAATGGAAACGCTGAAACAAAATGAAAAGTAAACGACCCGAAAAAAAAAAACAGCTACAACACTAACCCAAGAAAAATAAATAGATCAACGCCACACTGATACCAACACAAGAAAAATAAATAAATGAACGCCACAGTCCGAAAGAGTCGATATCGTGACACACTTGCTCTGTCAGTGATCTAGAGAAATTTGTCTAGTTCAGTGTCTCGTAGGAACTGGAGTAGAACAGTTCCAACGAGACACTGAACTACAGAAAACAATCCATTTATTGCATGCAGTAAAGCTACTTCCCGCCTTGACTGCCCACTTTGCAAAAAAAAGCGGTGATTTTTGTTTTCGCTTTCATTGTGGCGGCACCAAACCGCATTCTCTACACGAGACATCGTTTGCAACAGTTCAAGTCCGCGCCCTTCAATATCGAAGCAATATTCGCGAAGCACATCGACTGAAAAAGCGCTTCGTAAAGCATCGGATGGCTTTACGTTGTGACATCCTCCGTCTCTTCAGCGCTTTCAGCAGCACCAGCTGCCATGACATCAGTGACGCTGTCTGTGCCTGAGGGGCTCACAGTGACGGAAAAGTCGTTGTTGATACTCAGGAAGTCCTCAAAGGACACTTCTTTCGGTACAGCATCTGGAACGTTGGCGAGCTCTTTGCGCAGTTCACTGATGCTGCCGTCTTGGCCCAGACTCGCTGACTGGATGGGCTCCGTCGTGAATCTCGTGCGTCGGAAACAGTTATTTCATGTGTCGGGCGTCACGTCGCTCCATACTAGGCTCATCATCTCAGTCGTAGCCAATCAGCATCTCAATCGCCGCTCCAACATCGTGCATTTCGGTGGCAATTGTAGGAGCACCGAGTTCGATATATCCGATGTGAACTTCGTTATAAGGAATATGCTTCGCAGGCATTTTCGTAACGGATTTGCTTTTTGTTCGATATATATCATAATTCGCTCTATCCGAGTTCGTTATAATCGGGTTTGACTGTATACACTGCATGCTTCGCCCCCCCCTCCCCCCTCCAGTCCCGGGTTTCACGTTAGGGGAGATGGCCCGGCATTTTTTTTAAAGTGCAGAGAACTTTAGGAGCCTTGCCGTCGTAGACCGTTCGCTGGACCCCAAGTAGAGCCCCACGGAAGTACCGTCGTAGCGGCGTCCCACACAGAGGCTTCGAAAACCAAGCGGTTTATATAGACACAACCTTTCGAAAACTCGTAGACCGCTGGCGCTTGTTATACCCCCCCCCCCTCCCCCTTTTTTTTTGTAGGAAGTATTCTGTCTGAGTTTTCTCCCTAATCCAGGACGCTGGTTTCATGTCTCAGCGTTACTCCTATCATTATTTGATAGGAGTAACATAAGAGTTCGTTTTTCGTGGTTTTCCGTGCGTCCACAAGTTCTTGGGTCATAAATGACAATTGAAGAAGGTTCGTTGAGTATTTTGATAAGTATTGAACCTTGCGCTTCGTGGCCTCTTGGCAGATCAGCTTGTTCACCTACGTAAACGGTGCCCTCCTATCGTGTACAGTTGAGAGGCAAATGAATTCCGAATAACGATAGCCGTGACGTTGTTTCAAACTTGTCGAAGTAAAATAGACCGCGTAAACAAATATAGTAAGGGCTAGCTGATGTGTCTCTCTACCTGCGAAACTGTACCGTAATTATTACCTGCAGTGGCGTCTAGCGCGTATAAAACAAAAAATTTCTTCTATATTAAAATGGAGCTACAATTTGACAACCTGCCAGATTACGAGATGTCATTTTGTACTTCAGAGGAACAACTAGTTATAAAACAGGGTTCTATTATGTACGGCACGGGCTTTTGTAAATAATATAAATCTCCACAATAGAAACAATCAGCGGTCACTGATGTTTCATTTCCATCACAAAGGCTCCTCCAAACAATCGCGAACCTGTTCTGTATTCCGCTCTCCACATCGATGGTTCCACTTTCGTGAACTCGCGCAGCTCTTTCTGGCTTATCATGCTCCCGCCTCACTATAAGGACAACAAAAATGGAGGCTATCGACAATGCGTATCATAAAAAATGCTACACCTGCAGAACAGACAGCAATCTCTCTAGCGATCACCTCAACCCGGGTCAATTACTTCATCAGCAACTACAACGCCGTCATACGCGGCTACGGCAAAAGACGGATTTCACAAGTCGTCGCAAGAATACCCCGACGGCTACGAGCACCGAACTACAGGGCACCTAAACAACTATGGACTCCTCCACACGAAGGGTTACGGGGAAACGAACTGGCCCACACAGCTGCTTGCGAGATCGTCACGCGAGCAGCATTAAACTGTATAAAACCACTCTGCAGCGGCAACATAGATAGCTCAAGCAAGTCTGACACCCTGAACTCACACAAAGTGATAATACACAATTACAAACTTTTCAAATGCGGATTCCCGGCTGCCGATCACGCGCTCAACGCTGCACAAGCCAAGACATGGAGGCAATTCCAAACCAACACCTACTTTCATTTAGAAATATTCCCAGATAAATGTAAACACTGCTGCCGCCGCGCAGACCTCTCGCGCGTTATGTGGAAATGCCAGAAGAAACCACCGAACAGGACCCCTCTACCCTTTACAGACATCAAACGCGCAGAGCACTGCGAGACCCCGTTGCGCACTTCCGATCCCCTAATGCAGCTACGTCTTTTCCACATGGCCGAAGAAGCCGCCAGTAATCAACATCTCTTGGCTGACTAACGCGGCAGAGAGAGCCCGAAGCTGGCTACTCCTGCGCGGGTAAAGTTCTCTCTCTCTCTCTCTCTCTCTCTCTCTCTCTCTCTCTCTCTCTCTCTCTCTCTCTCTCTCTCTCTCTCTCTCTCTCTCTCTCTCTCTCTCTCTCTCTCTCTCTCTCTCTCTCTCTATCTCTCTCTCTCTCTCTCTCCAACTTCCCTGGATGGCTTTTTTCCAAGAACGTGGGAAGATGTAAAAGTTCGGTCCGCGCAACCCTTCCTTTGTTTATTCAAAGCGAAGCGCTTGGGCTCATGTTTTGACGTTTAATTAACAACTTCGGTGTAGCCAACCGGCTGGTGTGAGCGAAAAAGCACAGTGGGGAGTCAAGGCATGGCGAAAGCGATTTCAGTGCGACGAGAAAGGCGAATTGAGATGGTGCTGCGTAACGTGAGGAGGATTGTGGAGAACAAAATGGCGGGAGTGAGGAGGAAAGGCAGGGGAGGGATGTGCACTGGGTGAAGGCGCCAGCAGTGCCGACAGTGCACGGAGCTCGTGAGGGAATAAGCGATGCCTGCCACTGGGTGGAGGACCTATGAACATCCTCCTTCCCACAAGTATAAATAACTGTTTAATAAAATAATATAACGAAATAAAATAATAAATGAGTTTCACAACTGGCATATAGCGGGTAACTCCGCCCTTAAACGTTACGATACGCCTACGCCTCACGAAATACGTGTTCAGAGGTACAATTCAGTCTGCTTGCGCTCTTTGAATGCAAAGTCAGTATGGTGACCCCTGGCGACACTTTACAAGTATATCGCATGCTTGTAATGCTGCTTCTACAAAGCTAGCATAATACAGATTCCTGGCTTCCGAATGGTCTTCGGACTGGGCACATGCCAACTCCAGGATATGGGCCAATTACGATGACGATGTCCGTGATAAGCTTACTGCCGATTCCATCCCGTTTGGCTACGACGTTGACATTCCTACCTGAAATTCCCACGCACACACTCCGGGGGATCGGTTTGTGAAGACTGCATGCAGCTTCTGTCATGTGCTCGCGATATTCCGTTCCCTTGTAGGTACAAGCGAGGCATTTCCTGTGCGCACCAGCGCCATCTACTCACCCAGTTGTAGCAGTCCAATTATTTTATGCAACTACTGAAAGCGCTCAACTATTCTGCCTCACTAGCCTCATTTTACGGAACGTAAAAGGCCGCTTTCTTCCTCAACAAAAACGTTCTTCTTCAGACTACACAGCGAAACTTTGCCTGTTAAGACGTGACTGCACAGCCGGAACATTTCTGTCTTCTGTGAACTGTCACCTGTGCGATGTACCGAAAACTATCGAGCACAGCTCCATAAATTGTAAGGATGCCATACTATTTTGGGATGTCCCTCAAAGAACTCTTAAGAGGGACTCTGAATTGACTCCACATGGTATACGGTATCTCGTATGTATCACCCGCAGGCGGTGATGGGCCATGCGATTGTTTTTTTTTCTAATCAGTCTGCATTGTTCATGGAAAACGCGAATGCTGGATAGCCACGTGGAGCCTATGGTTTCTTCTAGAGCACACTTTTGCCATATGATTAATAATCTTAATGACGTCTGCGACCAAAATGATTGCGCCCTGATTGGTATCCCGTCCTCATTAGTTGTTCAATGTTTCCTCTGTTTTAAACTAAATGTACATAATTGTTTATTGCGTTCAGTTTTGTTTTTCAGCTTGTAATCAGCTCATTTGTATGTGTACGTAATCAGCTTACCTGTATGTGTACATAGTTGTAAATCTGTGTTGCAAATATCGTTTCCTATATTGACATGTAGTGCAATAAATACCATGTGGAAAACAAAAACAAAGCCTCAATAGCGTAGGTGTAGAATCAGAGGTTTTAGGGTGAACCCTTAACCCAAATGTTTCCATTTTTTTCAGACCCGTGATTTTTTTTTACTGTAACACGTTCTGTCAGCTTTATTCGAAGCTTTGTTTTTTGGAAATAAAAGTGTTTCGGTATCTTTTAGGGGGCTTAGAGGTGACACGTGGCATATCAGCACGTGGCATATCAACTCGCACCGGAAGTTCCGGGCTGTACCTATCATGGCGCGGGTTATCGCTGGAGGCTCAAGGCCGATCCACCAATTCCTGTTGCCATAATTCCCATTGTCCTTCACAGCATTTAGCAGACTTAAGCCCTACCAGTAAATTCTCTGGTCTTCTGCCTTGGGGGCGACCTTTTCCATTCTTTTACTGCGCGCGCTTTCGTTCGCGTAATCACGCGACAGCGAATTGCAGTGCCGGCTTTCGCAGTTGTAGAACAAGCGGCACATAAATAAAGGAGTGTGGTGAGAGACAAGACGCCAGTGGCCGTCTTTTCGTCGCGCTCCCTAAAGGAGCTTACCTGTGCGAAGGGACTACTTGAACAATCTTGGACGAAGCCGTTCACGAGAAATGTATGCGGCGACGTGCTTTGCTGTGACATATTGGCCGCCCCGAAATAGTATAGGAAGGCGGAAATTGGCAGCGCTCGGATGGGTCCTGGCGGGTCCCAGGCAATACTCTTTCCTTTCGCTTATGGTAACCTGGACCAATCCGACTTCGGGAAATGTTAATTTCCGGAACGACATGGTCAAGCACTGTCAGCGAACTTCCAGACGAAAAAAAAAAAAAAAGGCGTCGATGAAACCGGCCCGCGAACATGAGGAGAGCCAGATTCTGGTGAGGGGGCAACGCGTGTAGTCAGCAAAATGGGCAATGTCATCTACCGTTGGTCAATATATTCACATACTAATCAATAAATAAGGGAATCAATTTATTGGGCAGGTGATTAACGTGCAAGCTGACAGAATCAATCAATCAATCAATCAATCAATCAATCAATCAATCAATCAATCAATCAATCAATCAATCAATCAATCAATCAATCAATCGATCAATCAATCGATCAATCAATCAATCAATCAATCAATCAATCAATCAATCAATCAATCAATAGATCAATCAATCAATCAACCAACCAATGAATCAATCAATCAATCAACAAATTCACGCACTCACTGAATCGTATGAGCGAACAATCCACTGATAAGTTTACAAATAAGTCACCGATTCATTCAATCAATAGAGAAATAATACAATAACTGAGTAGCTCGCTCGCTCACTCACTCACTCACTCACTCACTCACTCACTCACTCACTCACTCACTCACTCACTCACTCACTCACTCACTCACTCACTCACTCACTCACTCACTAAATAAATAAATAAATAAATAAATAAATAAATAAATAAATAAATAAATAAATAAATACAATTTACATTTGTTTATTCAACTTGACTGCAGTGTTTCTTTCGTGTTATAAAGATGCTTGCGTAGCGACTGTGCACGCTAAAAGGGCGTTAAAACATTTTCCCATGGCATACACCTTTATAGGTGTTTTGGCTAAAAAAAGGTTGTAAGGATGATAAAAGTATGTGCTTTTGAACACCCTAAAATAACGGCGTCAGGTTGCTTAACATTCTAAAAAATAAGGGTGTGGGAAGCGTAGCTACGCGTGCCAATGTGCATCGGCGGAGCGCGCTACATGACATGCCGACACATTCAACACGCACAGGACACACTCGGACCACAAATGAGTTGAGCAAGAAAAGTAACGGTACGCATGGGGAGAGCGAGTACATACTTACTTATAAATACAGGTATCTGCTCTTCTTGCTTTTTATAGCCAGCAGAGGAAAGTGATCTGATAGAGACTGTGCGCTTGTCGCAAAAAGTAGATATTTTGCGCTAATTTTGGAATTATGCATTTTAATGTGAGAATATGCTCGACAGCATGCAGATTTGCAAAAACTTTTTAATCGTGAGGTGGTTATTATGTTTAATAAGTCATAAACTTTTATAAAACACAAAACACCTATTTCCCACCATTTAAACACCCACCAAGAAGGGTGTTAATTATTTCAATACCCTTTTTCCAGGGTATCAGCTTACAAATTAGCTTGTTGGAAACTAAAAAAAATGGTTGCGAAAGACCGCCAACTAAGAAAAAGGGTGGAAAAGACCTCCAAATTTGGAGGTATTTTATACCCGCTTAAACGGCATACCCGCTTTTCTACAAGTGGGGGATGTTTTGTACCTCACGATGTTCAATACAATATGAATTCACATACAGTAGAATCTCGATAAACGGAAATCGCATAAACGGAATTGCCGCTCAAACGGACGAGTAGCTTTTGAGTTGGTTAGTTTTGTATTGAGATAACGTAAAAAAAACTTTTGGTAATCGGAACTAAAATATCCGCGTCACCGTGTAAATGGAACCGGAAATGAAACTTCTTGTCAGACCCATTGCCATGAGCATGAGCTTTTTCTGATTCCAGCAGTTTCTTTCTTATTTATTTTATCCTCGTAAGCCTCGTCTCGTTAGTAGCAGTTAGTCTCATTAAATAGCACTGTTGCAACCAATGGTTCATGTTGCACTGTCGCAACCCATGAATCATGATTCAAGTCCTCAAAGCCCGCTGCCGCAAGGGTCTCCTGCCGAGGATGCAGTTGTGAATGACCCAGAATAAGGGGTACAGAATGGACATTCTTGGCGCCATTCACCTTATTGCTGATGCCCGGAGGCAGCATGAGTCCTAACACTACATGAAATTGATTCAGGCATGCATGATGTTTCTTCAAGTGGCGAGACATTGAGGGTTTTGCGTGAATGTGACAGTGAAGATGCCATTGAAAGGCAGGAGGAAGTAGAGCAGCGTGCTTTCAAGGAAATCCCAGTGGGCTGTGATGAGCATGCGCACATCGACGGGGATGTTGTGACTTGCTCTGAGAACACAGCGGAGAACATTGTTGCAAAAGTGTGCGATGAAGAGGAGTACCGGGAGAAAGAGCCGGAAGATGAATATCAAGAGATAGCTACCGTAGAAGATACCACATTTGAAGGAGCACAGTAAATGGGAAGTATCTACGAAATTTTTGGTAGAAAGAACCAGGATCTGAAACGTTTGTGCAAAAGTTAAGCACTATGAAAAAAAAACGGTCCTGAAGATGCAGTTGCAAAGACTCAAACAAAACAATTGATTTGATGCATTTTTTCGTGCACAGTGACTAATTGTTGCCAAATAACCTTTGTGAATGCCGTGCCTAAACCTCTTGTAGTTTCTTGCTTTTTAAAAAAACTATCAGCTACATTCATTTTCTAGTGCTGACAGTTACGTAAAATAGTACTAAAAGTGTGTACGCACATAAATTTGCACTTTTGCACATCTCTCCCAGTAAACAGAACTCCTGTCAAATGGAAATAATTTTTTCAGCCCCTTGAAGTTCCGTTTATCGAGAGTCTACTGTAATTTATTACCAGTGGAGCTGTTTAAGCTTGAGCTAGGCTCGGTAGCGTTAGCAAAAAAAAAAAAAACTAGAAAAATAATTGCACTGCCTGTAAAGGGTGCATCGCCGCAGATAAGGTATTATAACAGTGAAGCTGGCTTTCCAGTCTGTTTTCCAGGCGCATGAGTATGCGCACTTCTTACTATACCATTTTAAAGGTACTAGTCTTTTTGGGATACTAAAACGCAATAAAATTGGCGCAGCTTGGACTAGAGGTGCAAGGCCGAAAAACAGCGGAGCTGGTGGTCGACCTAGCTTGTTTCCCCCTCGGATCCGCTGTCGGTATTGGGGACAGACTGGAAAAGCCTTGTAAAATCCGGCTGGACTTGGCCTCATCCCTCAGCATTTAGCCTAGACTATCAAGAACGTCACAAAGCCTAAGAAAACTTAGCAAAGCCTAGCAAAACCTACCAAAACTTAGTAACACCGGAAGAAGCAGGTCGACCCCCAGCTCCGCTGTTGTTTTGTTTTTTGCAACTGAGCACGTATTTCACTCCCTTTCAACACCCCACAGAAAACCAAGGGTGTTTCCGTCGGTCAATACAATTTTTGCCACACAAAAACAGTGGAAGGCTACGAATAAGAGTGCTGGAATCTGAGCAAAAGGGTGGAATGACTTCCCAACACCTCTATTCGACTTACACTACACTTTTTGTAGGCATTAAGGGTGTAAAGAAGCTTAGTGTGAGTATTTTTCATTTTTAAAGTTCAAATTGACGTTTCACGTGTCAAAGCTATAATTGGGCCTTGAGGAGCACCGCCTGCAACGAGCGATCGTCCCAGCCGAACAAT
The DNA here is from genome assembly GCF_048455015.1 of Haemaphysalis longicornis. Taxonomy (NCBI): domain Eukaryota; kingdom Metazoa; phylum Arthropoda; class Arachnida; order Ixodida; family Ixodidae; genus Haemaphysalis; species Haemaphysalis longicornis. The sequence continues at coordinate 59,937,439 of NW_027526225.1, read as the reverse complement.
TTTTTTTTAGTTTTGAGGAGGGTATGAGGGGACGTCTTGTACTTCGCAGTGCAATTATACATGCATGCGTGTTCTTAATCAACCAACAGCTGAACACTTTTCCCACACCCTCTCAACACCCTACCAAAATCCAAAGGTATTGAAGTTGGTCAACACCCTTTTTTCCACACGAAAAAGGGTGGAGAGCTACGAATAAGAGTGTTCAGATTCAATAAAAGGGGTGTAATCGCCTCCAAACACTCTTTTCCCACTTATACTGCACCCTTTTTGTCCAAAAAGGGTGTAAAAAAGTTTAGTGTGTGTGAAATATCTGCCCTTCTCCGCCACGTTACGAGTTTCTCCGCAGCAAAAAAAAAAAAGAAAAAAAAACGCTCTCAAGTCCGTTCTACAACGTGAGATTTTTCCTTCGAATTCGCAGATGCGGCGCCGCCCGTGAGGTCAACGACCTTTTTTTCGTTGCTGCGGCAAAGTTCCTAATGTTCCGAATGATCGAGCATACCACGCGAACGCCGCTCTTGCGGCGTAGCGGGGCCAGCCTACGGCCAATAGGAACACAGCTAGGATGTCACGGCATCACCACCTGCATGTTTAGTAACCAGATGGTGTTGCTTGTTTAAGTGTGGCATAAGCGGGGTTGCACCAAAACAAACACATGTGCGTTCACAACAGGATGTCGCGCGCTGTTTTCAAATAATGCTTAATCGGTGTCCGCCGAAGTGGCGGACATCACAATAGGGAAGAAGTACAGATGAACCCAAGATTAACCGTCCGAAGTATGCCGAGGTATGCTACACGCACAACAAGCGAGCCCAGGGTTGCTTGCTGCGTTTTTCTCTGCTATGTGTGCGTATATTGATAAATAGTTGGTGATTGTTATATTAAGCCTCAAATAAACTCATATTTACTGCACAACTTGCCCAGAAAGTAAAATACAACCTTTTTTAAAAGAAAAATCAGAACAAGGTCTGCTCGTGGCAGACTTAATTGGGTTTGCAGACAATGTGCCTCTGAAATGCGGAAAACGCGACATTCGCAGGCCATGCAGACAACATTTCCAGGCATTGCGATCTTCGCGAGTGCAAATGTTCGTTCCGCTGAATTCGCAGGCGAAAAAAGCACAATGTAGAACGGGCTTTAGGGAGCAGCCGCAGTGCAGTTGCCGTCCAACACATCTTTGCACTCGCGAAAAAATTCAATTTAACCAGCACCATGCGTCTTTTGCTCGTTCCGCAAAAGACAACTCACCCTGCCTACTCGGTAACGGGTGATAGAGTTCCCGAATCGCTCTATTTTTTTTCCCGCCAACGATCCCTGCGGAATTGCGTCCTGCGTCGTGCCGTATGACTTCCATTATAGGCGCACTGGAGGCGCGTTCATATTAGGCAAAATAAAACAAAAGAATGCTCGTTGCAAAAGAAACAAGAAATTTGAGATAGGATGACAGAAAAAAAAAAGAAGAAGAATTGGGAACCCGCGGAGACAAAGTCTGCGGCTCCTAAGAGGTTTTTGGCGTGCAGGCCTCTTCTCTCGCTGTCATTTCGTCGGCATTGAAACGAAATCTTTCGGGAGCCCGTTTGCCGGTCGACCGGTGCATCGTTTCAGCGGAACACGACCGCATTGTACACGTCACAGAACAACAGCGACAAAAGGAGTCGAGAAACGGTGCGGCGATCGCCGTAAGCAAGATGTGTCGTGTAAACACGTCATGTCGCTTAGCTGAAGTGAAAAGAAGAAAACTCTTCGATATTTGAGACGCCAGAAAAGCCTTTTGCTCGACGGAACGCACGAAATTCGGCGAAAAATGAAAAGAAACGGGGACAGTGTAGATCCCTGCAGAGTGCTCCAACGCGACACGAACCAAAAAAAGGACAAATTCTCGAGAGTGAAAGCATGCAGGGAAGTGGGGAGTGAAACGTTTATGCTTTGACATTTGCCGACACTGAGTCTGGATGCAATTTTGCAAGCAGCCATATTTTAACGTTTTGCTTTTCTCACTTTCGTCGCTTTTATTTTGCCGCCACTGAAACAAAACGAGCAAAGAAAGGTCGGTACTCAAATATTTATGCGCGCCATTTGCGTAGATATATGCGAGCATTTTTCGAGCGCGTACGCGAATAAATAGCAGGTTCAGGCAAGCGCAATTTGAGAAGCGCACAAGTTGCGGCATCACACGTTCGCGTGCTTTTTGTGTATTTTGGCGCTATTGAGAAGACTGGAATCACCCAGAGTTATGGCGCACAACGTGAGATGTTTTTGTTACGGGGGTAATCTGAACCTAACCATAGTTATCCCGTAGTGACCATTAGTGCAAAATTGTCTGATATATATGCATTATATTGATATATATGTGATATGATATGACATGATATGATGTATTACATTATACGAACTACGCGGTGATGGTTTCTGCCGAGACTGGATTCAAGTATCGTTACCTAGGAAGGGCTAGATGAATGAACCTGGAAGGATGAAGCCGTCCCTGGTACGCTTAAAAAGAGCCAAAGAGTAATTAGCAATTGGTTACGCAAGAAGCCAACGGAAGAAAGGGGAGTAATTACGGCGGCAAACGCGTCAGCGCGCCAACGAGTCCGTTCAACCCAGAGGATGTGATTTCGAACTTAAATATGACATGATTTGCGAACTTCGCGCGCATGGTCGCTGTGGAAATTGGATTCAATTATTGTTAACTTCAAATTATTAAATGAATGGCCCGATATTTCGACGTGACGGGAGAAAGGAAGGTTAGGAAGAGACTTAGCGTGTGCCCTATGATTGTTAAACCTCAATCTAAAAGTGTTCGCCGTCTGGCCAATATATTGCGGGTGGCAGGTATTGCACTCGAGCAAGTACACTACGTTGGCGCTGTCGCCGTTAAAATTTTTTTTAGGTTCTACGGAGAAGTGCGAGGCGGTGCTAGAGGGTGTTTTTGTTCTCGTCAAGTGGGCGCATACCTGACAACGAGGCTTGTTGCGGGGTCCACAACCGGTAACTGGCGAATGGCTGAGCCTCGAAGATGTCAGAATGTCACGCAGGTTTTTGCTCCGCCTGTAGACAACGCGTGGTGGTTCGGAAAATATAGATGATAGTCCAGGACTTTGAATTAATATGTTGTGATGCTTTCGAAGTACGCTAGAAACGTTCGGCACAAATGCGGAGTGAGTGAGAACTAGATTACCTTGAGGGCGTCGGTCGGCTGGCTTCCTACAGTTAATGTGTTCATCATATAGCTCAGCTCTTCTGCTCGGCGAATGGAATTATCAATTAATTGGAGCGTGTATTTTTGTTTAATCAAATCATTTCTAATCTCCGCACATTTGTAAAGAAAATGTTTTTCTTTGGAGCGTATCCGGTGGAAGCCGACGTGCTTGACTATAGAGTATGCCCGTCTTCCAGTGATTAATGTGCCTACTTTAAAAATTATATATATATATATATAGGACAGAAAATAAGGGTTGGTAGTCAAGAAAACCTCGGGAAGCAAATGGGAGGTTGTGGTGGGTCATAGAAGGAGATGAAGAATTTTTTGAGTCGAAAAGAAAGTGGTGAAAAAATGCCCGCTGGGTGGGATCTGAACCCACGACCTCCACAATTTCCCCATAATTTTCATTGATGCCAAACTTTCATCCGATTAAAATTTCGGCTACATTTCTCAGGCTAGTGTAAGCCTGTTCATTTCTTTCCCACGATAATATTTTCCCACCCCCCGTAGATGGTTATAGTTTCGTGCTAGCACCGCGTTTTCTACCACAATGGCTTCACTAAACCAAGTTTGACAAGCAAGTCTGGACATTATGTCTGGGTAGACGGCTGCGGTACCATTGTTGGCTTTAACACGCTCACCTTGGAATCAGTTTGTGCACGCGAGCGTGTGTGATTGCTTTCCTCTCCCCTTTTTTTTTTTTTGTTGTATTGCTGTTTTCTAATATTTCGGGCTGCCTGCCTCGGCGTTCCCTGAACTGGGACCATGTGCCGGCCAGATGCGTACCGCCCGGTGCCGCGTCATACGCGTGCACCTGCCTTATGTTTTCTTTCTTTTCATGGCTTGTGTGACGATGTCTTTTTTTTTCCGGCTTTTTTCTCACCTTTATATACCAATATACACTCATTTCCTGTCAAAGCTGCCTGTCGTACTGCTTTTGGGCGCGACCCTTGCCTCCCACCAACAGAAGCCTAGTGTCTCATGTTTCAATCGCCTGACTCTGATTCTTAGACGGGTGTGTATGGGCAGATGTTCTCCTTTTGTGTGCATGGGCATATCTTCTTTGGACCTTCTTCGTTCCGCGTGACTGATTTTTTCGCCGATGTCAAACACGTGCATGGGCATATCTTGTTTTGACCGTCTTTCACTCCTGTTGCCACGGGGGAGGGAGGAATCACATTGTTAATTTTTTTCTGGTTGTTTCTTTTCTTGTTTGGCTCTTTTTTCTCATGTTCGTACCGCGTGACTATGGGTTCTTGTTATCCTTTTTATTTATTTATTTTATTTTTTACCCTCCCTCTTCCACTTCTCTCATTCTTTTGCTGCCCACCAACCATTATCCCATTGTACATACTTTCCACTGCCTTGCCCTGCCGTCGCCCTTGCTACATTTTCTGTATATATATAACCCTGAAACCAACTTATTCTGCACTCTCAAGAAAGGAAGTCCTCTTCCTGAAACGTCAGTAAACTTTTATTTTTACTTTTAATGTCTTTCTCGTGTGTCTCTGTCTCCACTTACCTTATTTTTTCGCGCTCTATGTGAGTTTTTATGTTTCCAGACAACATATATATATATATATATATATATATATATATATATATATATATATATATATATATATATATATATATATATATATATATATATATATATATATATATATATATATATATATATATATATATATATACATTCCATATGTTCAAATTTCTAATGACTCCAAAGCAGCTGCATGGCCATCATGACTGGGGGTGAGATTTCTCAAGCGCACGCTTTTATTTGGGTTTTATTTTAAACACGATGGCCTTTATTGGGCTACTTCAACGCGAACAGTTTGGTCTCCCTGTCTGTCTGCCTGTCCCTCCATTCAACATTTCGGCCAAAAGTTGAAACAAATGGTCAAAAAGAAGTTTATATAGGCAGGACTGTTGAAAACTCTTGAAGCTGCTCCCGCAAGTCGTGCGTGTCCCCAAATAATTAGTGCAAAAGCGACCTCAGGTACATTTGAAACAAAGTGTTAGTACTTAGCCTCCAATCCCCGCGTTCTTTTAGTTAACAATATACGCTGGGTTGGTTTTCAAAACAGCAGGTCAAACATCAACGCGTTGGGGATGTTACAGGACGTCAGGAAGCACGGGTCCGGTCTCTCACGAACGAACCAGGGGATGAACTCCAGGTTCCCTACGCTGACATCTTCTACGATTCTTGCACGCAACGCACAACTTTGGTCACCCTCAGTAATGCCTGTCAAATCTCCACGACCGCAACTACGCACGCCAAAAATTTACAGACGGCAGAATCTCTGGCGATCGCCTTCGCAGCCACTACGTCAACGTTCCCCGCATTACTATAATAGCCTCTGTATCTCAGCAGGCATTCGTCTCTAGCAGGTAGGCCAAGCCCCACCCGGACGATTCGTTTCCTCCGACAAGACCACCACCGCGATCATGAAGACTCCCGGCAACTCCGGCCTTCCGAGGAGTGAAGCGGCGCATGCCACATCCCGAGCTCTGCTGTCCTGGGCATTCTCCGCCGATGGGCAAGTGATCCTGCCACCCCACACGAACGCCCCCGACCTCCGAATTCCCCTTGATAATCCGCAATGCGTCCTTCTATCTCACTACAACCCCCCACGCGTCTACCCCATCTACACCACGTCTACCCCACGTCTACCCCACGCTCTACCGCACGCGTCTACCCCTTCCACACCCCTCCCTAACCAACCAACAAGCCATCATCTCTTGTCGCCTTCGGACTGTGACCTTCTACAATCACGTAATCTTCCACGAGATCGGACCCACTGAATGTCACTACTGCGACACCCCGCTCACCACACTCCACCTCGTATAGATCTGCCCCCATAGCCCCTAACCCAGCCTCTTTCCCACGACGGAGCAGTGGGAGACTGAGCTGACCGGCCCGGACCCGGCCCGCCAGAGGACCTTGGTTTCTCGGGCCATCCAGTCGGCCCGGTGAAAAGGCAACCTGGACTATGGACGCTTCACCACCACCCTCTTCCCTTTTTTCTCTAATAAACGTTTACTACTTACTACTCATTGCAAATGTTACAGATGGCGCAGAAAGTGTCCAGCTCGGGCGAGGTAAAAAGAAGCACGAAAAGAACAGAGCTCCCGCTTGTGCTATTCCGCGCCGAACATGAAACAAAAGATAAAGATACGTGCGCTGTCCCAGCAGATGACGCGTGTGCAGTGCCAAGGCGGGAAAAATGAATAGCGTAGAACAAACCGAAGACGACCCCGTTAAATTCATTACGAGAGGAGCGAGAGAGGGAGGGGAAGAGCTTGTCCGGCGGTGGCGTAGAGCGGATACAGGGATGTTCCCACTAGCGTCAAACTTGCCGTGCCGCCCTGACGACGGCAAGTTCGACGCTAGTGTGCACGTAGCTTAAGGGGTTACGTAGTAAGGTTGGCAGACGACTATCGTCATTCGACGACATTTGCAATGAAGCAAGCAGATACAAGGCCAATTTTTACGGCGCACTTGTATATAACGCGTCGCAGCCAATGGGAATTGAGCGCACGCCGAGGGTATATCTCGTTTCTGAACGCTTTTTGCGAACGTTACCCGGAGGCGCTCTTTCGCCAACGTAGTTGAGTAACGCTTTCGCATTAAAATAATTCGTTCCTCCGAACACTACCATTCCTTTTCCACCGCATGGCCGTATTCGAGCGGAAGCAAATTACTCCGCAGTACATTACGTGCAAACGATCTAGATATCTACCATTAAGGCCTCGCTCAGGGCTACTTTTTGCGTTTAAATTTCCCGCACTTTTTAGTTTACAGTGGAGTATAATCCGTCAGCGTTTTTCGAGCGTTCTGTTCGGTACGAACCAGCCGAAACACTCGGCACTAAAAAGGGGGAAAAAATAAAGGAAACACTAGATGCGCTAGGAAACTGTTATGTGCGTATGTAAATCCCCCATCCTACTCGACGAGCACCGACGCTCTTTCCCCTATTCTTGCTCTCAGCGCTTCAAGTGCAAAACGCAAGCGTCTCAACCGCAGCAGGCAATTTCCCGGCGGAGGAACGCCCAGGCCCGGTCGGCGGGGACAGCTATAGACTACTCGAGCGCACTTTATTTCGAGGGAAACGGAAAGTGGGTGAGGCGTCGAGCGCGAGAGGTGGAGGAAAATGTGGCTTTCAAGTCCTCTTCGCGTCACCGTTATGAGCTCGGAATTCATATGCGCGCATTTGAGCGGCCCGGAACGCTTGTACGGCGGAGTAATACGTGTATACGGTCGTTTGCGCGACGCGAGAGATGGTTCGCAATTTGGCGGCGCGCTTTCAGGGGGAAAATGGAAGCTGTTTATGGGGATTTGCGAAGGGGTGATTTGGGCATTTGAAGAATACGCAATGAAAATTGCCGTAATTATCTTACTCGGCGCAGCTCCGGCGCGATTTATTTTTGGTCATGTTTCGGAAGCGCGAGAGCTGCGCAGCCGCAACAAGTCTCGGTTACAAACGAAGCGTTCATTACAACGATCGACTGGAGCGCGTGGCTTCTTTGAGCAGGCTCGCGTTCGGAGTGGAATTTAATTAACGATGCCTTCGGAACTAACGGCGGCGGTCAATGATTAATGCGTTCATCAGTTGAAAGCGGGCCGCATGGAGTGCTATGAAAGTGTTAGTTTTGAGCGGGAAAAAAGAATGGCTACGTGTTGAGACGTTTGGTGCTCCTTGGAGAACCTCGAATGCTCTGCGTTAATGCGTGCTGCTAGGGTGTGATACAAAGCTCGCGGCGTTGGGGTTTAGCGCGCGAACGTGCTGAAGAAACGAGTGGTATATTAAAAGAGAAATATCGTAACCATTTGACATTTTAATTATTCTTACCTTACGGGGCATTGGCTTATTTGCCTGGTGTTAATTAAGGGGAAGGGGCAGACTTGGGCTGGGGATGTAATGCGGGAAACGGACAACTTAGTGGCCCAACAGGGTAACAGAGGGGATACCGGGAGACGTGGACAAAGTAGAAGGCGATAACTCGATGGTGGGATGAAGTCGGAAAATTCGCGGACAAGGATTGTACTACGGCCTAATAAAGTAGGAATGGTTGGAGAAGCGTGAGAGGGGCCTTCGTCTTGGTTGGTTGGTTGGTGGTTGCCTCAGAACAGGGCACATACCCACGCGGGCGGGGGATTGGCCAATAAGCTCTGTACCAATTCAGGATGTGACAGATATTATTTTAGATCCCAAAATTTAAAAGAGGAAATACAAAACAGGAAATATGTCCTATAATTTAAAAAAAGAGTCAGGGGGAAAAAATAAATGTGAATGCTTTGGTGGCTAGCAGGGAAACCGGCCTGGCGCAACATAAGAGTGATGGGCGGACACAACACCCCTGTGGAAAACTCGTTCGTTTGTTTTCGTCTAGCAGTGAGCGCAAGCAAGACGACGAAGAGGATTATGACAGTTATGATGATGATGATGATGATGAAGAGTAGGAGGAGAAAACCGATAGGACGAAAAAAATTGCAATGATAAAACGGTGGCTCTGCTTTTTTATTCTAAGCAAAACCCTTTTTTCTGTGTATTTTCCAGAATTTTAGTGTGCCATAAGCCCATAAACCAAAAAATAGAGCTGGATGTAGGCCGATTTTTTAATTAGGCAATTAATTAATACATCGGGCAATTAAAAAAATTATGTAGAGCAAAGGCATCACTTGTGCATATTTTCCTAAGCGTTATGACTTCATGAACCTACAAACAATGAGATTCGTAGTGCACGTATTTAGAGATTTAGATATAGAAGCTTGGGAATAAAACAGACCGCCATTTTTTTCACCCTCAGTGTCATAATTTCGACTTCACCGGAGCTTTTTCTTTTTTTATAGCACGTAGCTCCACTAAAATGAAACAACAGTGATATCTATCGCAATGGGCATCATTGAGGGACAATTCTGCGCAAAAACTACCAGTTTTGGTTTCGTTCCCTGTGCGCCAGAGGAAAAGTTATGTGATGGCGTCAATTGACACCACCAGGGCCGAAAGCGTTAACAAGGATGAAATAAACAGTGCGTGCGAGACGTAGGAGTATTCTGGTCCCCACGGCACTCGGTACATACGTGCATGCTTAAGTATTTTTCATGGAGCAGGGAAGGTATGGCATTTCGTGAACGAAACGTTCCGGCCCCAAGTAAATAAGCTTTCCAGCTCCTAAAGGGGGATTTCAAAAGGAAGATAATCAACCGCTGGGTTCAGGAAGATAAATACTGCAGGTCGCTGATGGACTTTCTGCACGCCACTGGACTGCATGCATGCCTGTAGACTCGAAAACCTATCGGTTCCGTGACCATCTGTGCTCTTGGCAGCCCCTATCTCCCTACTTTCTTCTCTTTCTCTTGCCTTCCTACTTTCTTCTCTCCTCCCATCTTTAAACCGCCTCTCATATGCCGCGCGCAAAAACTCGAAGCAAAAAAAAAAAAATGACTTTTTTCTTTTGAAAAAGCGCTTAAACGAGATTAGGATGAGCACAGGGCGGGAACGGAAAACGGGTTTAGTAGGGCCGTGCGAAGCGTAAACAAACAAGGAGAAAACATGAAAAATGTTGACACCGTCCTCAAAGTTCTTTTGGGTTCCAAGTCTGAGCGACTGCTTTGATCAGCGGGGCAGACCGGATGGACTAAAGGAGCTCAAAGTTGTAGAAAAGCACTCGGTCCAGGAGCAGCCATGATGACACGCCCTTTAGAAACGCAATGCTGGGCACTCTCACGTTTGTAACACCAAAATTAAATTTTCCACCATGCCCGGTTGCGGTTACGATTTTTTAATTGTGCTGCTGAAGTTCAATGAGCTGGCTATTGCCCTCTTACGGCTGCGGGGTAACTTATTTTCCGAGTGCCGAAATGAAATGACGACCGCGGTTTGAAAAGAGTTAGCAACAAAAATGAAATTACAGGGGGAAATTTTTTTTTATCGACTTATTCCCTGATTTGAAACTGCGCAATGAAAAACAGAACAACTTATAGAAGCAAACAGTACGGTTTCAAAACATTTGGGTGACTTCTTTTGATACCCCCCTCAAGACGGAAAACAAGGTACCCGAAAAGGAATTCGATCCTGAAACAAACAAAACCCACAGCTGTTTCCTGGACACCTGAGTATAGTTAATACCTAATAATTAAGCACGCCGGCACAGTAGGAGGATCGTCCCTTGCGTTGAGATGGGTTAGTTTAGCAACGGATATATACTCTTATCGGCCAATTGCACTACTAAGTTGTATTGGCAAGGTAATGGAGAAGATGGTGCTGGAACGGCTTGTTTGGGACCTGGAGAATCAAGACATTTATCCATTGCAAATGTCTGGATTCAGGAGAGGACGTAGTAGCGTAAACAACATTATTTCCTTGGTGTTAGATATCACCCAGCAAAAATCAGGCGGAAACATCACCATAGCTGTCTTCTTTGACATCAAAGCAGCATTCGACAGCGTCGCACACGAAGTCATCCGAAGAGAGATGACATGCGTAGGGCTTCGAGGACGCATGTTCCAGGGGCTATGTGACTACTTGCAAGACCGGTACGTCTACGTGGCCACCGGTGATGGCGAAACGGCCAAACATCCCGTCACGAAAGGAGTTCGTCAGGGCGGCGTCTTGAGCCCGACGCTTTTTAGCATGTGTCTCATACGCTTCCCAACAGTCCTGCCCAAAGACGTTAACATTTCACTCTAAGCAGACGACAACTGCATCTGGGCTTCAGGCAGGAACCGTCGAAACATTCGCGCCGCACTCCAGAAGGCAATTGTGAAGATGAGAAAATATCTCAGATGCTGTGGTCTCATTTTTTCCTCTGAAAAGTGTGCTGCTATGGCATTTACGCGGCGCGATGTTTCTCGTCATACACTCACCGTGGAAGGTACTCCAATACCTTATGTCAAGTCCCACAAGTTTCTCGGAGTGACGTTTGACCGCGCAATGTCATGGGCCCCACATATTCGGCGACTGAAGGAGCGGCTTCTGTGTTTTGTGCGCATTCTGAGTATGCTCGGAGGAAATTCGTGGGGCTGCCCTGTATCCTCCCTTTTTTGCCTATATAAAGAGCTTTTTGTCGGCCTCCTGCGTTACAGCCTGCCGGCCCTACATCAGCTATCGCCTACAAGCCTGACGGTCATAGACTCAGTGCTGGAAAAAGCAATGCGCACCTGCCTGGGTCTACCTAAATGCACATCGACGGTTGGAACTCTGTGCGAAGCTCGGTGCTTTTCCGCCACAGTTCTACAACGCCAAGAGGTCCTTCGAACGCCTTTGCGCCATTTGACTCGATGTCACACGCATCCTTTGGCAGACATCTCAGCACAGCATGTTAGACACCTGCTTCCAGCGAATTTTCAAAGACCTCAAAAGTCGATAGTAGCACCGTGGATACTGGCGCCATGGAAAATTTGCACAACAATACCCGGAATCAGCAAAAAGTCCGCCATGCCCGCGGCCGCGCTCAAGTTCTTCACACTCGAGTATATCTCCAGTACCTACAAAGGCTACACACATGTTTATGCGGATGGCTCGGTTCGCCCGGGCTCATCCGCCATCGGCGTGTGGATCCCAGCTGCCCGGTCCACTATCCAAAGAAAACTTAGCCACGAAACATCCTCGACTGCTACCGAACTGGCAGCTGTAAGAGCTGCACTTCACTACATCAGCGGACATCATGCCCAGCAATGGGTAATATTCCTCGACTCTCGACAAGCCCTCCGAAATCTTCACAACAACCACAGTCAGCATGTATGTGAAGTTGGTGAAATTCACACAATGGCAGTGCGTGAAGGTCATGGCATCTATCTTCAGTGGCTGCCTGGTCACTCAGGCATACAAGGCAATATTAGATCTGATGCAGCCGCCAACGCAGGCCACTTTATGAGCAGTACGACCCAGCTTCCTTTCTCCCGAGAGGACAGCAACGCCCTTATCCTCGCAAATGGATGGGCTGCACAAATGTCGGAGTGGCAGGACCCTCACCGCAGGTATCTACCACTGCAGGCTATTGACCCGCACTGCAACTTCCGCTCTCCACGCGGCATCAACAAGCAGTGTGAAGGAGTGTTGCACCGACTACGACTGAATGTAGCATTTACTCGGAGTATTAAGTTCACGATAGGTTGGGACGATTCCCCTTTGTGCCGGACTTGCGCTGTGCGTGCGTCTGTCGATCACTTGCTGTGCGTCTGCCCTCGATTCGCTGCTGCGCGGAAAACTGCAGCGACCTCCCTCTTTCGTGTACGCCATGGAGGCAGTCTGGAACTTCGTCATTTTCTTGGGCCCTGGGCCAATACTGCTGACAGTACCTTAGGTACAAAAGTTCTACTCCAGTTCCTACGAGACACTAAACTAGACAAATTTCTCTAGATCGCAGACAGAGCAAGTGTGTCGCGATATCTACTCATTCGCACTCTGGCGTTCATCTATTTATTTTTCTTGGGTTGGTGTTGTTACTCTTTTTTTTTCGCGTCGTTTACTTTTAATTTTGTTTCAGTGTTTACATAAACGATTCTCTCGCCTGACTTGTCGTGGTGGCTGGGTGCACAACCCGTATCCTGGCAACGTGAAGCTGACTGCTGGGGCAGCGACCATCATCCCATTCGCCTGGGCCTCATGCCAGACTCGACGGGTCGCCTTCGTCGCCGTTGCACAGTGGTGAACTGGGACACTTTCCGTTCCACACTGAATGCATCCTTCTCGGCGCCCATCCCGGACCCCACCGCTCTTTTTCGGCGTGTCCTCATGGACGCCTCTCAACATACGTGGGTGGAGGAATCCCGCCCGAAGCCCGATCTTCGGCTCCTGCAGCTTTGGGCTCAGCGCAAGCAAGCTGAAGTAATTTCCGCCCGGGATCCTTCGTCCATACCGGCCAGGCTTCAGTATCAGCGCCTTACCGCTGCTGCCAGACGGCACAAAAAAAGACTGTCGAGGCAGCGCTGGCTTGACTGGTGCGCCTCTCTAGGCCCATCTTCCTCAACGGCGTCTGTCTGGCGCACGTTTCGCTCCATGGATCTGATGCAGCCGCCAACGCAGGCCACTTTATGAGCAGTACGACCCAGCTTCCTTTCTCCCGAGAGGACAGCAACGCCCTTATCCTCGCAAATAGATGGACTGCACAAATGTCGGAGTGGCAGGACCCTCACCGCAGGTATCTACCACTGCAGGCTATTGACCCGCACTGCAACTTCCGCTCTCCACGCGGCATCAACAAGCAGTGTGAAGGAGTGTTGCACCGACTACGACTGAATGTAGCATTTACTCGGAGTATTAAGTTCACGATAGGTTGGGACGATTCCCCTTTGTGCCGGACTTGCGCTGTGCGTGCGTCTGTCGATCACTTGCTGTGCGTCTGCCCTCGATTCGCTGCTGCGCGGAAAACTGCAGCGACCTCCCTCTTTCGTGTACGCCATGGAGGCAGTCTGGAACTTCGTCATTTTCTTGGGCCCTGGGCCAATACTGCTGACAGTACCTTAGGTACAAAAGTTCTACTCCAGTTCCTACGAGACACTAAACTAGACAAATTTCTCTAGATCGCAGACAGAGCAAGTGTGTCGCGATATCTACTCATTCGCACTCTGGCGTTCATCTATTTATTTTTCTTGGGTTGGTGTTGTTACTCTTTTTTTTTTCGCGTCGTTTACTTTTATTTTGTTTCAGTGTTTACATAAACGATTCTCTCGCCTGACTTGTCGTGGTGGCTGGGTGCACAACCCGTATCCTGGCAACGTGAAGCTGACTGCTGGGGCAGCGACCATCATCCCATTCGCCTGGGCCTCATGCCAGACTCGACGGGTCGCCTTCGTCGCCGTTGCACAGTGGTGAACTGGGACACTTTCCGTTCCACACTGAATGCATCCTTCTCGGCGCCCATCCCGGACCCCACCGCTCTTTTTCGGCGTGTCCTCATGGACGCCTCTCAACATACGTGGGTGGAGGAATCCCGCCCGAAGCCCGATCTTCGGCTCCTGCAGCTTTGGGCTCAGCGCAAGCAAGCTGAAGTAATTTCCGCCCGGGATCCTTCGTCCATACCGGCCAGGCTTCAGTATCAGCGCCTTACCGCTGCTGCCAGACGGCACAAAAAAAGACTGTCGAGGCAGCGCTGGCTTGACTGGTGCGCCTCTCTAGGCCCATCTTCCTCAACGGCGTCTGTCTGGCGCACGTTTCGCTCCATGGATCTGATGCAGCCGCCAACGCAGGCCACTTTATGAGCAGTACGACCCAGCTTCCTTTCTCCCGAGAGGACAGCAACGCCCTTATCCTCGCAAATAGATGGACTGCACAAATGTCGGAGTGGCAGGACCCTCACCGCAGGTATCTACCACTGCAGGCTATTGACCCGCACTGCAACTTCCGCTCTCCACGCGGCATCAACAAGCAGTGTGAAGGAGTGTTGCACCGACTACGACTGAATGTAGCATTTACTCGGAGTATTAAGTTCACGATAGGTTGGGACGATTCCCCTTTGTGCCGGACTTGCGCTGTGCGTGCGTCTGTCGATCACTTGCTGTGCGTCTGCCCTCGATTCGCTGCTGCGCGGAAAACTGCAGCGACCTCCCTCTTTCGTGTACGCCATGGAGGCAGTCTGGAACTTCGTCATTTTCTTGGGCCCTGGGCCAATACTGCTGACAGTACCTTAGGTACAAAAGTTCTACTCCAGTTCCTACGAGACACTAAACTAGACAAATTTCTCTAGATCGCAGACAGAGCAAGTGTGTCGCGATATCTACTCATTCGCACTCTGGCGTTCATCTATTTATTTTTCTTGGGTTGGTGTTGTTACTCTTTTTTTTTCGCGTCGTTTACTTTTAATTTTGTTTCAGTGTTTACATAAACGATTCTCTCGCCTGACTTGTCGTGGTGGCTGGGTGCACAACCCGTATCCTGGCAACGTGAAGCTGACTGCTGGGGCAGCGACCATCATCCCATTCGCCTGGGCCTCATGCCAGACTCGACGGGTCGCCTTCGTCGCCGTTGCACAGTGGTGAACTGGGACACTTTCCGTTCCACACTGAATGCATCCTTCTCGGCGCCCATCCCGGACCCCACCGCTCTTTTTCGGCGTGTCCTCATGGACGCCTCTCAACATACGTGGGTGGAGGAATCCCGCCCGAAGCCCGATCTTCGGCTCCTGCAGCTTTGGGCTCAGCGCAAGCAAGCTGAAGTAATTTCCGCCCGGGATCCTTCGTCCATACCGGCCAGGCTTCAGTATCAGCGCCTTACCGCTGCTGCCAGACGGCACGAAAAAAGACTGTCGAGGCAGCGCTGGCTTGACTGGTGCGCCTCTCTAGGCCCATCTTCCTCAACGGCGTCTGTCTGGCGCACGTTTCGCGCCATGGAATCGGGCAGTCGCCCTCCGGATGCAGCTGCCAGCGCTTGTATTGCGTCAAACAAGGATCCGGCACAATTTGCCCCCGACGTTGCTCGGGCCTTGTTTCCTGCATTTGATGTTGCCCCAGTGGCCATGCCGTCTCCGTTCCCCCTGCCGAACGATGTTGGATTACGGCCTACTCATGAAGCCGTTTTGGGAATTCAGGCACCGTTCACAGTGGCTGAATTCCTGGCAGCGATCGATCACGCTAAACAGCGGACTGCTCCGGGTCCCGACGGCATAACTTACGAGGTGTACAAGAACATCGACGACCCAGCCCTCGTGTCGCTTTTGGACTCGGTTAATCAGGTGTGGCTCTCCGGTCACGGTCAACTACCTGACTCTTGGCTTCAGGCGGATATTGTTCCCATTCCAAAGCCCGGGAAGCCACCACATGTACTTCAGAACTTGCGCCCCATCGCCCTGACATCGACGCTGTGCAAGTTGTTAGAGCGAATGCTTGCAACACGGCTTCAGTGGTGGCTTGATACCTTCCAATGGTATCACCCGGCGCAAATTGGATTCAGGCCCTATCTCGGTACTGAGGATGGGTTGGAATACCTCTCATCTATGGTTTTAGTTGGAGGCCGATGCCGCCGTGTGATATCTGTGCTCGCCATGGACATATGCAAGGCCTATGACAACGTTAGTCACGCTGCCATCCTACAAGTTCTCAATGGCCTACACCTTCCAGACAAAGTCTGCGATTTCGTCCGATACTTCCTTCAACACCGTTCTTTTTCCATCCGCATCAACGGAGCAAGTTTCGGTCACTTTACACCAGTCCGAGGCGTACCACAAGGGTCTGTTCTGTCTCCGCTTCTTTTCAACATCGTCATGTTGCCGCTAGCTTGGCACCTTGCTTCAATCCGAGATCTATATTTCCTCATGTACGCGGATGACATTACGGTGTGGTCAGTGCATCCAGACCTGTCACGACAAGCCGAGTGCCTCCAGCAAGCACTAACAGACTGCCAGAGGTGGTGCGAGTATGCGGGCCTCACTCTCTCGCCAGAGAAGACTGCTTTACTTCCCGTGGCCAACGCTTGGGGCCGCCGCCTCCTTGCTGTGTCTCCCATTTCACTGCAACTGAATGGGAACGACATCCCCACGGTTGACCGTCTTCGGGTCCTAGGACTAGAAATATCGTCATCAGGGTCAGCAGCTCAGTGGCTACGATCTGCTCGACAGAAAGCCGGACAGATGCTCCACCTCGTTCGCCGCATCTCGCAGAAGTCTGGCGGGGCCTGCTGGACGATTGCCCGTCTCCTAGTGCGCGCCGTACTACAGCCACGGCTTGTGTATCAGGCACAGTTCCAGCACATGACGCAAGCGGACTGGGCTCGGCTTGAGGCCATCAACAGGGCCGCCATGCGCACCATTACTGGCCTCCCTCGCATAACACCAATTCCACCGCTACAAGCCGAAGCCCAGCTAAACACGCTTGATGAACTGATTCATCAGCGTCGTTCCGCACGCCTGCAGAAACGTGGGCTGGTTCCAGAGGCGGCAGCTCTGGCCGCGTACATGGGCCAGCCGCCGAATACGATGCCAGCCTTTTCCGTCGCAAGACCGCCCTGGCTCTACCATCAGGTGACGGACAACAAGCCTCTAGCAAGGCTACATGTCCGAACCTCTGGCCTTCATCAACCTCCGGATGCAGCCCTACTTCATGTCAGTCACCGGGCGCCTGCTACGCGGCCACGAGTCATGCAGGCTTTTGTGGACGCCGGGGCACACGACTCCCTCGTAACCACAGCCTTGGCTTGTCCTTCTCACCCAATCTTAAACCAGAGCTGCGCCTACGAGACCCTCCGACCTCTACCAAGCCTGTTGGCAGAACTTACTGCTATTCGGGATTGTCTCCAAGCACTTGCATCGACGGTAACTACCGGCGTGAAACTGGAAATTTACACGGACTCAACGACAGCGATACGTGATTTACGTCGCGTTGCGCGTAGCACCAGCATGTCGGCACGTATTCACGCGATCCTGGACACATACCCATGCCCTGTGCGTGTTTTGTGGGTTCGCCGGGACATGCTTCCTGCCCATATAGCAGCGGATCGCGCCTGTCGCCGTATAGACCTTTCACGGCCGCTACCACTTCTTTCAGTGTCCACCCTAGAAGAACTGCTGGTGGAGAACGAGAGCCTCCGCCGCGCCACGCGTGCTTTACTTCCACCGCGTGGAACTGACCTCCCCAGTGGGCTCGCTCGCTGGGAGGAGGTGCTGCTGCGGAGGCTTCGAGTTGGGGTGGCCTTATCCCCAGCAGTGACCCACGCTTGGCCTGCCCGCTATCATTCACCGTTTGCGGACACCTGTCCCTTTTGTACGGTCCCTGCGTCCGAGGCCGACACGAGCCACCTTCTGTGGACCTGCCCTGCCCTGCAAACCTCTCGCCTGCAACACCTCCGAGGCACAGGGCTCCATCCTGGGAGACCCCCTGATCTACAGCGGTGGATCTGGGGCCCGCAGTACCGGTCTCTGCTTACGTTTCTGCGTGACACAAATGTGATGTTGTATATTTAATTGTTATGCCGTAAGGCAAACTCTCGCAAAAAAAAAAAAAAAAAAAGATTCTCTTTTCCATTGTATTTTTATGTCCGGACTCTGCTGGCAGCATTCTCTTGTTTTTACTTTCCTTTTTTTTCAACGCTTCTTGTTTGTCTTTTTCCTGCTGTGTCTAATATTCACCACTCATCAACGTAGTCACCCACCATCTGGTGTAGCAAGCCTTGTCCCTATAGCAGCGCTGACCTCATCAGTTCACATTAAATAGCCTTCTCTCTCTCTCTCTAACTAACCACTTTTTAACAAATGTTGGGCTCCTATGCAACATTTCCTGCAACTGCGTTATTAGCCGTGAGTTCCACAAACATGTTCGTTGACCTGCAAGCTTCAGTGCCGACAAACGGGCGTATTGCGATTGCGGTGGTCTCGCGTTTTCTACGACCGCAGAACGCTGTTTGCTATAGGAACGGCCATCCGGGCGCAGGTACATTAGTAACAGTTCACCTAAACCTCTTTTGCTCTTATTACCAGCAACTGGTATTTTCAACGACGTTGTATGCAACCGCAGTAAAGTGAGTTTTGAAGTAGACAAGAGCGCGGGACACTCTCCTCCTCCTCCTCCTCCTATCATCATCGTCGTCGTCATCATCACCATTACCACCATCATCATCATTCTACCTTAAAGCCGCTGTAGCATGAAGACCTCTCCCATTTACTTGCAGCTGCTCCTACATTCAGGGCTATCCACTCGATTTCTTCCCACAAACTTCCTTATGTCATCCCTCCACTGCGTTATCAGTTCTGCTTCGAGTCCCGTCCATCAGTAGGGGCATTTTTTTTACCTGAACTGGCTGCACTGGGGCAAGCAGTGCAGCATATATGTTCATTTTTTTTACTGATTGATATCCCCAGTAGCACTTTGCACTGGTCTGCACGACACTGCACTAATCTGCATCAGTTCAGGTTAAAAAAATGCCCCTAGTGTCCACTCTGTTATCCTTGCGGTCCACCGGTGGTCAGTTCTCCTCGTCACATTTCCCTACCAACTCTATTTTTTAGATGCGACGGCATCTCATTCACTCGCCTTGTCCCTCCATACGGCGTTGTCGTTGTCCGTCCACACCCCTCCCCCATTTTCCTCGCCGCGCCAGCTGCGCTCTCCGCCGCTCACCCCCTCGCCTCTCCGATAGCGAACACTCTCTCGCGAGGGGCATTAGATTGGATTCGATTGGATTGGCTTGGATTGGATTAAAGTGGATTGTGTTGGATTGTGTTGCGTCATAGCCGCGCCACGTTGCGTCATAGCCGCGGCAGGGGGTTCACGGCACGTTTCACGCGATGGGAGGATCAACCTAACGGAAACAACAACGGAACCCCCTATGCGTCGCATCTACACAGGGGTTCCCGCGAGGGAAGGTGGGAGTCATTTTTTCTCTTCATTTTAGCCATGACATTTTGTGACTGAGCTTGGCATCCTAATCCAAGACGGCCATTTTCGGTATTTGCGTGTTACTCGAACCAGACTTCTTTCTGTGGCTCGTTGGGCCAACCTACGTTTTTTTCAAAGTTTTTCAAGCTTAGGTTATTACCGGGAATGCGCATTGATATACTCTTACTAACTAAAAAACCAGCCATTTCGCTTTAATTCATGAAGGACTGAGCCCAAACCGCAGCAGCGAATCTGTGGTAAAGGCGTTGCACGGCCGAGCGCGACGTCGCGTGTTCGACTTGAGGCCGCAGCGGCAATCTCTCTGATGGAGAATGAAAAGGAAATTATAAAAAAATAGCCAAGCAGCTACCTTTCAAAGTGAAAGATTCGCAAGTAAGAGCGCGATTAGGCTAACACTTTTCCCGCCATTTTTTTTTCTCGCGACGAAATAAATACAATTCCAACGAGTTTAAATTTATAGAGTGATAAGTGTAGCGGAACGATTTTTCCTTTTCCTGCGTGCGTGGCTTGAAGATCGGCGATCGTTGAGCCTGCAGGCGGTAATCCAATCACTGTTGAGTGCTTCAAGGCCGTTAATTGACGTCGCCTACGCGTGCGACACGCGAAAGTCTTAAAAGGCGTCTAATGCACTTTAAGACTGCTGGCCAACAGCAGAAGGGGTGCAGCACGCGGAACTCGAGGTAACGTAAGAACGTTTCACGTTTAAAGAAGAGAACATCAGGTCTCGGCTCAGGTTAAAAGTATTCAGGTGGCTTATATTGATCCGTAGCCATCTATTACGGCACGCCCCACAGGTGTAGCTTCGGAGCGTATGCTACCAACCTTTAGCCCCACTTCTTTGTTAGACTTCGGCACCAGACTGGGTTCACACCCTTGAGGCGGGAAAAAGTGGAAGAAATTTTTAACTTAGCTTGAGCTTGGTCCGGCAGTGTTAGCAAAAAAATAGAAAAATAAAAAATCCCGGGCCATCTCCAGTAACGTGAAACCTGGAGAGGGGCGAATCATGCGGCGTATTTTACACGAGACCGGACTCCATGCCTACCTTTAGACTTGTGCAGGGTCATCAATTTCCTGACTACCTGTGCTTTTGTACCCGGCATTTTTATTCTACCTAATGTCTTATCTTTTCTTTATATGCCGCACGGCAAAAATGCAAATTAAAAAAAAAAGCATTCTTGCCGCCTTCGCGTTTTTGCTAACGGAGATGAAACCGCTGGGGGGTACAGTTATACAGCTTTGCTTAAAAGTCTCTTGTCTTTGAAGCACGAAGCTCTCTAGCGCGAGGCGTAAACGAGTGTCCCACTGTTTTTTTTTTTTTTAGTACGCGTTACGTCCTAGCGCGAGGCGTAAACGATTTTCCCGGTGTTTCAGTACCGTGACTACATGAGACGAACGACGATTACAACGACGACGATGACAGGAGACGCCAACAGCCCCAGCCCCTAAGGGTCTTCGCCCCTAAAAGCTCCTCCGGGGCGAGGCGCCTGGCACGACCTTCGCATAGCTGCGTAGGCGGAGCTAAGCCTCGCCTAGCTATGACGTCACTGCGCGTACGCGGCAACTTCGTGTCACCGCGTCGGCGACACACAGCGCCTCATGACTTCGCGCTGAGCACATCGTTTATACTCTCGCAAAACATTGGTCGGCCAAAGAAGTACGCAGCTCCCGAGGAAGAAGAAGCGCAGCGCAAACGCTGTCGTGTCGCTGCTCGAGAACATATGAGACGGCTGCGGTCCAACCACGAGTACCGTGCCGAAGCCTAGAAAAACCTAACAAAACTGAGCACAACCGGAAGAAGCTAGGTCTACATCCTGATCCGCTGGCTCTCCAGCATTTCACCACTAGTACAAGCTGCACCATTTTTTTTGCAGTTATATACCGCTGACATATTTTAGGCGCATTGTGGGGCAACCACGGACTTAGCCTAACATAGCAAATACATTAGATAAATCAACAAAACAGCGAACCAACGGTGTTGCGCCCGCGGGCGGCGAAAAACGGTTAACAGTTTGAGTGCAGCAATCTCTGAAGGTGAAAAACGACGACCACGTGTAGGCGCGCAAGCTCCCGTTAATCAACTTGCGCGCTAATGTTCGTGCCCTCTCCGCACGCGGCGTCATTAGTTATTTACGCGCGAAAAAGTTTTCCCCGAAGAGCTCGAGGCGCAAGCTGTGGTACCTGCTGGCTCTTCACGGGGGCGAACCACCATAGCTAGCAACCAGTTCATCGCTCACTTGATAAGCCTATGATACGACAAATGAATGTGCGAGAATGATTTTCCGGAGGTTCCATATCTCCTGCAGCATGAATTGCCTGGTTTAATTGCCATAAATTGACAGCAGTTGATAAGCGGATTACACATGTGAAATATAGAGTTTCCGATAATTCCCTTCAGTACGCATGGCTATGTTGGATTGCCATGAATTTCCACGAAGTGTACGCAGTTCATATAGTAATCACATAAACAATGATTGCTATAAATATTTTTGAAGGGTTTTTGTATAATCACGTGACTGGGACTCGTACAGAATATGCGCGTTTTGGGGTGACCTTAAGCCTAACTTAGGCTTTGCTAATAAAAGGAGCGCCGGTGAAAAATTCTCTTGACAGAGAAGCGCTCCAGCAGCGTGAGCAAGCTACTCTCACGAGAGCTTGTGATGATGATACGTTCCGGGTAGCGCTCGTTCGTCGACGCCGTCTTGACCGCGGTGTCTCACACTAAATGTTCATTCACATGCACATTGGTTTCGACTTTTGGTCTAATAAAATCACGGGACAATATTATCTGCAGTAGGAATTAACATAAGTTTCCATGAATTGCCATGAATTTCGCGCAGTTCATAGGCCTATGACACGAAGATGAATATCACGAAAAAATATTTTTTAAGTTTTATATACTCCAGAGCAGGGATCGGCAATCTGCGGCCCCAGGGGCCGTATTATGTGACCCCCGGCACGTCGTCAGAACCTTCAACCGTCTCTTTGTCACTTGCTTTCGCAAGGCCAGGTATGACATTAAATGGCGTCAGACGGGAGACAAGAACATAGAATTGATCGCTTCCAGTTGGCGTTGTCCCCCACCTTCACACTTAACCATATTATTGTCAATAGTCAAATATTATTGTCAATTAGTTGAATATTTAGGGGCGAGGCCCCTCAGCTTCTCGGGCTGTCGGCGTCTCCGCCGTCGTCTCGTGTAGTCACGGCACTAAAACACCGGGGAGCTCATTTACGCCTCGCGCTGGAACGCTTCTTAACGCGTACTAAAGAAACACCGGGACACTCGTTCACTCCTCGCGCTATAACGCTTCGCGCTTGAAATGCAAGAGACTTTTACAGAAAAGCTCTATACCTCTACCCTCAACGGTTTCATCTCCGTTGGCAAAAACACTAAGGCGCCAAGAATACAATTGCTCAACAAAGAATTTTCAACAAAGAATACACGTCTACACAGCATGCTTCGCCCCTCTCCAGGTTTTACGTCAGTGGAGATGGCCCGAGGTTTTTTTTTTTTTTCTCTTTGCCTGCAAAGCCCCTTTCCTGTCCTCCCACCCGATTTGCCGTCGGGCCCTCCACTGTGTCGGCTTCATGCAACTCGGCCCTCCACCTCAAAAGGCTGTCGACCCCTGCTCTACGGTATTATCTGCCATGTTGAATTGCCAGCAAGTGACAGCAGGATAAATTGCCATGTAAAATTTGCAAGAAACAGATACGGCCGTGGCGCTGGAGTGCCCTGTATAGGGAGGGAGAATCGCCAGATTGTGTCAAAACCTCCCTGAAACCTACCAAGGCGCATTTTCCTGTACCGAACCTGACGTTCTGTGACAGCGAAAAAATTCAGCGGGACGACAAAGACACGTGTCGCGGAAATTAAATGCAGAGATTGCGCTGTGAGAGACCAAAGCAAGGTCATTGATACCTCTACCGAGCTGCGTTTGTCGACGCCCGCACGTTGTTGACCAAAGCCTTAGTAATTTCCTTCCCTGGGCGTCGATGAACTCGGGAATCATGGTGTTGCAGTATGACCTTTCATTTCGGAAAGATATCAACGTGGGGTTGATTTTTGAGGCAAGGACTACTTACGAATCTTATTTTCCTCCTCATTGAAGTAGCTACCCCATTCTAAAAGTATGCGTGGAGATCACAAGTGTGATCGATATATAAACCAGTCGCCAATCCTGGACGCAAAAACGGCTGTCCCTCATACAGTTACCGCTGCGGCTCTACCAACGGTGGCAGTTCCCACGAAACAATCAAAATCTTGTACCTGATGCCGGAGGCAGATATGGATACATCGCAGCATCAGCCTGCTGCGTTTCACCCCACTCGGAAGCTTTGAAATTACGGTACATCCCCGTTACAGCAAAGTCCTCTGGACAGCAGATTAGCTTCGTGGTAAGGGGTACTTATTTTAAACTGTGTATGATTAATTTCTCACTACGCACTTGTGTGGGGACTGTGAGAACCTTCGAACAAAGGGAGATTTTGAAGACAGCGATTATATGATAAAAAAGGGCTTATTGTAGTTTGTGAGGATGGCTTCTTGCACCGATAAGGCGCCAGTGGATTATCTATAGTGACATCGCCGCAAAAACATGTCATACCGGAGCGTGCGTTATTACGATGGCCAGCAGAACATGGTTAGAACAAATGAGAATTAAAAAATCTTCTCATACGGATTGAAAAAAAAAAGAATGCACTGACGATTACTATACTCCTCAATGCGAAATTTTCTAATGCTATACTCCCTAATGCCACCGTGTTGTTGCAAATCGTGTTTTAACGTCCCGCGCAAATGCCACGTGGTTCAGATTAGGCACGCAAGGAGGAGCAGCGAGCATGTTGTTGCTAATCGTGCTTGAACCTCCTGCGCGAATGTCACGTGGTTTGTATTAGCGGCGAACGGAACAGCGTCGGGGCGAAGTGTCAGGGAGATGCATGAAACAAAACTGAAGGTGCGACAGTGAGAGAGATGACACCATAGCTGCGCGTGCCGCCTTCCTCCTCACCCTCCGCCGGACGCTTCTCTCCGTTTTCTTTTTGTCGTCACTGCTGCGTTCGCTCACTCTGTTACGCGGACGCTGCCACCGCGAAACTCAGGCAACGGCTGCCAGAGGGCTGCGCCCTAAAAAAGAGTGCGGTAGCATTCGCTGAACTACCCTGCGCAGCTCTATGTCGGTGTGGCTTGGGCGTAAACAGACACCCACCCATCCTTGTTCCCTTCGTTTGTCTGTATGAAGAGCTCCAGAAGGACGGACTGGGACAGAAGACGAAAGGAGGCACTAAGGACAGCCCTCTTCCACTCGGTAGGTGGAGAATACGGAGTCGCGACCAATAACTGCACACAAAATAGTGTATGAGCTAAAACAAGAAGTACATTAACTGGGCCTCGATCGGAATCTAACTTAGTGCCTCCTCAATACGAGATCAGCCGGCATTCCCACCACTGCAACGGATCGACGGCTCTGGCAGACTAAAGTAAATGCATTGTGGCCTTACAGACTTCAAAACCTGCGTCAGAGATATGTACTGAGGCCTCCATGATTAATATATGAGCCTTCTAATTACAGAAGTAGCAATCAGGCGAGCAGCAGAAACGTTTCAGCTAGATGTATTTTTTTGCTTGGCGAGCAACAGCGCCGTCTAGCGGCATCAACGGAAAACCTGCGATCGTATGGCGCTGTCCTAACAGATGGCCATTGGCGATGCAAGCGGAGGTGTGTTCCGGCCTGTCGTTAGACCAAACGGCAAGCAGTGCGCTCCACCGTCAACCAGTACTTGCGGCTTTACGTACAACGAGTTTACGTTGCTTATCCCGTCGTCAGGATGAACGTTGCTGTTACCTAACATTATGACTACACGCATGCCTAACAAGGGCAAGTGGCGACGGCTTTCAGTTATAGTGATGGATGCAAAAAAAAAAAAAAAAAAGGGAAATGAAAATGATGATGATTACGAGGGGACACGTGATTTGTGCCGGTGTCACGCCGAGCTTCGAACACGCGCCGCCGCCTGACATAGTGGCGCAGCACTTACCAGTGACCTACAGACAAACACGACTACAACGAATCCGGATAGAGCGAAATATGATATATATCGAACAAAAATAAGTCAGCTACGGAAATACACGCGAAACATATTCCTTATAACGAAGTTCAGATCTGATATATTGGACTCGGCGTGCCTAGAATCGCCGCCAAAATGCATGGTCTCGGAGCGGCGATTGAGATGTTGACTGGCCGTGACCACTGAGCAAAGGCCGCTACTGAGACATTGCGCCTGGTATGGAATGGCATGACGCCCGACTCTTTCCGTAACTGTTCCCGACGCGCGGAACTCACGACGGAACCCGCCCAGTCAGTGAGTCCGGACCAAGACGGCAGCTCGCCAACCTTCCCGATACTGTGCCGAAAGGAGTGTCCTTCGAGGATTTCCTGAGTGTCGACGACGACGTTGCCGTCACTGTAAGCCCCTCGGACGCCGACACCGTCAGCAGCACCGCCGTAATGCTGGTGAAAAGCACCGAGGAGGCAGAAAATGTCGCGAGTGAAAGCCGTCCGACGCTTAATGAAGTGCTTTCGGCAGTCGATGTCCTCCGCCAATATTTCTTGGATATTGAAGGACACGGACTCGAACTTGGGCAAACAATGTCTCGTGCAAAGAATGCAGTTCTAGTTGACGCTGCCAAAACGAAAGGGAAAACAAAAATTCCCGCTTTGTCTTTGGAAGTTGGGAGTTAAAGCGGAAAGTAGCTTAATTATTTGCAATAAATCGATTGTTTTGTGTATGGTAATGAAATACTTTATTTTGTTCGTTTCTGAATGCGGGGGTGGCAAAGGGATTCCCGCGTATTGCGAACTCGTATCAATAAACTCGTTATAGGCGGGTTCGGCTGTATCGAACTATTGGATATATCGAACTAATCGTGGCGCATATTGCAGTTCGCTATAACCGGGTTTCACTGTAATCCGCTATGACGGTGACCACGGAACCGAATATCTGTTCGGAAATGGCACACTAACGGTTTCGAATTCGCTAGATCAGCAGGAGTGTTTAGGTGCCCACGTGACGTTTCATTTACGTTAGAGGTAACATTTCATACACGCCATGCCCTCTCTAACAACCACGGTTATCTTATTTAAAGAAATTAGAGCCCGCAGAAGCGTGCTCAGGTTTCTTAATTATGCGATGCTAAACCGAACACTCCAACGATGAAAAGAAGCAGCTGGAAATAATCGCCACCAGAGGGGTCGCAGCGCGTACCTCATGCGAGAAAATTGAAATTGCGGCTTCTTTTGTTAAAGGTACACGTCGTGGCTCCCAGGCACGCCTTAGTGGAGAGCTATGTATTAATATGAACCGTCCGGGGTCATCTAAGGTGCGTCAAAATGTCCCCGATGCGGTAGTTTTTCTACTACCATCCCTAAAACAGTTACTGGGAGTCGAACCCGCGTCCTCATCTTCAGAAGCACAAAGCCTTAGCAATTGATCTATCCCTGCGGGTAGCTATATTACGTTCCTGCTCAGGGTTGATGAGATATTGCCGCTCTGGTGTTGTTTACATCAGTGACTGGTGTAATCTTCGATTGACCTGACATGCTCCCAGCCAGCGGATAACGTCCACGCCTATAGGCGTGGGGTCAGCGACTCGCAAGTTAGGCCCCACTTTGGGTCAAGGCACCCCGAGAAGGTTCGTGCTGTGAGTCCGTTGGTTAGACCACGACGTTATTTTTGTTGTTGTCTTCGGGTTTACTGTCGCCGAACAAAGTAATCACCATGCTCCCCCAAGCTGTGAGTATAGCTCCGTTTCCTTCAACCGTTTCCGCGGACGAGTTAAGCCTTCTTTCCGTTATAAACTGCCCGGCTCGCCGTCGATGGACAAAGAAGGGCCCCGTCAGCACTTAGTAGAGCAGAACGTCGTTGGGCAATGAACCCCGCCGGAGAAATTTATGGCCCTGGGATATTGCCCGCCATCTCATATGCGCTGCGAGAGTGGTTTGGCGTTGTTTGGGAGATGCGGGTCTCGAGGTGGTGTTGTGTCATTTCCTATTATATTCTTGTCTTTTTCGGCCAAGAACGGGTCATTCCCACCTTATTTTTCACGGGTGTCCAGTAGCTCTCGCAGACCGGCTAAGCCATCTTAACACGCAGAACGGGTTCACAGGCTCGTTTTGATAAAAGCAAAAGTGGCAAAAAGTTCCTGCCATCTTAATGTTAAGTATTATAGAGACACCGTTAACGTGACTGCTTTACCGGAGCATCATGGGACAACCAGATTATGTCATTTACCGCGCGAATTTGCAGTAACGAAGCTTAGCTTGAACTCTCAGTACGTACGATTTCTAACCCTAACTATATTTTGGTTTTGTTTAGGCGTAGAAGTTGTCTTAAACCAAAAGCTTCGCAGGCGTCATGCCGGAAATGAGTGTTACGTCCACGTTGAAGACCCTGTTCACCTTCGAGTCGCACTGCCGTTAAAAGTGAAAAATGTTGCGCTGTTTCTGAACGATAGTGACACTACCGATTACTACTTTCCCTATATTTGATTGATTGTAGGGTTTAACGCGCCGATGCAGCGCAGACGATGAGGCGCGCCGTAGTGGATGGCTCCGGATTAATTTTGACCACCAGGGGATCTTTAATGTGCGCCGAAATATCGTACGCACACTTTTCCCATGAGCAGTGTCCCGTTTACTGGCTATTTGTAATCGTGCAAGTACTAATAAAAGCGGCAGCGGCGTTTGGTCGTTCAATCGGGTACAACTCGCTTCTTGAAAACTGTTAGGAAGGTTGCGGCTAAATTTTAAGAGGTATTTTTTGCGTTTTCATAAAGACGGACGGGTTTACAAACTGCACTAACGCTCGCCGTCGGTCATTGCGAAAGTGATTACTATGCAAGAGGTTATGCAAAAGCGACTGCATGAAAAACAAATAAGTGCTTACATGTATGCTAACGGTTTGGTATGATGAAGAAGAAATAGTAAGTGCTTCAAATTACTATTGACTATTCCGCTCATGGCGACATTCCCTCTCCACAGCTGTACAGAGACTGCACTTCCCAAACAGTGGAAAGGACCAATTAATTTCATTAATGGGATGCACTCTGATCCTTAAGCAATCTAAACCTTCCGAACCACGCTATTTACCAAGCGAATGTGCATAATTTTTCCGTAAACCAATCACGTAGCTTACATTCAGAACTGCGTTAGATCGAACCCAGGCTGTTACATTTGAAACCATATAGTGTTGCCTCAAGTAACAAACACCACGCTGGAGATTGATCGTATTATTAGGAATATTTACACATAAACGAATTACGTGACCAAAAAAAAAAACATTTCCAACTGCGTGGGATGGAATTCAGGCTGCTACAGTTGGAACCAGATCGTGTTGTGTCAAGTGACAGTCGACAAGTGGGAAATTGCTCAAGACCCGTCCATCCGGTCCTCTGGTTGCCAGCCCGTCAGTACTGCTAACGTGGTTCGTTTAAGGCTGTATGAATTACAATTATCCAATTCCCCTTAGCAAGCGCCGATATTGTCCCGCTTCCGATGGGAGTCATATGACGCGGCGATTCTAACTGGACGACGAGAACAAAGGCAGTCGCCGAGAACCGCTGGAGGAAAATAAAGAGGACGAAGGAAAATAAAGAGGACTAAAGCGATCGATTCTCGATTCCGACAAGGATTCACAATCAAGCCTTCGCCGTTATACCCGTCGAAAAAAAAAAAACGGTGATTTATGGTGCATTCCACCTCTCGGACTTTATCACAGTCCATAGAAACGGCATATGAAATCCCACGGGGATGTGCTCCCTTTGCAGAAGGAAATTCATGGCCGAGTGAATGTGGTTCTGACTTTAAAGGCAGCGGGGTGTGCGTGTGATAAATGCGCGTCTCTTTAATTTAACGAGTGCCCGGCTTCGGTTACCGACACCGTTGGCGGTTACGCGTGACGAACAGCCACAGCGTTCCCTCGGCAAGCGTATACCGTATATGCCCCTCACTGTAAAATTGATTGATTGATAGGTTTAATGAGGAATATGCGAGTGGCTGTGATGAAAAAAAAAATGTGGTTGATTCCTCTTTCATAGGAATCGGTAAAACACGACAGTGAAATGTGCCTCCACAGGAGCCGTTGAATGTTTGTTGAGCATCGATATGAACTTGCACATCGTTATTTATATTTTGGCGGTGTGGCACCGTCAGACGCATCGACATTAAACACTGGATTACACGCGCCGCAGCACTGCGCATCACCAGCCATTCTACGCCCACTGCAGGGCAAAGGCCTCTCCCATTAATCTCCATTTACCCCGGTCCTGTGCCAACTGCGACCAATTTATCCCCGCAAACGTCTTGATCTCATCTGCCCATCTAACTTTCTGCCGCACCCTGCAGCGCTTGCCTTATCTGGGGATCTACTCTGTTACCCCTAATGACCAACGGTTATCTTGCCTTCGCATTACATGCCCTGCCCACGTCAATTTCTTCTTAATTTCTACTAATACGTCCTTAACACGTGTTTGTTCCCTGATCCACTCCGCTCTCTTCTTGTCCCTTAATATTACACCTACCATCTTCTGCTCCATTGCCCGCTGAGTCGTCTTCAATTTAAGTTGAACCCTCTGAGTAAGCCTCCAAGTTTCTGCCCCGTAGGTGAGTACCGGTAAGATGCAGCTGTCATACACTTTCCTCTTCAGGGACAATGGAAGGCTACCATAAATTATCTGAGAATGTCTGCCGTATGCACTCCACCCCATTCTTATCCTTCTAATTATCTCTGCCTCATGGTTGGGATCCGGGGTCACAACTTGGCCTAAGTAGATATATTCGCTTACCACATCCACTGCCTCGCCACCTACCCGAAACCGCTGTGCTGTCCCGAGATTATGGAGCATTACTTTGGTTTTCTGCATAATAATTTACAGGCCCACGGTTCTCATCTGTTTGTCCGGTGCGCAAAGCATGCTTTGCAATTCGTTCCCCGCGTTCCGATTGACATCCCAGGCGCTAGCCAACCGTGCGAACGAAACCGAACGGGTGGTCGAATCGTTTGGTGAAGTCACAGTACGCTAGAGGGAAAGGAGCATGATTTGCGGGTAAGCAGCAGTCTTGTGGGTGTGCTTGGCGAGCGACGTCCTGCTGGCTGGTCGCTTCAGCAAACGTGCGACCCCTTCGGTCGTGCTCCGTGGCGTGTATGGCAGACGCTTGCGTTGCGGCGAACTCAGCTAGTGGAACGCGACAGGCAGAGTTCGCAGATTAATTGGATTGTGAATGCGTGAGCGAATTCCGCTTTCCGCTGGCGTGTCTCTCGTCGCACCAAAGCAGTCCGGAGAGCGACATTCGCCAGTCGGAGTAGCTGCCTTCCTGTTTTAATGCAAAAGTTTTCCTACATGGGGCTACGGTGGAGGAATCCACGGTGGTGGAATAAGTTATTCCTCCACCGTGAACGGGGCCATCATCCCCGTAGCATAGGAGGCGGACGGATAAACACAGCAGCTTCAGCTGCTATACGCTGCCGCCCCATCGAGGCGCCGACTATCGGCCCTCATTAGCGTCATGACGCACTTCTTCGCTTCACCTCTCCTAGACGGCAGCACCATCTAGATGGGGAAAGTTAGAGTAAAAAAATTAAAGCCGTTCCACTCAATGTGAAAGCTGTCGGAAGTGCAGAGCAGTGATTCGCCATAACGGGCTATAGCGCCGTTCTCCGCTTACTGTTACCCCCAAATGCAATTCCAATTTCCCGCCTTCGCAGTGCTCGCGCGCCGCCTACCTGATACTTCGCCAGCGGGAGTTCTGTTCTCTTTGTGCTTTTCTCCCCGCACGTGCCGGCGTTGCACTGCCACATTTTGCGTTTACTATAGTAAAAACCAACCCAACGGGCGCCCTTAACTAAAGGAACGCGGGCGTTGCCGGTTGATTACGTATATTTTTTCTCAAATGTACCTATAGTTTTCTTTGCGCTAAACAACAGGATGATGTATGACAAGCGCCAGAGCTTCACGTGTTTCGAACGCTTATGACTATATAAACCGCTTGGCTTTCCAAGCCTCTGGGGTACGCCGCGAACAACAGCGTTACGCCGGGACGCCGCCTTGGTGCTCTATATACTTGGGTCGAGCGGACGAGCTAGGACGACAAGGCGAGCGCCTAAAGTACTCTTGGCGGAGCGTTTCTCACCCCCCGTTGCGGCCAGAGTGATCGTGGGCTCGAATCCTAGCGCCGCCGCGTCAATGAAACTTTTTCAGGTGCTGTCATTTCGGGGACGGATATGACGTCGGTGAGGTTTGTGTACCCCGGAATAGAACACTTTCGTGTTAAAAAGGAATGGCATTTGGCTGGTGAAACATCATATGGATTATTAAAAAGTCGTGGTACAGTGAAGTACTGGAATTCAACATAAGTAATTTTTGGTGGCGGTCTGGTTGGTGGAGCCCTTCGAAAAGGTTGCGCTAGAGATTTTTAGGGGCGGATCCCCTTAGGGGATGGGGCTGTTGTCGTCTCCTGTCGTCGTCATAATCGTTGTCTAATGTCGTCACGGTACTAAAATACCGGGAAACTCGTTCACGCCTTGCGCTAGAACGGAACACGAACTAAAAAAAAAAAAACACCGGGACACTCGTTTACGCCTCGCGATACAGAGTTTCGTGCTTCAAAGACAAGAGACTTTTACAACGCAGCTGTATACCGATGCCCCCAACGGTTTTATCTCTGTTGGCAAAAACGCCAAGGCGCCAAGAATACACTTATACACTGCATGCTTCACCCCTCCCAAGGTTTCACGTTAGTGCAGACGGTCCGGGATTTTTTCCTGAAATGGACGCAGAAAACGCAGACGTGCTTTTAAAGACGATAGTCTTTCTTGGGTTACTTAAACCCAGAAATTTTGGTCTGTCTGTATGTCTGTCCGTCTGTCTGTCTGTGACTCAATTCAGCCACCCGGCCAAAGTAAAACAATGCCTGCGCAATAGTCTTATATAGTCACAGCTAAATGTACACGTCAAAGTCCGGTGTAATGTTCATACTTGTCAACATTGTTGAAGAAGAACAAAACATTACGCAAATATAAGACAAGAAATTAAAACAGAAGTGATATTTGCAGTGTTCCTTTATCAACAATCATACATGCTTAACTTTTGCGAAATTATATGCTTCATCAACTGCAGAAAAAAAATGCACTCCGCCGTCGCCTGCTGGCGCCCGCGCCACATAGCTTATGGCGCCATTTTAAAAAATCAACCGGCAACAGTTACGAAAGGTTCCACTGATAGGTTCCACGTTCTGCTTGCAACGCACGTGGAGTAGGGAAACGCGGTTCTATAAACGCTGAAGTAGGGCGCATCGATTCACGCGCGTCTTCGCCGTACGGCAGCGTTGGCATCGGGACACCCGGTTTGGAGCAGTGGAACGTGGGAAATTTAAAATTATTTAAGCAAACCCTAGGCGTCTTTACCTTGGGAGGCGCGCGACGCAAGAGGAACAACATGAGAGGTGAGCGGGAAAGCGAAGGGAGGCATTTACTTGGCAAAAGTCGATAAAGGCTATCGTCTTTTGACGACATTTGCAACGAAAGGAGCAGATACGCGGCCAATTTTTTTGTCTCGAAGACGAAGCGCCCTCTTTACGACAAATAGTACGTTTGCTTTGTTTGCGTCCGTTTCAGGAAAAGCCCCAAGCGCAACTCTTCCAAAAGATGCTGGTACACACACACTGAGGGGTACACACACACACACACCCACCCACCCACACACACACACCCACACACACACACACCCCTCGCCCCCACACCCCCCCCACACACACCCACCCCCAACCTCCCCCACACCCCCACCCCCCACACACACCCACACCCCCCATCCCCCCCCACACACCCATACACACACACACACCCCACACACACACACTGAGGGGCAGTATAACTGTTCCCAGTTTGTGAACATGCACTTAGAGTCATTTCAGAGGACGAAGTGAAGAAGGCGTCGTCGTTTACGTATCAGGCACCCTTACTTATACCTGACAAACGTCTGCAGTGCAGAACAACAAGGACAAAAGAAAGAACGAAACAACACGAGCGTTGACTTTGAACCACTTCAAGGGGGAAACACAGAGAGATTATATATACGCGTCAAGTTTGAAAAAAAAATAAAGAAAACAAACTAACAAACACAAAGGATGCTTAAAACACCAACACGCGTTACTTGGCCGTCAAAGCCGACAGGAATATCCACGCAAAAAATTTCAGTTCCTTTTGCCAATATGCCAATATTATACAGTATGTATGTATATATATATATATATATATATATATATATATATATATATATATATATATATATATATATATATATATATATATATATATATATATATATATATATTATATATTGTATAATATTGGCATATTGCTGCTGTAAGAAAACATATGTACATTACATAGGAAGCAGTTTACTGAGCGCGCATGTAATCTGTCAGCCGTTGCTCTTTTAATGTACTTCTAACCTTGTGGATCATTGAGACAACCATCGTACCTTTTAATTGCTCGAAGGTTTGGAGTAGCGAGATCCTTTTTCGGTTGGGGGTAAAGTCTCCAATAAATCATTATTTCTCTCTCGCTCTCAGTTCCTTATCCGAAAGGCGCACCGACGCCTTCTTCTTGCAGACTGGCCATTTCAGCAGCTTCAGTAATCTCCCGCTCTTCCTTCGTATTGTGCCCAGATAAGATACGGGTACGTGTAAATTCTGGAGTACAGCCGAAGTCCCGGAAACGAGAGCCAAAGTGCTTACTCACAGTTAGGGTCACCTTATAGTCATGCTCGCGTAGCCTTTCATTCATAACCGAGCCATGTACAACTAATATGCCCTACTAGTTTTTAGGGATTACGTATACAATTTTCATAGATATTTTCTCTAGAAAACTTTTATACGCAATTTTCTATGGAAGAAAATTGCGCAATTCGTTTTTGTAGGGAACGGTCACTCAAAATTCTTTGCAAAGGTTCTTGCACATTACTCGAAAGGGTGTGGGAAGCGGCCAGTTGATCGCCACCCTTAGCAAAATGAGGACATGTCCATGCTAGGCGATAAAGGCTAAGGTCGGGGTGCGACTCACAAAGGGAACATTTAGGGGGAGAGTCACAATGCGGATGAGCCCATTTGTGGATGATATCCTGAGTATAGGAGGAGTTAGCGTAGACCTTATTAGCAAAGATTTCACCCGGCCTGTTAGGACAATTAAAAAAATAGATGAATCCTGTTTGTGATGTTTCCTACTCATAATCTGTGTTTCCTACTCATGTGTTTCCTACTCATGTGTTTCCTATTAATGCGTTTCCTACTCATAATCTGATAACATCTTTTTACGTTGTCCCAAGGATTGGGTCGCCCTAACAGGAACACTGAACAGAGCTGTAGGTACTGCCTAATTACATCAATCGATTAAATTCAAAAATGTGTAGTTGTATGTTGCTAATTTGTTCGGCCAATTTATAAGTTTAATTTGCTATGTCAACAAGTGCCGCATTTTTTGCACAAATCATCCAGACCGATTTTAGTGGCGTCGGCTAGTGCAATACCTTGGCGAGCATAGAACGAATCTGCATTTAACGAAGGTGGATTTTAAGGACTTGCGCTTGCATTTAACATGCGCAGATTGCGAGCAAGTAAGACAACCATCCCGAAACATCTAAGTGTCAATCAAGAAACATTGGAATTTTGAGGACTGAGCTAGCACCGAATTATATTGCAAGGCACTACGAGGTCGTAGCTGGGAACCGTGAGACGGCTGTAAATATAAACTCCGCATAAAATCTTCTTATCCTTGAAGCGTTACACAGGCAGTAAGGCCACTTGTTTTCACTGAATATTGAAATAAAAGCGAACATACATTCTGTCTTGTTAAGCTAGAGCTGAACGTTCGTGAACATTTCTTGAGGCACCATGTCTAATTTCCGAGTTTAGATGATTTGATTACAGATACGATACACAATTTGGGTAAGGGGGTCTACACAAGGGCTAAAAAAGAAGCTTTTCTAGGTTGCTTTTTCTTAGAGCCGATCCCCGGGTACGGCACTGTTGAATGCCTTACGCTGTGATCGGCTCCTTAGAAACCTGGAAACCCACTGACGCAAAAAAAAAAAAAAAAAAATACGAGGACACCTAAGCTGGTTTTGTTGGCTGTGAACGGGAAAGCACAAATTTCCAATCGAACGCCTGCGATGTTTTGCTCGCTCCCTGCGTGGTCGAAGGGTTTCGTAATTTCGCTGCTTTAGATGCTCGATATTGAAATCCGCCTTAACGCTTTCGAATGGCTTCGATCTGTTTCCTACGCGTTGCGCCGCTGCCTATTTCTGCTGCTGTGCAACGGGAGAGCTGACGACAATGTTGCATTTCGCCGTGTATTTGTTCACGCATTTCGTGTCGTTCTTCCGCTCCATTATTTCATCTACATGCACAAGCGTGGACGGCCACATGTTGCTGCTGCCATGTTTAAGCTATGGAACGCTTCCTAAGGAGCCGCTTTTAACGGCTTCCGACGCCGATGCCATACCTTTAACTCAATCAGCTATTTAAATCTTTCGCATTAAAATGCGCCTATTACGCAGCACAACGCTTACAACCCATTAATCGCCGAACTAACTCCCCAACAAAGAGCCCGCTGTTACCAATAAGCCTCGATTAGTCGCGCATATCTCGCGTGTAAGCCGGAACACGCTCCTAACACACAACGCGGGCACCGAAGCGCTTTAACACGCCACTCGGGTGGTACAATTATCGGTGCATCTGCGCGTCCGAAAAGGCGGGCGTGAAAACCCGCTCTTCAAAGCCGGAATTGTAGCCCGCAACAGCCTCCAACGAAGCGGGGTGCCGTGCGGAGTACACAGCGGCGCTGCGGGGAAGGCCGCCCGCCAGGCGCGCAACAACGATCGATGCGCTAGTTAGAGCGGCCAGGCCGCTTCGAAACGATTCCTTCTAAGTTGGCGGAGCGCTAACTGTGACGTTAACAAACCGGCTGGCGCGGAGACGCTAGGCGAGGGAGGGGAGAGGGGGATGCCTAAGGGAGAGAGATAGAAAACACCACGAGGAGATGAGGGGGAGGGAGAGAGATCACGAGAAGGAGGAGATGGTCTCGGTGCGCGAATTAAGCCTGGAGCCTGAGTCGTAAAGCACGCTTCACTGCGGCGCAGTTGTGCACGCTTGAAAACACAAGTCAAAACGAAATAAAGGGCCGAACGAGCCACGTAAAGAGCTCAAATAAAGTCCCCGACATCTGTGGCCCGCGCTTCCCAAGCGAAAAAAAAAAAAAAAAACGAAAGCGTCGCCAACTTTCTTGGAACAAGCTTTATCATCTTTCTAGCTACTCGGCTTTACCTTTCTATTTCCCTCCCGTCTTCAGTTATTCTATTTGCGCGGGCTTCACTGCAGTGCAGCCGTGCATTGCGGGGGCGAGCGCAACGGGAACAATCCGGTGCTGATTTACGCAAGCGCTTTATTCTTGCAAACTGTTTCAAACATTCTTTCACATTCAAGCTCGCGTATAGTCTTGCTTCTTTCCCCAGCTATTCGCTGCCTGCATAGCCATTTTTTTCAGAGCATCCTACACCAGGCTTACACTTTTTACTTGTCTTTTCTGTTTGCACTCGCGCAGATTGTTACTCCATTCCTGCGTTTCTTTAATGAAATTTTTGAAGTTTTTGTTTGTTCGTGCACTACCATCCCGTCTCTGCAGCCACGTTGACCGTTCTTTTATGTTTGTACGCTCCGGGTTTAAGGGAGCAACGCTGAGCCACATCTGGATTGCTTTCCCGTCGTCGTTCCCGTTTCTGGTGTCATTTCCTGGTTTTGTCGCAACTGTCGCTCGCTGGCTTTGCCTATTGTCCGACTCCCTTTGTTGCCGTTTCCTGGTCTTCTTTCCTTGCATCCCCTTCTTTCTTGTGTTTTCCCCTTCGTTCCCTTCTTTCCCTTTCAACGTACATTCGAGAGGCACCGGACCGCGTTGGTTTTTCTCTTCCGCTTTCGTCTCGTTCGCCAGACTGAGTTCAAGCTTTGAACTGTTATTTTCGCTGCCCGCTCTTACAGAGAGCTATTAAAACCAGAAGTACGGAAGAGTTGTCCCCCTATAACTGTCCCATGGAAGAAAAAGAAGCTATTCGTCTTTTGTTCCCTCAGTGCCGACGGAAAAATCGGCGTGTGTGAAGACGGTATGATGAAAACTGACGAGGACGAAGAGAAGCAATCTCCAAAAACGATGCGGATAGCATGGCGGGCAGAAAATATACAAACGTCGTTTGTTTTATCGTGTGGGAGAGATATAAATGTGCACGGTATTTTTCGAAGAATACCTGTGGGGCCCCCGAAGCTTATACCACATCCATTTTTCTTTCGGCGTTGCCTGCAACGGCGCGTGGCAAAGCGCCAGTTTTGGATGATAGATGCTGCAGGGAAAAGGCTGGAGTGGAGGACCGAGACGGGGATGGATTTTAATAAATGAATTGTTAGATGACTGCTTTCGTTTTCGACGAAGGGGAAAAGTTAAATGAGCCTGTTCTTAACGACTCAGCGAGCGGACCGTTGAGACGCAACGATCGATGGTTGAGCTCTTCTCGACGTGGTCGTTGACAAGCCGACTGAGCTGTCACGCACCGTACGAAGGTTCAGTAATTCTAGGGACGCAAATATAGAAGGACAATTTTGTCGCTATTTATA
This sequence comes from Haemaphysalis longicornis, assembly GCF_048455015.1. Taxonomy (NCBI): domain Eukaryota; kingdom Metazoa; phylum Arthropoda; class Arachnida; order Ixodida; family Ixodidae; genus Haemaphysalis; species Haemaphysalis longicornis. The sequence goes on along the minus strand of NW_027526225.1, from coordinate 59,899,200 downwards.
AAAGCATTTTTTTTTTTGGAGGCAGTAAGCTCTCAGTGATGCTTGTCAAGGTAGCAAGGACACCGTAAAATTTCGGTTGAAAATGGTACGTTTTAGACGTTGACTACTGTTGACTTATCAAAGGTGAAGCACTTCTGTAGGAAGAAAGCGCGTTAAGAGGTAAAAGGCTGATGTTAAAATTTATTGCACACAATCTTAAGGATTGCACGTTAGACGCGAAGCTTCGGTGCGCAACTAACGCGAAAGTTTCGCCGGAACACGAATGGCTACAATCAAACAGTGATGATAACTCACTTGAGCATAAAGGTGCAAGGGCACACAGGCTCGAAGATATTCGACATAGATCCCTTTGAGAGCGCTGTAGGAACGCGAGAATGTATTAGCTCGACGATGTGATGTTTGCTGGTAGCATGTGATAATTAAAATTGCCTGGTCGCAACGCCGGCTCCAGAGAGAGAGAGAGAGAGAACTTTATTGAAAAACCAAAGAGTTTTGCCGGCGTTTGCAGTCGCCTACATACTTCTCTGCTAGGGATCGGCCATGTAGGAAAAAAGGTCCTAGAAAGAGGTGGACAGAAAAAAAAAAAAAAAACACTGGCGCGGCTTGACGGGCTTGACACTATTTTTGGGATTGTGTCCCAGAATTCCCAATTTTAAAATGTGACCAATGTCCTCCAAATACGAAAACAAACTTTTTGGAGCCTGGCGCTGCTTTGAGGGGGAATTACATGGTCCTAGAATAGTCTTCAGAGTTATCGGCCCTTGTTCTAGGCGTTCAATATCTTCAGATGAAAAACTGGATCTTGGTGCCAAGTAGGCCACACATTCTAATAAAATATGTTCAACGGTTTTTACAGAAGGACAGCTGTCGACTAACGTTTACCTCCACTCTACCCTCCTCCACCATATCGACCCACCCCACCATTACAGTGCCTGCAGCTTTGACCCCAGCCCGGTACTCGGTACCACCTAATCTGAGAGAGCAAACAATCCTCATCCCCCAGAGCCAATCTCCGTACCGCGTACGAGCAGTGGGTAGACCGAGTGTGCAGCGCGGACCCCTCTACCCATCGGATGCTGTTAGAGACGTCACGAGCAGCCAGCAACGACCACGGCATCCCAGACTAGCAGACTGTTCCCACAGGGCCGGTGCTCTCACCATACTGCACCATGAGTTCGGAATGTTTATTCTCTCTTTTTCAAATAATAAGTGCGTAGTGTTTCATACTAGCAGTAGTTTGTCACCCCAAGCCCCGCGTTGCCTGTATGAAAAGTCCAGGGAAATTCAGCGTTCACGCCGAGAAGCAGCGGCTTCAAGCATTTATAACGTAGAATTCTCAATAATGTTATACAAGCTAACGGCGTAAATAAGAGGTGAAAGTATGTTGTGATGTGTTTTCCAGTAGTTGCAGCGCCGCGATGTGAAAGAACTGGAACGATTTTTGTAGCTGGCAAGTTTTGCCGACTGAAGCGCCGCCAGTAGTTGGTGGCTACTGAAACCATGGTGCTGAGAGCACAGCTTTATTTATTCTACGGGACAGTTAACCCAATGAAGCGGCGTGAATCGAATTTATGGACATTGTGTTATACGTATCGCGCGCTAATCATTTTTCTCACATGTGACAGTGGTTTTCCCTGCATTTAAAAGAATGCTGGCATGCCTGAAGTCACTGACATTTAGGCAGGCCCTTATATTTATCGCAATCATTCGCAGCGCTATCGCTGACAAGCATGTTTGCGAATATGAGCTCGACGCACCGAAGCTGGTTTGAAAAAAGCGGCACAGGGAAAAATGTCTTCAAATTACAGAAAACCCTCTCGACTTCGCCAAGAAGTGTTTGGTTTGTGGAATTAAGTGTCACGGTGTGAACAAGTTCCAAGTGTGAAACAGTGTAGCGTTCCAAAAACGTTCACACCTGAGACCTGGCGGGAGCCCAGGTATTAGCGGACGGAAGAAAACATCACCGAAGTAACAAATGCGATAAACCATATTTTTGTGCTTAGGGCATTAAAAAATGCAGTAATATACTCAGTAAAACACTTAGAAAGAGCACTTCTCGACGTTGCCTAGGATTTAACCAGGCGTCATAACTTTCCGAGTTTCTGCAGGAGCGCTAGGCGACATAACGCGCGCAGTTCGATAAAAAATAATACCAGCGATACGCGACGAAATCCTGTTGAAATGTTCGTACATACGCAATTGTAATAAATAAATAAATAAATAAATAAATAAATAAATAAATAAATAAATAAACGGAAATAAATATGTATGTGGTCAAACACACACACACGCACACCGACTGGGTGTGCGTAGTTTTCTTTATACTTTTCTTAAAATCAGGCACCGGGAGGCACGAGAAGAACACCTGTGCAAATAAGTTACGCGGCCAGGGGGAAGCAAAGTTAGGTGATAATTATCGGTGTCAGCAGCCCAATGCAGTTAAATTGAATAATTATCCTTTTGTTGAGTGCAGTAAGAAGGTATAATGTATTACAAAGTTAGACGCCCCGTGTTTCAAAACAGTATCAGTCGGAAGAATTCTTCTAGCGTGTCGGTGCTCCGAAATATGACTCCAGATTTTTATTAGATGCGAAGCATCTCATCTCGGGGCTGTGTCCCTCCCTCCCTTGTCCGCCGTCCGCACTTTACTGCGCATGCACGTCTCTTCAGCCCCGTCACCGTTTGGGCTCACGTCAGCGCAGTCCCCTATAAAAAGAAATAGTTAGGTGGCGCCCTGTTTCGATCCCCCGACTATCTGGCAGCAACGGGAGGTACGTGGCGCTCTTCCCACTGCGCTACAAACCGAGACGACAGCATGTGCTACGAACGCGCCTTATGTCCTTCACTCATTCAAACTACGTCAAGAAGCTACTGATACAACGAAGGCACGCGAAGCTGAACGTCAGCGGAAACGACGAACTGAAAACTAATGGGGACTTCAGTCGACCCCATGGCTGCTTCGCATACTACTCAGGGTTCCTCTACGGGAAGATGGTGTCATTTTGCCATTCACACGATTACGCCTGCAAGAGAGTTAGGACCAGCGCAAAGCTCCTCCCGGTGTCACGCGGCTGTTGCGTGCGGCGTTTAGTCTGACAACAGAGCCGAGACATTGGCAAAGATGATAACTGTCCCCCTTCCCCTCTCGACTGGTAACATCACGATATGACAGCGCAACAGTCGCAACAACCACGTCACATCAGAGAATAGCTTTGCTACAATCCTAACTCTCTTGTATGCGCAATTGTGACAACGGCAATTAAAATTAGCAGTCGGATATCTCGAAGCACAGACACGCTAGAAGAATTCTTTCATCTGAGAGTGTGTAGCAACACGACTGCTTGTAACGTTTCGATGCAAACATACACACTTCCTGCAGTCAATAAAAAGTTGATTATTCAATTTGAAATACCTGGGCTGCTAACAGCGATCGTTATCCTCTAACTCGGTGTGCCCCTGGCCACATAACGTTTTTCAACAGGTAGTTTTCGCGTGCATCCTAGTGCCAAAGCTTAAGAAAACCATTAAGATTACTTTTGAACACCCGGTATGCATGCATGCATGTATGTATGTATGTATGTATGTATGTATGTATGTATGTATGTATGTATGTATGTATGTATGTATGTATGTATGTATGTATGTATGTATGTATGTATGTATGTATGCATGCATGTATGTATGCATGCATGCATGTATGTATGTACCGTATAAACCGGAATATAGGTCGAGTTTTTTCCCAAAAAAATCCGCACAAAAGTCACCCCTCGTCTTATATAGCGGTCATTGGCAGAATGTAAATCGTTGTCTGGCAACAATGTGCAAGCGTAGTCCGTCGCTAAGGTGGCTAGAATGAGTTACCGTCGCCAATCGCCATTCGTGTCGGACTGCTCTCTCGCCCTATCAGGCCTTTATTTGATTTCGCTTTTCTCTAGTTTTTCGTCTTTTACTCGTCTATTACGCGTGCGTGCGTACATTTCTGTACGTCTCTGTTCCGAGATGAGTGGCGGCAGTCGACGCCAGTTCACCGCGGCGTACGTTTAAGCTGACGGTGATTGCGTCACCGAGCAGAATGGGAATATGGCGGCGTAACACCAGTTAGGCGTTTCAGAGAAAAGTGTGCGGTACTGGCGGAGCCAGAAAGCTAAGCTGTGCGCGTGCAACCCCCGAAACCGATCGTTCTGTGGACGTCAAGCGGTGCACCCCGAGTTGGAAAACAAAGTGGCGGACTTCGTCCGGGAACTTCGCTCACGATCGCTCCGGAGGCCATGCGCGGACCGGCTCCGCGAACTGTACAATGAGTGGATAGCCGGCGACAACAAAAAGACCTATACGGGCCGGTTGCGACCGTGTCAAGCTGGGTGTCCTTCTCTGGGCAGTCGCTGCCCGACGACATGGTTACACGAGCGTTCAGGAAGTGCTCCATCAGCAACGCGCCTGATGGCATGGAAGATGATAGTGTGAAGTAGTCATCCTCGGACGACTCTGAGAGCTCGGACGAGTGACTTCGGCAGGCATAGTGAGTGGCAGTGACGGACGGGCGTCGAAAATAAATATAGACATTGTAAGTGCGCTTCTGTGCCAAATTATTTTTTTTGTCAACTTTTCCCACCTCAAGATAGGGGGTCGACCTATATACCGGGTCGACCTATAATCCGGTTTATACGGTATGTATGTATGTATGTATGTATGTATGTATGTATGTATGCATGCATGTATGTATGTATGTATGTATGTATGTATGTATGTATGTATGTATGTATGTATGTATGTATGTATGTATGTATGTATGTATGTATGTATGTATGTATGTATGTATGTATGTATGTATGTATGTATGAATGTACAGCCGGTAAAACGCTTGTCTATAACAGCGATTTCAACTTCAACCAGCTACATCCGAAAACTGCCGAAACATACTCGTTCCAAGCATGTCGGAGGCAAAAGCGAAGGGCTAAGACTTCAGAATTCCGCAGTAGTTTTATTCAAATCCCTCTCCGGCGGGGCAGGATAGGGCTGAGAGTACGAACGCTGTGTTATAGACAAGCCTTTTACCGGCTGTACGTACGTATGTATGTGCGTGTGTGTCTGTGTGTGTGTTTGCCGACATTTCGATAGAAAGAATTGGCATGGAGCAGAGTCCAGACGAACTATGATAGAAACCTGTGCGAGTAGCTAAAGAGCACTATTAAAATTGTTCCATTATCCATCCGTACTTATATTACGACTCAACGCCATCATCATCATTACGACATGCTGCTCACTAAGCTCCTGAACAATTTGAAGGCGAAGAACGGGCGACAGTGACGGATGATGTTCACGTTCCGGTTATTTCTTCCTGCAAGAAGGCGGTAATTGTCCAACAGCGCTACTTCCCACTCCTCCCTCTTCCGGCATATCGGCTACACAAATATACCTGCCAACCTTACAGAGATAGCACGCTTTACAGGCAACGTACGTAAGAGTGGCATGGATGGCATTTTGAACTGAAACGAAGAATGACGCGCGACCTTCGCTGTAAAGCGTCTCTTCGCTTCAACCTAGAGTTACAAAGAACGTGGTGGGGAGGTTGGGAAGAATGAAATAATGCGCCCGCATCTTTCCTCTCCAGAGGTATTCATGGTCGAAACAGCCAAATGAGGGAAGCGTGAAAGCGCGGAGTTTGAAGTAAGTAGTTTGCCTCAGAAACGTAAACTTCCTATCTGTGCGCACTGCAAGTGCAATGCGAAAAAGTACGGATTTGTTTTTGTTTTTCATGCATTTCTTTTTTTTTTTTTTTTGTAGCCTGAGCTGGCAATGTTCTGGATTCTGGCTTTTGGGACGAGTGGGGATCGCGCACTTTGAAATGAGGTATCTGCCATTTTTGGGTGACCCTTTAAGTACAGCGACAAATTAAACGCAGAGAGAGAGAGAGAGAAAGGGAGAGAGAGAAAGAGAGAGAGACAAAGGGAAACAGAACAATAGAGAAAATGTTCTTAAAAGGCAGCAGCAACACTACTCTCTCGCAAATGCCGTGTCATGAAATATTCCTGGAGAAATGCAAAAGTGCGGAAGTTTGAGCAGGGGGAATTACGGGAGTACAATATAGGCGGGATTCGTTGCAAACTTTAGCGGTCAATTTCTTCGCTTGGAAACGCTGGAAACGGCCCCAGACATGGCCGATACGCCACGGACACGGCGCGGCTTGGGCACGCCGAAGAGAAAAAAAAAAAAAAAACACCGGCGTGCGTTATCTGCTCCGTTCCAATCCGATTCTAAACGGTGGCGTCAACAGAGATGTTATTAATCGCACTCACATTGAACTCGAGGCAATACTTCGCGTTCGGTAGAGTTTGTAACGTGAAACACCGTCATGTGTTTCACAGTCGTGCTTAGCATGGACAAGTACCGCCATCCCGCGGAGCCCGACGTAACGAGTGACGGCGCACTCGCACGGTTGCATGGAGGAAAAGAGGGGTGCTTCATCTGCGGGCCGTGCGCACAACGTCGCCTAGCAACAGACGCTTGGCCACAGATATGGCGGCGCACTCGCATGGTTGCCTGCATGCATTCCACGCCATTGAATACCGGCTATAGACCGAAAAAGCAGTATTAAAGAGAGAGAGCAAGGTAACCCGGAGCTGCACGACGTCGCTAAGAACAAAAAAATGAAGATTTCGGTTTCTGGAGATGACGTGATTGAGCAGGAGCGGCACATTTGTGCGGCACAATTACCGCAATTCACACATAAATGTTTACCAACCCGATATTTTATTTTAAGTAAGCGAAATGTCAAGTTTTCACTTGAAAGCTACGTTGCCGTGTTAACACATGATTTTTCGCTGTACCTGCACACAAAGGCTGAGGGGAATTTGCCAGCTGAGGGGAATTTGCCAAATTTTGTCGAAACAGCTAATAAAAACTCAAGAACCATTTCACTCCGCCAAGGCGGATGACCAGCGAAGCTAAGGTGACACAGACGTTTGAGGAAAGACACAAATTAATTCATTGTCTTGATTGATAGTCATCGTGACAAAAGTTATGTGCACACAAGCAATGTCTTGTTCTGGTTTTATATGCATTCACGTGGACGACTACCGCCAACGTGAGGAGCCGGAAGATACTAGACACGCGTGACATTTCGATGTGCCCGCCACCGCACATCTGCCCGCGGGAAGTAAGGCAGCCGCTACGTACCCGCCAACGCACGCGAGTGGAAGGAAAGAAAAGTAGGCACGAAAGCCGTTCAAACAGCGACAGAGACAGAGGGAGAGAGCTAGGGCAGCGCGAGTGTAGACATGGTCGACGCCGCTCGCATGGCGGCAAATCTTCGAGAAACATTTCGAATTGAAGCAAGTGCGGACACAAGAAGCAAGCAAGCACGCAAGCAAAAAAACAAACGGAGCACAACAAACAAACAACAGAGAAAAACAAACGCCACAAACGAACAAACAAACAAAGAAACCGACGAACCAGCAAAGAAAGAAAGACTGAAAGAAAGAAAGGAAGGAAGGAAGGAAGGAAGGAAGGAAGGAAGGAAGGAAGGAAGGAAGGAAGAAAGAAAGAAAGAAAAGAAGAAACACACTCGAACGTTTCGCGTTACGGAATGCCTCGCGCTTCAAAGATACGTGAGGTTTTGGAATTGCGCTCCAGCGTGGACGACTACCACCGGCTCGGGGAGCCAGAGGAAACTATCCACACACGACTGGAGCACGGACAAACAGAAAGCACATCGTGTTTTTGTCGAGACTAAAAATGCACAATACCTTTGTTATCCCTTAGCGGAAAGATGCCGTATTTTTAATGTATTTTGAATGTATTTAATACATATATTAATTTTGTATTTATTCTGCATTATTTTGTCCGCATTCCAAATGCATTTCGAATACATTTACAATGTATTTAAAATGTACCTCAAAAATACGTAAGCAGTGCATGAAAAATATATATTTAATGCATTTTAAATGCATTAAAAATGCTCAGAAAATGTAATTTTAAATACGTGCAAAATGTATTAGTAATGCATTTTAAATGCACAGAAAATACTGCTTCAAATATACTCAAAATGCGTTACTAGTGTATACTAAATAAAACCTAAATACATTGAGAGATACCATGGCAATGTGTCTTAGGTGTAATTGTTAACGTTCAACTAGAAACTATCATAGTGTGGTTTCAAAAATTTTAATAGGCACTAGGCTAAAAATATGCTCCATTGTGAAAATGTAAACCGGCCATGCTCGGAATGCGGGCCAGCAAATGACTGAAAAGAACAGCATGTATGCGCACAAATTGGCAGTTTGAAAGTTTTTTATTGTACACCTCAGTCGAGTGGCCAATTTCGCCATTACTAAGTAGCAGGAATGAATGCCTTTCAGGCACCTCGGTAGCCAGCGCAGATGAAGCGTTGTGCATCAGAGTCCTCGTACTTCGGATTCTCCACGCGGGAAATTTCACCAGCACCTGCAGTGAACAGAAAATGGGAAAATATTAGTGAAACACTTTTTTTAGAGGCAAATAAATGTCAAATCAATCAGGCCTTTTCTCTAGCCGTGCCAACGTCCCTGGCGAGCGAGGAGTTTTTAGATTCCCCTTCAGAGAAAAAAAACCCGCCCTGAAAGCAATGCCCCTTTGAAGGACGGAAGACAATTTATGTAATGGTAAGCATAGTTTATATTGTCATGCGGCATCGGATCTTTAATACCATTTTTAAGAAAGAATAGTGGGTGGGGGGGGGGGGGGGGGGCGGAAGGCTTATGTTTGGAAATTGTCTAGGGATAAAAATTAGCGAAAATTAGGAAAAAAAAAAGACAGAGCTAAGATAACAACGTTACCAAACATGCAACAGAGTTCTTAGAGTTATGCTACTACTTCTCTTTCTTAGGCGCTTGAGTTGACTTGAAACGGTTTCAATTCTAGTTTTCCAACTAACTAGGACAAAACTGGTCTGTGACCTCCCAGGACGCTAATAAAATAAGATAGGCAGTAATCTTATTAACTACAATTATTGTTATGTGTTCCATATTTCGGCGTCACCTTCTTCGGAGATTACGTTCTAAAAAAATAGTGCGCAGCGAAACAATTTAAAAATGCATGGGCAGGATTGCAGTAGAAAGCTTACATAAATGTAATTAAATTGGCGTGTGCACTCAACAATGCTTTCAAAGAACGGCAAAGTAAGGTTATTTCAAAAAACAAGAAAAATTTCACGCTGTCCTTAAAATAACAAGCTCTTATATCGTAGGCACCTAACCGAAGCAATTAAAGCAAGCAACGCCAGAACACGTGTATTTGTGCTTGCACACACATGTACTTTTTTTGCTCTCCGCCGCACATCACCAGCAGGTAATTTTATACTTTTTGCTGTACACAGACAACGTCATCATTTAATTAGGGAGCAACGCGGAAAATAATTGTAAATGCTCGCGTCTTTAACATACAAAAAAATATAAACACCTGTTTGTTAGCTTCAGGGACCATCAAGTAAAAATAGTTGCTTCATAGATACTCGTGACACCTAAAAGAAACTCGTTTAAGTACACCCTTTAGACGCAAATGGGAAATTGAGGCTTCTAAACACACACAACCACCAAGCTGCCCATGCTGGTTTCGGTGCCTTTGGGCACATTTCTGAAATTCTCCGGTGGCGTGGTCCAGCGTTAGCGCGTCGGGTTCCGCGTGTCTGTCCCTCACGAGCGGCCGAAGGGCCTCTCGGAACGCGCAGACGTGTTCGTGAATGCGCTACGAAATGAATACAGCAAGGAGGGAAAAAGTTGCAAGGAAACACAAAAGAGGAAGGGGCCAACGTCCTGAAGTTTCGCGAAGTTTTGGGGGGAGCAATCCAAGGAACAAAAAGAGACGAACCCGCCCGGGGGACCCGTTCCGGGAACCGAGGGGTCTCGCGCAGGGAACTGGTTGCCTGCCTCGAAGTCCCCCTCCCCACCCGCATTCCTTCTCCTTCCTTCCTTTGCTGGTTCTTGGTTCTGGGTGGCGATAGGAACAGAAACTGATTGTAACTTAGCGGCTACTCTCATACAGTTTGTCTTAGATGGACAAATAATTTGTAGTCCCTGGGCATGAAGCACCTTCGCTACTGCCACATGCACCAAAAATTACGTGGGTCGCTTTTAACACTTTTGGTCACTTCGAAACAGACGGCATAAACTCTTTCATGGCTTTAGTTGACAGAACGGCGACATGCGACCGACAAAAATGCCGAAGGCTGCTCGGATTCCCGCCGTATGGCCCGGCCACGCGCATTAGTCGGATGAATGTGTGCCACAAACTGGCTTCCTTCCCCGTACGGCGGCTGCTGTGAACATGCGCAGCTGTGAGCGGCTGCTGCGAACAGAAAACAAAAGAAAGCTGTGTCCCTGGATACACTTCGCAAATTTCTCATGCGCGTAAACATGGACGGCGGACTTTCTGTGAACAGGCTGTGCTAAAAACGTTCCTGGTGGTTATGTGTTTAATGCAAGTGTTAGTCCTCAATGAGTACTCGATCTACAAGGAAACTCGTAGCAACAGACCCCCGTCCACTCAGCAGGGCCGGAGCTAAAAATTAGGCGCAAAAAGGAAAGCACTAAAATCCATTTTTTTACGTCTTCTTGCTGTCGTTGATTTGTGAGTACATTCCCTTGCACGGCGTAGTTACGGTTGGAAATCTTGCTCGCAGGTGGAGGTAAGCTTAACAACCACGTGCGGATTTTATAAAGGGCATTAGCACTCTTCGATTGCAAGGCAAACATACGTCAATTAATTGTAGTGTGACACCGTACGCGCAAATAGCCGGTATATCGTGCTTACCTTGGCTAGACGGCCAACGCCGCTGCAACGCGCCGTCCAAGCAGACTGCGTCCACCCGACGACCGCGCGTTGAAGAGTTCCAAATAGGACAGGCAAAAGAAACGCAGCGAAGGCAGACAAAACGTGAAGGCGGGGTGCGCCGCTCAGCTCGCGCCGCAGGTGCCGGGCACAGAGGAGGAGGTAGTGAGCGGCAGTGAAAGGCGCCGAGCTGCTCGCCCTCCCAAGCATGGCCAGGGTTGTCCATCTAAGGCGAATATTTTTCAGAAAAAGAAAATTTTCCAAGCCTCCACAGCGATACCGTCGTAACAACGCTGGCAAAGTGCAAGTGTTTTCGTACATATATATACACGTTGAATTCGATGTTTTTTCTTTGCCGATTGCGTTGGAACACCGCCGCTTACATATTTGTACGCCGAGTTTCTCTCTAATACGCAGAGTTATGTCTGCTTTAGACAGCGCAGTAACTGAGAGTATCTCCCTCTGTTTCTTTTATTATAAGTAAACATCGAGGAGAAATTCTCAGTACGTTTTTTCATTTGAGATGTATTTTATCCGGCACTTCAGATATGCTTTACGTGAATCTTACAATTCAGCAACTGAAGCAGCGCCTGTAGTGTACTCGAAATGTATTTCGGCAAAGCTTTATGAATACATTTAAAATGTATTTTCTATAAGTATTTTTCATGCATTGAGAGTGTATTTCTACCATGTTCGTTCGACAAACGTAAAAGGCATTTGAAATGTATTTCGAATATATTCGGAGTATATTTCCATGCTTCAGCACACTTTTAAAGCATACTCAGAGTGCTGCTCTAAATGTAGTTAGGTTAGTGTATTTTTATAATATTTACAGTGCATTTACACCATGATCGTTTGGCGGGAAGAAATACATTTTCAATATATTCTGAATGCCTTAAGCGCACATTCGTGAGTTTCACTGCATTTTTAATCTATTTGGAGGGTACTTAAAAGCACTGTATTTTTCCCGTATTTTTAATAATGTATTTTCAATATTTACTAAAAATTGAGAAAATGCAATTTTTAATGCACCTAAAATACATTTACAAATACAAAGCATATTTGAAGTGCACTTCAAGCGTGCTCGTACGTATTTCAAACGTATTACTTTTCGCTAAGGGATAAACAGCATCGTTGATATAATATTTAGGAATGACTAAAAACTAATCCGACGACACGCAATCCCAGCGATCAACACACAGGACCTCTCAACAGAGGGAAATTTTGTACCCGAGACACTGCATTTGCAGTAACCAAAGCAATAATTTGGCGAACAGTGAAGATTTTATTGTTTTTTTTTTCACCCGAAACCCTCCATTATAGAATAGAACAGCGCTTAAAGCTACAGAAGCTTACTCACAGTTTTTATGGATTATAAAGACCCAGTTCTACAAGACGACACCGATATAGTGGGTTCCCTCGCTGGTGGCTATTGCGTTACCCTCCCCGCAAAATGGGTGTATATTCTGTGGAGGGCCCTTTAACAAAGGGTTCTTGTCATGACAGCTTCCTACAACCGCAAATGCTCCAAAACACTCTGGGTATTTGTGAACGATTTATGTCGCACCGACACTTCGACGTCGACGATTCTGTCTTGCTGTGCAAAAAAATCCCGGGCCATGCCACTAATGTCAAACCTGGGGAGCGGTTAAACATGCAGTGCATAAGTATATTCTTGGCGCCTTGGCATTTTTGCCAACGGAGATGAAGCCGTTGGGGGTAGAGGCATACAGCTTTGCTGTAAGAGTCTCTTGTCTTTGAAGCACGAAGCTCTCTAGCGCGAGGCGTAAACGAGTGTCCCGGTGTTTTTTAGTACGCGTTACATTCTAGAACGAGGCGTAAACGAGTATCCCGCCCGGTGTTTTAGTAACGTGACTACATGATAGGACGATTGCGACGACGACAGGAAACGCCAACAGCCCCAGCCCCTAAGAGGCTCCGCCCCTAATACCAAAGTGCACATGACCTATGTGCACCAACATCGAAGCCAGCAGCAATAAAACTCGAACTTCTTGTCATCCTGGAAGATTATCTGATCATCGCGGAAGGTAACTAACGACGTCCTGACGTCCGCGTGAATGCGATACACCCACATTGACTGGGGCAACACTGCAGCACTACGTGACCGAAAGAGACTGCGGAGCTGGTTCACCATTGCTTTTCAAATCGGAACTCTACGGGAGACCTGCATCGCTACTCTCACTACGTGGGTGCGAAATCAGGCCTGCAAACCCAGAAAAAATCAGTACCCCAGAGTAAACAAACGAGGCACAACTCAATCGCCGCCCACAAGCCACGGACTGACGTATACGACGAAGTACAGAAGATGTGCGGCGTCGACTAAAAGCAATGTAACCAGATAGCCTTCCTCTGCCCAGCCTAGAAGGCGACAACAAGTTGCCTAAGGGGCTGTCTCGGTGATCGCGGGCAACATTGATAGTTAGATCTGGCTGTCCTTGGATACGTATCTGGCAACAGATGACATATTCGCCTATGAAAGTGGCTTCGAAAATGTAGCAATCCCGCCATCCCACCTCCCCGCCGTTCCCACCGCCACTGCAGTAAGACACGCGTGCCAGGAAAGTAGCACCAAAAATGCGTCTCTCATCACTTCCGGAAATGCCGGGCACGTAAGACCACCCGACGAAAGACAAGTATCAGACCACGGAGGTGGCGTCATACGGTTACTATATACAGCCGCGAACAGACGCCAACGACACACACTTAGCTCGCCATAGAGTTTCGCCAGCGATGCTTGCGTAGTCATCCACACTTAGCGCTTCCTCTTGTTTCCCTTCGGGAACTAAGCCTCGAGTCGTCTTGCTCAGTGATGATGATTATGATGATGATTATGATGATGATGATGATTATGGTGATCCCTATTTTGAATCGGGGTGACTCAAAGTCTTGCCAGGGGTGAGAGCAGCGCATAAAGAAAGTGAGAGTGTCTATTGTGAGTGTGTTGTGAACATTTCGCGCAGAATCGCTACTTTGTTACGGGTTCACAGGCCTTCGTCAAGCTGTGTCAAAGGGACCCTGTAACGCTTTTTTCAACTTTTTTAAAGTCTTAAATGCTTTCAGCATGTAGTCTACCAACACACCTAGTACTTAGATTAGGGGATCGCAAAGTACCTCAGTCAAAAATTGCTGCTCTATGCCTATCAGGTAGCCTGGAAACTTGCTCAAAAGATTTTTCTCTCATTCCCCGCCGAGGCGTTCTTCTGTCGCTGGAATTACGCCATTACAGCGGTGCAGCGGCTATTGGCCGGCCTTCCTTCAGTTGGAGTGATGAACTCATTCGATAAACACTGTTAAACGAAAGCCACAAAATCGAAGCAGAAACGGAAGGCGTATTTGCTGCGGCGAGCAAATCACGCAGTGCCGCTCCGTGCTGGCGACAACTATATCTTTCATCGCAGTGCCTCGAGACACACAAGAAAAAGTTAAGGCGGCGTTCATCGGGAGTGTTGCAGAGTACCTTTAGGACAGCTTTTAGCCTGACAATCGCAACAGAATTTCTGATCTGTTTTTCTGGCAAATAAAATGAATTAGTTTGAATTGAATCTACATACTCTTGTCATTTGCCGCGGTGCCTGGAATAGTCCACAGGAACATGACAGTCTGTACGGGTGCGCCGCGCACGGCCGAGTCCCGAAGAGTGTTTACGTGCGGTGGAAGAAGATGACTTCTGTTCACGGCCGCGCGCACCCTGAACTCTCCCACAGAATATTATGTATTGTGGGCTTCGTAGATTAGTAGCATGAGGAAACAATTTTACTACTTTACTAATAGTCAAGGCCATCATTCGGATCGAAACATGACTTTCGAGGCCGCTATTCCTCCACTGGTATCTCGAAAGTAGGTTGGCGTGAGCCTATCTAAGAGGAGGAGGAGGTAAGGTGCACTCGCGTTTTGTAGCTGCGCGCATGCGCTCTTTACGTGTCTACCAGGACATCGCGAAGCGCGCCGCGTGCAATGGAGATCAGTTCGAACAAAATACAGCGCACCTTAACCTTGAAACATATACGGTACAATGGCTGTCCCGACACCAGCTTACGCAAAACGTAACCAGACACAGTATACACGGAGGCTTCATGCTGTTGAAGCACCTACTACAAGCGTCGTTACTCTATAACATATGGTCTGGTAGTGCCACAATAGGGGCATTTTTTTTACCTGAACTGGCTGCACTGGTGCAAGCAGTGCAGCATATGTTCATTTTTTTTACTAATTGATATCCCCAGTAGCACTCTGCACTGGTCTGCACGACACTGCACTAATCTGCACCAGTTCAGGTAAAAAAAATGCCCCTAATAACACAGGCTTAAAACCAATTCCCAGTCCTACCTACAAGCAGTGGGAGAGTTAGCTTGGCAGCTCTTAGCCTGAGACAGCCATAGACAGATATGGCTTAGCGAAAGGGCGAAGATGGCGGGTAGAACCAACGGAGTCCCGGACTAAGGACCCCGCCCACCTACCAGCTCTTTAGTTGAATAAACGTTTTGCTCTCCCTCCTCCTCCTCCTCCTCCTCCTCCTCCTCCTGCTGCTCCTCGTCCTATTGGAAAGTGTTCGCTTAGCGAAGTGGAGTCGCTTTAGAAATACAGCAAACCCTCGTTATGACAAAATTGCTTTATTCGAATTTTTGCATTACCGAAGCTTTTTCCGTCCGAACTGCGGTAAAGAGAGAGAAAATTATCCCCTCGTTTAACGAAGAGCCGCTTATAGCAGAGTTTGGTGTCCCGGGGAGTTTTTTATAAGAGATGCTCACTCTTCATATCATTGTTCATAAACGCTGTTCTGCGTTTGCGCTACACTGGTTGTTTGAATTTGCATTATTTGGAACCGTTTCCATAAAACGTCTTCATGGCATTCAGATGATATAAATCGCTGTCTGCACACTGATAATTTGTGCTTACTTCTTTTATGACACTCCGCAACTGATCAATATGGTTGGGGACCGTATCGGCTCTCCCAATTACATTTCTTTCAGGTGTGAGAAACAGTAACTTCTAATGTTCACCGCACATCAATTCCTCTTGGCCATACACTGGAGTAATACCTCTATTATTGTATATAGTCATTATTGATGTGCCTGGAAGTACGTTTTCTTTATGTTACGCATGAGTATTGTAGCCAGGAAGGACCAAGAAAGAGAGTACGAGGGTTTTGCAAGGAATAGACCATTCCTGACTTCTGGTTGTCCGCTGTGGTGGCTCAGTGGCTAAGGCGTTGCGCTGCTGAGCACGAGGACGGGGGTTCGATTCCCTGCCGCGGCGGCCGCTTTTCTGATGGAGGCAAAAGGCAAAAGCGCCCGTGTGTACGATATTTAGGGCACGTTAAAGATCCCAAGGTGGTCAAAATTAATCCGAAGCCCTCTACTACGGCGTGCCTCATCGCCTGCGTTGCGGCGGCGCGTAAAACCCTACAATCAATCAATCAATCAATCAATCAATCAATCAATCAATCAATCAATCAATCAATCAATCAATCAATCAATCAATCAATCAATCAATCAATCAATCAATCAATCAATGACTTCTGGTAGCGTTGTACTCGTCATCTCGAGATTTCCTGTGCATGCCAACGGGCTGTACACCCACGCACCCACGCACACACGCAAACAGACAGGAAATTAAAAAAAATTACTGTTTCAAGTCAGGCACGCATGGTTACTCAGCAACGCCACGTTCATTAGGTCATAGCAACAGATCAGCACTTGGTGAAGCAACGTCAGCGCAACAAAATTTACTCATTCTCTGACGATCAAATTCCTGTTTTTTCGCAAAACAATATAACACAGGGAAATGCTTTCTGCTGTTTAGCCGACTGGGGTGGAGCGGAAATTTTAGAGGAAGTGACAACGTCAGCGGAAAGCGTTGTTTGTTACTCGCATGAGAGAAAAAAAAAGGAAGAAATATGTATCGACGATGCACGCGATATCTGAAAAAGAGAAAGTAAAACGAAGTAAATCATAATTCGGTCTTTAATGCATCTCCACTTAGTATTTCGACCGCAAGTTGTCTTAAAGATGACATACAGACCCTGCGAATTTTCAGTGGCGAGTCCGCGAAGTAAGAACAAAACAGCAGTGGTGAAAAAATTCACCACTTTCTTTCTGACTCAAAAAATTCTTCATCTGTTTCTATTACCCACCACAACCTCCCCTTTGCTGTCCTAGGTGTTCTTGACTCCCAACCCTTATTGTCTATCTTATATATATATATATATATAGATATATATATATATATATATATATATATATATATATATATATATATATATATATATATATATATATATATATATATATATAAGTGCAAGAATAAATGTTTCTTGGACACCGGCAAATATCAAGAAAAAGAAAGACACACGTCGAAAGAGGAATGGTATAACGTTTCGGCCGAGGGACCGGCCTTCGTCAGAGAACGAAGGCCGGTCTTTGTCTGACGAAGGCCGGTCCCTCGGCCGAAACGTTATACCATTCCTCTTTCGACGTGTGTCTTTCTTTTTCTTCTATATATATATATAAGGTTTCTCTTGCGATTCACAACTTTTTGAATTTACTAACGACCTGCATTTTCAAATGAATAATAACAAACAAACAGATTGTATTTTTCTTGATTTCTCTAAAGCGTTTGACCGGGTTCCTCACTGTAGACTAATCTCGAAACTATCATCGCTCAGACTAGACTCATTGACCCTTTCCTGGTTGCGAAATTTTTTGTCTCTTCGCCAACAGTTCACAGTTGTAAACAATTTATCTTCTCCCCCTTGCTACGTTACTTCAGGTGTTCCGCAAGGTAGTGTTTTAGGGCCCTTGCTATTTTTAATATTCATCAATGATCTGCCTACAAACATTTCATCTTCAATTCGTCTTTTTGCTGACGATTGCATACTATATCGTAACATTACCCATACTAACGACCACATCGCTCTTCAAAATGACCTCTTAACTGTTTCTAGTTGGTGCAAGACCTGGCAAATGCACCTTAACGAATCTAAATGTAAATTTATCTCTTTCAGCCGCAAGCATGCCAATTCTAAGTTCACATACTCTTTCAACAGCTCTCCCGTCTCTGAAGCAACTTCATATAAATACCTCGGAGTTCACTTCACTTCTAACCTGTCATGGGCTTCCCATATCACCGCCATTTGTGCGAAGGCCTCGCGATCGTTAGGTTATTTACGAAGAAACTTAAAAAATGCCCCTCATTGCGTACGAAAGCTGGCCTACGTTACTTTTGTCCGTCCTCAACTGGAATTTGCTAGCCCTGTATGGTCACCTCACCAAAAATATCTTAACAATATGCTTGAAGCCGTGCAGAATAGAGCAGCACGCTTTATTTCTTCCGATTATGATAATTCTCATAGCGTCACCCAAATTAAACATGATAATGACCTCCCCTTACTTGATACACGACGTTCCATTGCACTTTTGTGCTTGTTTCACAAGTACATTTATGGTAATAGGCTGTCGCCCCTTCCTCTTGAAAGACCATTGCGCATGTCTAAACGTTTGCATAACAATCTCAGTTACTCGCGCATTTTCGGTCGTACATTAACTTTCAATAGTTCTGCGCTTCCACGTGCCATCTGTCTGTGGAACGATTTGCCCGATAATATCGTTTCCATATCAAACCATGCCTCCTTCCGCCACCGTATAATCAGTCATTTCCTAGGTTTGCTTCCTTAAATTGTTCACCCTCTTTTTGTTGCTGGCGTATTTTTGTGAAAGTATTTTGTTAAGTTTTACTGTGTATGCACTGCGCCTTATAATCTATAGTTTCGCCTTGGCAGTATATTGTGTCGGGGTGTTTTTGTGCCTTGTGTTCGCAATGCAAGGTTAGCCTCACCTTGTACATATTATGCTTACTTGCTCTCGTGTTGCTTTTACTGTTTTTTGCCTCCCCTTACGCTATGCCCCTACGGGGGCCTGTAAGGTTCTTGTAAATAAATAAATAAATAAATAAATATATATACACATATATATATACTATATATATATATATATATATATATATTTTTCTTTCTTGCACCTTGTTCGAGACAAGGAAAAGACCCGCCATAAAAACGTATGTCTTTAGGTAGAAGCTTCAAGTTTTTGAGCAAACTTTTACTGGTGTGCTTACAGCTGAACTTCTGTAACACCGCTCGAAATAATCACCGACGCTGAAGTAACGAGGTTATGATGAGCCCGAGCCCTACGGTCTGCAATAACCAAACCACGCCCCGTTTTTTGTCCGGTCAGATTAGGTGGAAGTGCAAGCCTGCTTGAGTAGTGTGGGACCCTCGCCATGAGCGAACAAAAAAAAAACGAAAAAAGAAAACAAGTGTCCGCGAAAGGAGAGGAAATAAACCGTCATGCCGGCGTCAGAGTCGACTTCGATCGGGCGGGGAACACGTTCCAATTAGGAGATCCCGAGCGGAGACGTGATGGGGGCTCGGCAGCACGCGAGGCTGCCTTCATGTAGCGTCGAATCACGTTTCAAATGGAACGGAAGGCCGGCACAAACACTTGTCCCTGTAGCATAGCAATTAGTAGAAGTAAAATAGAATCCATAGGTTCGTTCATTCTCATTAACACAGGAGAATAAGTTTTAGTCTATCTAGTTTTATTTGTTTATTCAGTTCCTTTTTTTATGGATCTCGGACGTATGGGTCCACTCGATTCGTCGCACTTAGTAAAGCCACCCACAAAATAACCTCGATGGTCTTTTTTTATTTAGTGAGTTTAGAATCGCATTAATTAACATTATTATGAAGAGCTCTTCAAGTCTATCGAACTCCGTGTATAGAGTGCGCATGATGTAATTTTTTTTGTTCTTAGTTTAGGTTAGAGCGTCTCTCACAAATTCGTTGAGAAGGGTACAGCCATGAACTATTATCATCATCATCATTACACAGGGGGCGCTCCCAAAATTCCTTTTATGTGTCCTGCGCCCCGTGTATAGAGCGTGTGCGTTATGTTTTAATTTAATTTTGGGTAAGAGTATGTATATTTCCCCTTCCTTCTGTAAAGGGTATAACCGCACGAACATTATCATCATTATCATCCTCATTCTAACTTCTCATACTCATAATCGTCGTCGATGTCCCTGTAATCATCGTCATCAACACATATGTCATTCCGGAACGATACACCACCCCCTGTTTAGTGCTCATGCGATAACGAAGAGGGGAAAAAAAGGAGGCTCAAATTGGAAGACGACGACGTGACTCGACCTTATGCTCCTCTCTAACCTTCCTTGGTCCTCATCCCCGACGGAGAACGACCGATCGTCCTGCACCTAACGACTGCCCATCCGGCTATGGAAATAAAACACGAAACTGCCAGCTGCTTATCTACGATTTGCACCGTACATTAATCAAGCGCCCGCTATCCCCACACGGCCCATACATACGCAACACCCGGACGCCGCATAGGTTTTACGCGACGCGAGACAGACGTACGCGTCCATCAGGCGTATGCGCCACCATCTACGATGTTTAATTACCGATGCGTTCGCCCAGGAGGGGATCCGGGCGAACGAGTGGCGGATGGAGGGAAAAAGGAGCACGGAGAGCAGGGACGGGGCTGCGGGATGAGGAAGAGGAGAATCGGGAAGGACGGTGGGTTTCGCGGCGGGTTAAGCTAATTTCTATGCAGCTCGCCGGGCAATTTACCAAGCTGACAACACTGACGCGCGTACAAGAGTGAGCTCTGTGAGAGATGGCTTCGAGGAGAAGGGAAGATACGAGGGCGAGGGGTGGGGATTGCGACGTCACATCGGCGGTTCCTCTGGCAGCGCCTCTGTGCCCTGCTGGCCTCATGATTTTTCGGGAGCAGCGCACGCAGTCCCCCCATCTTTTTTACATCCTTCTCTTTCAGAAGCGGGGAGCGGACCGGCTCTTCCGCAATCCATAATTGCATACACGCGACGTCGGGACGGTCCTCGCAAAACGCAGATGATCCGAACGACGTCGCGAAAAACGGCGGAGAAGGAAGGCTGTGATCTTGGCGCTGGAGTGGAAAGGAAAGAAGGGAGGGGGGGGGGGGGGGAGTAGTGGTGGATATCAAAAAGTTAAAGTAAGCATAGATTGAGGAGGTCTTGCCAAGGGTCAGTCCTTGGGGAGGGCTTGCGCGGGAAATAGGGAAAACGGCGGGATTCGAACTGACAGCTACTGCTACTGCTTTTCAGGGAGAAGTAGGGAGCTGAGGGGAAGCGGAGATGAGCGACGACGGAGTAAGTCAAAGACAAGGAAAAGGAAGTGGTATCAGTCCGCGAGGGAGATGGAAGGGGCGGGTGTGGGGAAGCGCAAGAGCCGAGAAGTTGGGGAAGTAGGGAGAAGAAAAAAAGGGGGCTGGAAGGGAGCGGGACCGTTTTCGGCCCCCGTCGACTCTCGCAGTTATCAACTTGGTTTCTGACCGGGGTTGGGTTCGGTGGTAGAGGGTTGAAGGATGGAGGGGGGGTGGGGGGCGACCTCAGTCGCGTCGATATATCGACCCCGCCGCCGCCGCCGCCGCCGCCGCCGAGGCAAGCACGGGACTGACACGGCCTGGTAGAAGCGGCTGGCTTGCTGGCGGGAAAGAGGGAGGGAAAGGCGGTTCGGGAGGAATGATTTCATGCACTCCCTGTCGCCTGGTGCTGCTTCTGCTGCAGCCGCCGCTGCTGGCGGCTGAAACGGACTTCTCCGGAGGGAAAAAAGGCGGGACCGTCGTGCGGGGACCCGCGATCGCCGGATTGGGGACTCGTTCTCCCTGATGCGCGCTTCTCGCCCTCTGCCTCGTGTGCCGCAACGCCGCCGCTCTGTATTTTACCGCTGAAGGGAAAAAAAGAACTCATTCCCATCTGCGCGGCGGCAACAGGATTGTTTGTGGACGATCCGACTCGCCTCGTCTGTGTTGTGAGGAGGGAGACAGCGTGTGCCAGTCGACCTGTTCGCACCGGAGACGCTATTTTCCCGTCCAGTTTGACTCGCTGTGTTTTTCTCCAAATCTTTGTTTGCGCTGGGTGCTCTAGTTTCTTCTCGCTGATCTCGGTGTTTGAAGAAATGTTTGAGTCCGCGACGCTTGAGTTTGAGTTGTTGAGTTTTAGTGGGACCTTTTGATTTAGAATACGTGACTTTCCACGACAAATGTTTGGGAAAAGTAGCAGAAAACAAGACAGGAGGAGTAAGTGACGTTGCACACGGTGTGAATTGACGGCAGTCAGGCCGGAAAAAATATTGACGACTTTGTCCGGCCTCCTACACTCGCTCCAACGCGGGACTTGTGTTTTTGGTTTCTCTTACTGTCCGGGTGGCAATTATTCTGAAAAATGATAAATATGAATAGTCATATGATATTATCTCGAGCTGCATAATTGCGATCTGTATATTGCTAACGGGGCCGCAGTTTGCGAATAAACGAGGCGCTGTAAATCTGACCGAAATACACAAAATAAAAATGCGCGCCAATCCACCCTGTGAAGGCGGTTGGAAAGCGAAGCTGTAAACGACCCCCAAAACGATCACCCATCCGACGTCACTTGGATTCATGCAGGTGTCACTACAAAGAGTGAAACCAAAGACAAGTGAAATGCACTTAACCACACCTTTTATTACTTCAAAGGGATATTCTTTGCTAAGGTTAAATCGATGCAGGAGTTATGAACGGTGGTTGGTTGAGTTGTATTGGTGAAGCACTTGAGTGGAAACTTTTTTTTTCATAAAATTAAACAAAGCTCAAACCCGATGTTAGACCATCTCACTTCTCCTCCGTCTCTGCCGTCGCCGACGAAGGCGACGATATAGGCGGCAGAGAAGAAGGAGAAGTGCGATGCTATGCATTGGTCTGAGCTTCCTTTAATTTTTAGAACTCCTAGCGCATGCTCAAGGCGCGCATGGCCTCTACAAGTGCCGTGGGTGGAGCGCACAGCGGCGCAAGAGGTTGCGTGACGCTATCCCGTCGCCTTCAGTGAGAACGCAGGGGCTAAACGCAGATGTGCTCGGTGAGTGCACCGTATGTCTCCCCTGCCTCCGCGTTGGCTCGTAGCTGAAACGGTAAGACAACGGGCTCTCGCTCCGGTTCTCTATTAATTCCAGGTTCGATTCCTGGCGGTGCCAGTAGCTTCTTTTATTTGTTCACGGGAGTTTTCTGTTGACAACAACGGTCGCGACAGAACCCTTGCGGGTAGAGGTAAAAAGCTTCGATTTAAAATACGGCCGAGAATTGTACGTCAAAAAAGCCACGAAAAACAAATATGGACAAGCACGTATCTCCAACATGATTTCAGATACGTGGTTTTGACTGAGGCGGGCTCCAGCATCATTTGCTGGGGATTTTATTTTTATTTCGCATACATACTATCTTTTGATTCGACGAAAATTTCACAAATAATTATTTGGCACACGGCAGAATTTGAGACCATACTAGATGAAGAACTGTTAGAGAAAATGTTGTGTTTTAAGGACTACACGGGCTTGCAGTGTCACAAATACAGTAGAAATCTAAACAGGGTGAATCAAACAATACCTGGTTTGTACTATTAAGCTTATGTAGTCATGAGCTCAATATTACAAAAAAAAAACGTAATCGCCGAACCCTGTTTTTCGAAGAATTTTTTTTTTTCCAAAATAATGTAGAAGAAAGAGATGAAAGAAAACTGCGGAAGCACCTAAGCGTCATTTAAAGATAATGCGTGAGCATAACTGACTTACCTAAGTTGCCGACTTATGTCGTTAAATGGTCCATGAAGACAAAATGCATGTTTGGTACATCAAAAAGATTGCCTAGTAAAAATAACACTGACACCAATTTTAACGCAAACCACTAAAATTTCGCTGACAAGTCTATGACTCATTATGCGCAGCTGCGCGATTGGCTGATGCCGGCAAAAGCAAACGCAAGTTAAACACGCAGTAAAAGCTTGCAGAAGGAACAATTAGCGCTTGAATTCAGAGCGTACTCTTTTTATAGCAGTAAGAATCATGGGGTAAACATTGGAAGTTACGAACGCCCACGTTATCCTAGAAGCAGCAGTGCGTACTGCGTGCACTATACGCCTCGAGCGCGGCCTGTAGGGGCGCCACTGAAATCCCCCTAGCGCTCCGTTTCGAAAGCAGCCGCGGGAGTCGCCGGCCCGCTCCCCATTGTCACCGTTGCTTTCGGGGCCCGTTTACGACTGAGATTTACCGTTTGTAGGCGTTGGAAATACATATTTATGTGGAGCAGTCACTCTGTTCGCAAATGTGGTGTGTTTACGAGTGTGTAAATATGTGTGACGCGATCTTAGTCTGGTACATTCGGTCTGTACAAGCGGCAGGTGTGCATCACAGGTCGGCGCCGCGAAACCGGGATACGCATATGGAGATGATTGTGATTCCACTGCCGTGAAATTTACTAACAGTGTCTCCGTAAGCATAATATCCCCAGATGGTCATGCCATGGCTATACACTACGATATAAATCAGTTTTGTGCGCTTATATAACCTAGTGGAGCGCTCATACCTGACAGCACGCCAGTTATGCTTGCCAATATCATACCTGAGATATAGATCACTACCCTGGACATTAATTTCGCGAACATTCTACGAAATAAACACGATGGATAATCCAACATTATACCCGGGATCAGCGCACGACAAAAAAAATTCCCCCGCATTTCCCCGAGGGGGAGAATGTGAAAGTGCGAATGCACGGTTGTCGGCCCGCTTGCGGCGCTTGCGCTCGGCCCCCGCAGCCCACCGCCTCGCCGCCTTCTCTTCCATCTCTTCCATCGGGTTTGTAGTATCACGTGTACACCACGCAGTTATCAAGCCGCTATAACGCCGCTGAGTCGCCAACGCACGCCGCTGACGACGTAGTTTGAATGCGTTAAAGATATAAGGCGCGTCACTAACGCTGATATCACGTCGCGTCCGTGGCTTGGTCGGTAGAGCGTCGCGCTGCGGCCGCAAAGTCCGCGGATCGAAACCTGGCGCCGGATGCTGTTTCTTTATAGAGGAGCACTGCGGACGCCGACGCCGCCGCCGCCGCCGACGCCGGCGGTGGATGGTTTGGGGTCGCTTATAAAGTGCATTTCACTTAAAAAATAATGCTGGGGCGTCTTGTCGTGAGCTGAGCGCCCGCAAACATTCATATATGTTACATATATCCACCCCGAGCAGGCCGGAGACGGGCTTCTACAGTATAATGCCCGTTCGTGACTAAACGTTTCTTCGAAGCATAGTTATGGGTCTATTCGTTTCACCTGCACCACGTGAGCCAGTTCAGGCGCTGCGGCACATCGCCGTTCGTTTCAGTGGTGCAGCTCGCGGCACCTGAACAGCGCCGTTCGATTCACCGGTGGTGCCGGCGGGTGCAGGACGAGTTCACGCCTGCTCTCCCCGCCGAGGAGGCGCAGAACCAGACGAAAAAAGTGCGGGGCTGGTTCCGCTTATGGCGGAACCCACTTTGCACCGCTGTGAACTGGTTCAAGAGGTGCAGGCTGAATCGAAGAGACCCTATATGACGCAGGGAGCCTGCAGAACGAGTAGCTTGTGTGTGATTACTAAAACGTTCTTTCCTTGGTTTCGCTCCGCAATCGTACAGAACGATACGTAAGCGCCCCCCTCCCCTCCCCCCCTCCCCATGCCTCGCGAAATAGCAGTGCATTTCGCACACTAGTTGGTCTCGTAAGTCCTAGCTACCCCGCTTAACTTTATACGAACGCCATCAGCATTTCAGAAGCTGCACTGAGTTTTTTTTTTTCATTTCTGTACGAGCTATGTTGTTTCTTCCGGACTTGCAGACCATTAATTTTTCAGTGGTTTAATTCACTTTTCTTGGTTCTTGCTATAAGGCATGAGTGCACATCTTTCACGACGCAGGGCCTTGGAATATACTTAACATTTTTGCGTGGCTTATATTCTTATAAACGGCAGAAGTTATTATCAGGTATTCGGTAATCGCATCCCCGAAATATATTTTTCTACGACGCATATATTCGTAATGAGGCCGCATTTGTTGTCCGCGCTACAAAACAAAACACACCTCTCACTGTGCCAGTATCAGGTTTAAATGAGGCGACAAAAAAATTCACTTGTCCCGGACGTATTCGGAGGTGACAGTGGTGGTATGCTGCTGCCGTCGCCGACGCCAGTAACAGCGGCCGAGAAGGACGCAGAGCCGCGTTCCCGGATAGCTATTGTTGGTGTTTGAGCACCCTACCAAGACGCAGCGGCTTTTGAAGTGACCTAAACGTACTGTTTACTTACAGACGTCACCATATAAAAAGTTTTTTAGCGGTTGGAAGGGCAAAAAGAAGCGAAAGAGAACCAAAACACTGCATGAGCCCCTATGGGCCCCGCAGCGCTAATCCCGTCAACTCCGCGGAGAAGCGGCGGCAGGCGGCGCAGCGATCGCAAAGCTCGAGGCGTATACTTGTTACAGCTGCACAGCAGTCCGGCGCTTTGGGTTTCTCTCACACGACACTGGCCAATTCGCGTAAGCCAATTGGTCATCGTCTTACATGACCCTGTTTGCCGAGCGTATTCGATGTTTCACGAAACGATCACTATGAACCGTAACAAATTTAATATGCCAGGTGCATATCTTCTGGTCAACAACAAGCTAGTGCGAACAGCGGGCCTGAGCGGTATTGTGGCGCCATCTAGAGGATGGACGGTAAACGAAGCAACAAAAAACATTTTGTTGTCCGCTGCAGCCATAGTGTGTTACGCTCATCAGAGGACGGCGCGTTTTTCGCCAACCTGGAAAGAGGCGAAGCAGCCGTTTCAATCTCGTCTAGTCACGTGGTACTGTAGAGGACAAGGTCAGAGCAAGCCGAGCGATAAGGAAGAAAGGCGCTGCTTGCGCGTCGGCGGGTGAAGGTCATTGCGACGCGGTGAATGACTTTGAAAGATGTAACGTAGCGGCGCTTTCTCTCTAAAAAAGGGACATTGATGCTGTCGAAGGCTTTGTACCTTTCTGTATAAGAACTTGCCTCAGGTGGGCTTTACCGCGAAGTTTCAGAACACCAACTTATCGTGACCAAATGTGCTAATTTGGCGAATCACACCGTCCAGCATGTGATTTGAGTAAAAAAATGGGCGCCAACCTGTCCAGCAAAGTGGATTTCGAGCGTAGCTGTTGAAAATCACTCCACATGCAAATCGAGAAGGGTATCAAATGTTCCTCAAAGTCTCGGCGGGCTTGTCGCTTCCACTCGGCTTCTCTGGCTGCAAATTCTGGGTCCTGACGCATGCGCTCGGTGTCTGGGGCGGGAACTGCGGGGTCCTGCCTAGCCTGACGCACGCGCTAGCCCTCGAATGTTGTCAAGCACCCTTCCCTTTCGAGAGCAGCTGCAAACCTAATCTTTACTAGAACGCATCGGGGGGTGGGGGTTCTATCGTTCACCGGCGCTTCAGCATCGATCACGCGGTTTCGATGCTTGCTTTGTGGCTTTTTCTAGTGTCACTAGATAAGGTGTGAGTACTGCCATTGAGGCACGCATTTTGGTGTTTATCAGTGTTACAAGATTGCCGCTTCTACGGCCTCGCCGCTAACTTGTAACGGGTCATTTGTTAACAACACTGCCGAAGATGTAGCAAAATGGCATCTTCAGACACAGTAATGCTGCTGAAATGTTGCTACACCTGTTATCTTTGATTCGCGTTCGGGAAACGGCAGTCACGTGCAGCCGCAGAGCAGAGAGGACAAGCTAAGTGACCAGTGTTTACCGACTGAAAACGCACAAGCAACAAAATGGCGGCGAACATGATTTGTCGAAGTGTAAAAAAGTGCGACGTGATGCGAACACGCGATGATCATGGCGGCGGCACGGAAAAATAGGAGAAAAGAGCGCCGATACTCTGTACCCTTATCTAGTGACACTAGTTTTTTCTTCACACAAATACTGAGCTCTATACTGCACGCCTGATTAAGCTGACACATGCACTCGGTGTTTCGGGCGAGAACTATTGGGTCCTTCCTGGGTTTTTTGTTTACGACACTTTCCGACCAACCAGAGGCTAACAGTTTCGCTGTAAAACGGAATCTGCGCTGGGACAACAGCGCAGATACACTGCTTTCAGGTGTTATGTTTTACCCAAATCACGCGCTGCGCGTCATCATTCACCAAATTCCCACACTTGGCCAGGATAATCTGCAGTTCTACAACGTTGTGTAAAGAATAGAAAAAGAAACTGTCTGCGTTAGCCGGACATGCGAAGCAGAAGGCTTGCAAGTCTGCACAACACCAGCAAACAGAATAACAACAGAAACAGAATAGGGGGGGGGGGGGACGAAACTGGATGAAATATTATCTGTAAATATGGGAGCATAAGATGACACGGTAAGTCTGGCCGTACGTTGTCTTTGTCCTGCGTTATAGATATCAGCAGGTTGGCCACGATGAAGGCACGCGGGATTGAAACTTTTTTTGTAGCTTATTTTCACTGCAAATTCTAAGTTCAAATCATTTTTCACTTTGGCGTCAACTTCGTAATGCCGAGTTCCGGAAATAAAGAGTTTGATGGGTGCCCGTCTAGTCAGGGAAACGCATGACAGCAATAAAAACTGGCACCGACCAAGACGTGCATGTAAATATGTTACGTCCATGGATGTGGTGCAAATGAAACGATGTGACGGCAGGTTCCGAGCAGGACCCGAATAACATATTCTTACACCGTGATTGCTTGTTTGAATCACGTACGGAATGTATATAAAGGGTGGCATTGTACAAGAAGGCGACTTCCTAGGAATTGTCAGCACTTCGAACCGGCTATAAAGGACGTTAACATTATGTTATAGTTTGATTACGACGCTGTTTCAATGTCGACAAAGCACCTCACGGCCTTTCAAAGCTATACGTAGAACTCCTATAAATATCTGCTGTTATGCGTTACCTTGCTGAACTGTGCTTTGATTGGGTAACCAGAGCCCCAAAAGGCTTGCAACCAGTTCAATGCCATTTTTAAATAAAACGACTGGTCATGGTCCCTTTTATAGAAACAGGCAGGCTAAAATGTTTTTCTCCCTCCGAATCCGAACTTGCCGAGGTTTAACGAGGGGGACGAATTCACAGAAACAGCTGAACGCTAACTTTTCGTAACGGCGATGGTGAAACGTTCTTCTTACTGCCACGATAAAGCTTGCTATGAGTCCTGGAATGCGCAGTGCAGACCAAGCCAGACTGGCTCGAAGAGTTGAAGTTTTATTGCACTGTACGTGTTATGTCTTTTTCTCTCTGGCAGTCGTGCAATGTTAAATCGTAGAACCATTAAAAATTGTGTCGAAATATGGTTGAAGAGACGGTGGAAGGAGAACCTTCGAGGGACGGCAGAATGAACGTGGGCCTTTCAGAGGACGAAGACGGTGTAGCTCTAGGAAAGATCGCAAAAGTGTCAAAATTTCACTAAGACTAACTCTACCACAAGCCCGAAAAAATGTCAACCTAATCGTGAACTGCAAGAAAGATGATATAAAGAGCTTAGGATTTGTAGACCCATCAGCTTGCTTACTCAGACAGTAATTAGCCACGTAAGCTGCACCGAAATTTCTATCGACTGAGAGGGCAAGATGGATCAGGGAAGGGATCCTACACAATGAATGTTATTCCTACCATCAACCGTGATTACCGCGAAATTGTTTTGCATAACAACCCTTGGCACATGAGCCTTATATATTACCACATAGTGTCGGACACTGTGAAAACGACCTCGGCAATCCATCAGTGAGATACCAGGGGTTACACAATACTTACACAATGCTCTCGGAGGACGTGTACAAATGATGTACAAACGCTGTAATCATTCATAAGAAGGGTGACATGTTCGCTATTAGAAAGGGCATTGTTGTACGTAAGAATGGAGGGGGGGGGGTGGCAAGAGAGTTGCGGCGCCCTCGACAAAAGTGTTCTGAGCCTTTGCAGGCGGGGGAGAGAGGGGGAGGAAGAATAGGGTAATGCAAGAGGCCACCAACTCTGCATATCACTGAAAAACAACCAGTCATAATTATTCTTCTGTTGCAGGCTAGGAAGTGCCGCACCAATTCTACGCTACTTCGAAGTTTTTCCTCACCACAACGACCGGCCATTTTTTGAGGGCCTTGCAGAAAGACAAAAATTTACAAAATGATCGGAAGGTTATGTAAAGTGGGAGCTTGACATTCGGAATTTTTAGAATTTTATTTTGCGTCGACTTTTTCTTTAGTTTATTGTGTGTTCCTTTGCCCGCCTTAGCTTTTCTACCTTTCCCGTTTTGGGTACGCTACTTAATACTTCGGTGAGAAAGGGCGTTACGCAAGGAGGCTCGATATATCCAAAATTTTTCATTGCCAGTGTAGAGAAAGTATTTAGGGAGGTTAATTGGGAGGAGCTGAAATTAAGAGTAAACAAAGAACATCTGCGCCACTTGCTCTTTAGGGACAATACCTTGTCGAGAGAGTGAGACTTGAGAGTGAAAGTGAGAGAGTGAGAGGTGAGACTTGAAAGAGTGTTCCAGGATCTGTGTTTATGCTCGTCTTCATGTTCAGTGTTCATATGATGTTTATGTTATGTTTATAAAATAAAGATGAAGATTAACGAAACGAAAAAAAAAAAACATGGTGCCTATGGTACGACGGCACTTCAGCTCAGCGCTACTGCCATGTCTAAAGTGCTGTCCGACGACATTCGAAGTTTTAAGACAGGGCTGACACAGGCCAGAACGTATGCCGTTCTAGTGTAGAGGTTCCGACTTAGCTTCCTGTTACTGAAGGCGGTGATTCGAGTCCAGCTCTTGCCTCACTTATCTTTTATAATTTTAATGGCTTAGATACGTTTTCGGCGTTTCAAATGATCTTTTCTCTGATTAGCTGGGTTATGTTAGGTTAGCCTGCGTTACGTTACCTTACGGTAATGGTAGCCGAAGTATTTGCCGGACGCCGCCTTTTTCGTTATCAAAACGCCGATGGGCGTCACTTTACTGGAGTGCTCTAGTACGGTCGAACGGCACTCTAGATACAGCCAATTAAAAACCTTCCACGCAGAAGAGAGCCTGCCCACCAGTCTAGCTAAGGAAGTATCAAAAGAGGCGGGTGAATTCATCTGTCACTGGGAAATAATCTCACGGCTGACCGAGGTTGAAAAGTAACAAAAAGTATCAGTAGATGAAACAAGCAACAGAAGGCGGCAAAAATGAATCATCGCTAACCGGAATCGATCGTCTGGCCTCGCGAAGTTCTACGAGCTTAGCCTTGCGATTAGGGAACACCAGGTAGTTTCGCTGTGAGCATTAGCGTTTGAAACGTTAGGTCAGTGAAGCTGGGATAATTTTTTGGACTTCGCTTTCTTAGAAAATTCTAAGCATCTCCCGTAATTTCTGTTTTTTTGCCTGCTCGACGGAATCCTGTTTTCTGCGTGGGAACTATGCCAAAACCAGTTGAACAATCTGCGACATAAATGGACAGGCTGATCCCGGACAGTACTTTTCTGGGGCAGTTGCCAACCACACACCAAGTTTTAAATATCGCTGCTTCGATGCTAGGAAAAGAATTGCTGAATTCTCGCCTGATCTGTGCTGGAAATTACGCAGTGGTGTGAAGGTCTTTGAATAGGATCATGAAGACTATATACAGGGTGATTAAAATTAAGTCGACAGGTCTTTTTTTTTTTTAAATTACGCGCTTAGATTTACGTGAAGGCCACCTCTACAGCGAGGTTATGCGCCCAGGGGGACACGTAATTATGTGGTAATTATTGATGTAGGTGGCCTCATTAATTAAAATTGGATATCTAACTTTTTAGGGGCTGCAGGAAACAGGCATGTTTGTATTGAAAAGTTGGACGCAATAGTCTTTCTACGCACTTTCAATTGGCAGAATTCTCCTAGTGCATCCGTACTCCGAGATAATAAACTGCAAAGTTTAATTGCCGTTCGCATGATTACGCATGCTAGACAGCGAAGACCGGCGAAAAGCTCCTCCATTTTGTTCTGTGCTTCGATAGCGGTTCCCAGTACTGCAGAT
This sequence comes from Haemaphysalis longicornis, assembly GCF_048455015.1. Taxonomy (NCBI): domain Eukaryota; kingdom Metazoa; phylum Arthropoda; class Arachnida; order Ixodida; family Ixodidae; genus Haemaphysalis; species Haemaphysalis longicornis. The sequence goes on along the minus strand of NW_027526225.1, from coordinate 59,867,449 downwards.
AGAGATAACGCCAACCAAGACTAAAAGGGTGCCAGTTATCACTTTTGCCTATGTCTCCACCTCGTAGTCAAACTAAACAACGTGCACAGCAGGCACGTCACAGATAGGAGGAGCTTTGCGCCGGTCTTCGCTGTCTATCATGCGTAATCCTGCAAAACGGAAATTAAAATTTGCAGTTTAATATCTCGGAGTACGAATGCACTAGAAGAATTTTGCCAATTGAAACTGCGTAGAAAGGCGATTGCGTCCAACTTCTCAATACGAACATACCTGCTTCCTGTAGCCAATAAAAAGGTTATAATTCAATTTAAGGTAAATTAAGCTACCTACATCAATAATCACCACCTAATTATGTGTCCCCCAGGCGCATAGCCTAACTGGAGAGGTGGTCTTCACGTAAATCTAAACGCCTAATTAAAAGAAAAAACCTGTCAAGTTAATTTTGATCACCGTGTAAATGTTCTTTAATTTTAATGAATGACTTTTGGCCATGCACTGCACAGTATTCTAGCCCAAAAAAACATATTTAGGCAAAAAACGCCATATTATTAAGAAAAACTCTCAAATCTTGCTGTACACAATGTAAACAGTGACGCAATAAAAACGCAGTTATCTGAGCATTGACTGCATAAAATAGAGGTAGAGGCGTATACCATCGCACAGTCAAGTTTCTTGGCGATGACTTAGGTCGGCAGCGCCAATGGACATGACAACATCCAATGACATCGTATGGACTTGGCGAGAAAGCGACTCGTGAGTCACCACCGCTTCATTATATCCTCCTTAAAATCTAGATTATTTTTTGGTCAGCGTTATCAGGACAAAACAGTCGTTTTAGACAACCAAATTTGTAATTCGTCTTGGTGGTTCATTTTAAAACCCCGCGCGGAGACCAACACGGCCGTAGCAACATAAGGAAGCCTGAAAGCTCCGCCTCCGTGCTCCCCAAAAACAAAAGACGTCGGACATTGCACCCTTCGCGCGACAGCCCGAGCCGGTCGAGGGCCGGGATAGAACATCGAATCAATTGTTTCGCAAGCATATCAAATCATTCGTTTCGCAAACAACATGGCTGTTTGCCTTCGCTCCGATGGGCGCTGCCCACCAATCTGCCTCGTCCCGTCGACGCTGACGCGGACAGGAAATGGAGTACGTGACGCAAGCACGATACACAGCGGACGGGCGGGGTCCTGGGACGGGGAACGTAGATCGCTGCCATCTCCGTACCCTGTACTTGTGTTTTCCCCCCCAATCCATTCGCGCCGGAATGTGGGGATCGAGGGAGGAACGTCGGCGGTAACGTATCCGCGGGGAATTCGTATCAACCCGAATGTTTCCCCAGAGCTCGATGATCTGCTATGCGGAGCAGAAGTATGCCGCACGCCCCCCCCCCACTTTTCATCTCTGCCGTTCGGAGATGGAAGGAACGGGGTAAATGGGGAAGGATTAGGAAGGAAAAGTAAATAGCGATGATAAGGCTGCAAAGCTACGGAGCCTATTGATGCGGAATCGTTCTGTACCGAGTACCGCATAGCAGGCGTCGTGCAACGCTATGTATCTGTACAGCAATGTACGCTTGCTGAAGTTCAAGCATTTAATTAATATCGCGGTAACTGATATCAATTATTAGACAAAGCGAGAGTTTAAAAACCCAAACAGCAAGAGGTCCAACAGCTAAAATTAACGAAATCAAAGATGTTTACCGTTTTCAAACGACGAAGACCAAAAATGTAGAAGAAACTTAAAAGACAAACCAGAAAACTAGAAAATGTCGTGGCAAAGCAGCAACCGTGTCGCGACATGTATCTCTACAGAAGTGCCTAACTAGGAAAATTAACCCTTTTAATAGCGTGACACCAAAGCCTTCTTTGAGTCACCCGGGCGTCACAACATTGGAACCGCCTTCCCGGACTGACCGCCGAAATCCCAGGCAATCATCAGTTTCGCGCAGTACTAGCTAATATAGTGTGATTACGACCAACCTGAACTTGTACTTATCTGCCTGCGGCTTTTGTTACTGTTTATTACTTCTATCTACAACTTTGTAACCTATCCCCTCTGCAATGCCTCTCGGCCATGAGGGTGCAAATAAATTATTGGTTATTAGTTTTAATATAACAAAGGTGCAACAAACAAACAAACAAACAAACAAACAAACAAACAAACAAACCAACCAACCAACCAACCAACAAACAAACAAACTAATTACTAACTAACTAGGTGAAACTAATTAATTACTTACTAACTAGGTGCAACTAACTAACTAACTAACTAAACAACTAAATATATATACATAACTCACCACTGGGAGCATGCGAACAAAAAATCCACCGAAACAGCTACAATCAGGCAGCTACAATCCACCGAAACAGCTACAATCAGATTGCAGCTTAAAAAAAATCAAATTAATTTGCACGCAATAGCAACGATGTGTCACTGAAGAACTGGTCACTTTTCTCTTAATACACAAGGCTTCTGAGACCTCCCTGGCCATTGTGTCGTGCGTTCATACGGTGTCGGAGAGCTTTGACTCTCGGCTGCAGAGATATCTGTCGGTCGACTACCCGACCTCTGTCTTGGGGGGTGTCTCTGAGGCCTTGCTGCGCAAAGTCAACGGCCACGCTCATCAAACGCCGTCGAAACAACCTGAGGCGAACCAGTTGTCCTACTTTATATACCCAGTTACGCACAACCCGAAGAAGGAGGCAGGAAGGCACTAAGTGCCTGTCGAGTTTTCCGCTCCACAAACACTTGGCCGCATCTGTGTGCAATTTCTGGCAAACAAAAAAAAAGAGCAAATGCGAAAAGAAGCACGCCAAGCGTTTTGTGCCCTGTGACGTACAAGTGGTGTACAAGATGCCGCTTTCATGCAGGGACGCCCATATCAGCCAGACAGGCAGATGTGGGAATGATAGGGAACGCGGAGCCCAGTCATCATTAAACAAGAATACGGGCCCGCATTCAACACCGCATTGCGACCAGTGCAGGCCATTCAGTTCTTTGCAGTTCAAATGCTGAACTTTCCTCGAGAAGATTAGAATTCTCGGCAGCAGTGAAAACACAATGACCAGGGAGCTTCTAGAAGCCTTGCATATTAAGAGGAAAGGGGTCCAGGGCGTCCGTGACACATCGGTGCTATTGCGTGTTAGTGAATTTCATTTTTTGGAAGCTGCACTCAGACTGTAGCTATCTTACCAGCGTTTTTCGTGTTCGCATGCACCCGGTGATAAGTTATGTATATATACGACATTGTGTCCCCAATAAAAATAGTTGTGCGTTAGCGCTTGTGTTTGTCGTCTTTCTGTTGTTGTCGTAGTCGCGCGCTAATTTTTTACCAGCTATTGTACCTAAATGCCGTACGAAAGTAGAGCGATCACGCGTCTTCGAACTAGTCATGAATCCAACTACGAGCAAAACCTGCACGGCCAACACGTTTCGTTTTTAAGACCTCGGGCGCTTTTTATTGCTTAGTATCAGAGCATTTCGGAGATTGCTGACGTTAACTTGTTGCATAAAATGTTTTTCTTATCTCCTCTAGAAACCACAGGAATTTAGCAGAAATAAAAAAAAATGAAGGAAGCTCACACTAACACGTAAGACTTGAAGGTAGCAAAGCTGTAGGCAGCCTTCACGACCATGACGACGGTTGAAATCCACGATTGCAGCCGATGTGCTTCTTCTTCGCTGCCGCAAAGACGTTTACTCCCTTTTGTTGCTAAAAGTGTGAGCTTCCTAGATTTTTTGTAAGTGGTAATCATTGAACGACACCTTCGACGGGCATACGCTATCTCTCCTACCAAGCAGGTGTTACCACGATTACAGCGAACGCTGGAGTTTTCTAATAAATTTTTTTTCGAAATAAAAGTTTTTTCCAAATAGAAGTTTTCCCAAATAAAAGTTTTACCCGCCGCGGTGGCTCAGTGGCTAAGGCGTTGCGCTACTGAGCACGAGGTCGCGGGTTCGATTCCCGGCCGCGGCGGCCGCTTTTCTGATGGAGGCGAAAAGCAAAAACGCCCGTGTGTACGAGATTTCGGCGCACGATAAAGATCCCCAGGTGGTCGAAATTAATCCGGAGCCCTCCACTACGGCGCGCCTCATCGCCTGCGTTGCGTCGGCGCGTTAAACCCCCACAATCAATCAATCAAATAAAAGTTTTTTCCAAATAAAAGTTTTTTTCAAAATAAAAGTTTTTTCCAAATAAAAGTTTCTCCCAAATAAAGTTTTTTCCAAATAAAAGGTTTTCCAAATAAAAGTTTTTTTCCAATTAAAAGTTTTTTTTTAAATAAAAGTTTTTCCAAATAAAATTTTTTCCCAAATAAAAGTTTTTTCCAAATAAAAAGTTTTTTTCAAATAAAAGTTTTTTCCATATAAAAGTTTTTTCCGATTCAATGGAGTTTCCTTTTTTTTTGGCCAATCTTGGCCTATCTCCCCAAGTGGCTATGCCTGGCTTGACAAAGGGGCGCCGGTAACCATAGAGTTTCATACTAATATATACTAGAGGGAAATCTGGCGCTGCATTCGCGGGCCGCCGTGGGCGGCGCCATTGCAGCTAGCGACGTTCCTCGCCTCCTTGGCTTGGTTAGCCACATGGCTTCTTTTTCGTCTTGAAGCCAAAAGGGGTAACATTCTTTTTTTGTTCATCTTGCATGAAGCTTCTAAATAATCCCTGACAAATAAATCTTTCTGGAGCTTTAATTTTATAATAACAAAACAAATTCGGTTAATCTTCTGCAGTAATATTGTTGCATTTTTTCAGCCAAAGCCAACTTTGCAGCCTGTTCGTGAGCCATGCCAAGGACAAGTGGAACGTGCCTGCTCGGTACATGACGGCACGCTCGCTGAAGTGCGGCTCCCCTAGACAGTGGCGCCAGATTTCCCTCTAGTGTATATTAGTATGAAACTCTATGCCGGTAACGATGGGCAGTCGCAGGGAGGCACGCACACATGAGCGCTCGGCATTTTCTTTTTTTTTTTTTAACTCCGGCACGCAAATATTGATTTTCTAAACAGCTTCGCTGTTAAATATTCATGTCGAAATTGAGATAAATAGAACTAAATTCTCTATCTTTCTGAAAGTAGAGGGTCCAATAGCCTAACGAAGAGTATTCGACGCCGCAACGTAGCGTGGTACGTTGCACCCGCCGTGGTGGCTCAGTGGCTAAGGCATTGCGCTGCTGAGCACGAGGTCGCGGGTTCGATTCCCGGCCGCGGCGACCGCTTTTCTGATGGAGGTGAAAAGCGAAAACGCCAATGCGTGCGAGATTTTGGCGCGCGTTAAAGATCCCCAAGTGGTCAAAATTAATCCAGAACCCTCCACTACGGCGCGCCTCATCGCCTGCGTTGCGTCGGGGCGTTAAAACGCTACAGTCAATCAGCGTAGTACGTTGTGCAGCTGCTCACATCATAAAAAAAAACAACACTTGAGGCAAGACAGAGCAATTATGGAAGGACGGAATACCATTCGTAACCTATTGCGCTTGCTGACGAAATTAATGGTTCAACCTGCATCCAGGTATTATCTGAAAAATAACAAGAATGCAAGTGCAGCCGTTGTAGCGCTACGGTACAATATTTGTCAAATTGTTTTAGGCCAACACTGAGGCGCAAAGGCCACACAAAATTCGAAGTACAAGCTTACCTCTCGAGGCGAAGCTAAAAAGTGGTATGTCAGAAAGCAGGAGAAAACACCTGTCTTTCTTACTGCCATAAAATAATTTGGTCACACTTAAACGTTATGCTTCTGGTTTGCATTCTTTGAGGCCCAGAAAGCTTCGGCTTGGCCTAAAAAAATTTTTGAAAAAGGCTAGCTGAAACAGGTTCCGTTGACGCCGCCATAACCCCATCTCTGAACGGGCGTTTTCGACGGCAGTCAATCGGCCATCGATGACAACAGCAAAATTGAGTCACTTTCCTTGTGACTCAAAAAATTCTTCATTTGTTTCTATGACCTACCGCATTCTCCCCTTTGCTTCCCGAGGTTTTCTTGACTGCCAACCCTTATTCTGTCTTAAATCACCGAGCCTCTCATTTCCCATTTCTGATTCGCTACATGCATAGCGAGGGCCTCTGTTCTGGCAGTTTTGGTGCCAAAGGTAGCTTAAGAGGGTTCAACGCTGGTCTACCACTCTCGACATGTTGTAGACACTCGAGTCACGGCCCGGGGGTTAAAAAGAAGGTCCCCTTCACCCTGAGTAGTCCGAGTGGTGCTGGCTACCACCCTCAAGTGCAGTAAACACAAATACCTTAACATAAATACCCGAGAAAGTGCTGGGGAAACAGCCCCGCCGGTAGCGTAGTGGTTATCGCACCAGACCGGTATTCTGGAGGTCGTGGGTTGGGATCCCACCCGCTGGGCATTTTTTCACCACTTTCGTTCTGACTCAAAAAATTCTTCATCTGTTTCTATGACCTACCGCATTCTCCCCTTTGCTTCCCGAGGTTTTGTTGACTGCCAACCCTTATGCTGCCTTAAATCACGAGGTTTTCTTGACTGCCAACCCTTATGCTGTCTTAAATCACCGAGCCTCTCATTTCCCATTTCTGATTCGCTGTATGTATGTATGTATGTATGTATGTATGTATGTATGTATGTATGTATGTATGTATGTATGTATGTATGTATGTATGTATGTATGTATGTACGTATGTATGTATGTATGTATGTATGTATGTATGTATGTATGCATGCATGCATGCATGTATGCATGCATGCATGTATGTATGTATGTATGTATGTATGTATGTATGTATGTATGTATGTACGTATGTATGTATGTATGTATGTATGTATGTATGTATGTATGCATGTATGCATGCATGCATGCATGCATGCATGTATGTATGTATGTATGTATGTATGTATGTATGTATGTATGTATGCATGCATGTATGTATGTATGTATGTATGTATGTCGGAATACGCACATGTAAGCTTGCACAGTGCTTAACTGCTGACTATACTGAGACGCTCCTCGTCTTGACATATGCAACGTTCATACATCGAAAATCCATCTCGATATACACGCCGTAAAAAAAAGGCCTGACGTCGAAGGGGCCAAGTACTTAAGCGAGTGCCGGCTCGTCGAAACCCCTAACGGATCTGGAGCACGCGAGAGATTGGTTTAATGAGCGTCTCAAGCCACCACGAGAAGCCGAAGCCGCAAACGCCGGGTTGCTTTCCGCCATCTCCCGAAGTAACTAATAAACGTAGATGCGAGTAAGTAACGAGACGGAAGGCAGCGGATGATGCGAGGTCCGAGTTGAGCTGCGTAGCGCGCTCATCAAGTCTTTGTAGCGTACGGAGGTACGTGTTTTTAATATGCCATCGCGCATGTTCAACGAACCACCACTTACGCACGATCGACGGCGGCGAGGACCCCGAAAGAAATGAGGCCGACGCCGAAAGCGTAGACGGGACTGGAGGCGTGCCAGAAGATGAAGGGGGAAAGAGAAAAAAAAAAAAACTTGCTGCTCTTCTGTTGAAACATGCGCCTTGAAGGCTGTAGTTTTATTTATGTTTTTTTTTATTATTCAATCGCCACTTCACGTAACTGCCTTTGCTGAACCTGTTGACAGCAACCGAACGATATTTCAAACCTCTCCGTCGGTTAAGTTGGAGACAAGTTGGCAGGCAAGTTCGAGAGCGCGGAATCGATTTCCAAGTGAGGCGACAGCTTTTCCGCATAGGCAGAAACTACAGAAGAAAAAAAACGCCTGTGTATGCGTGATTTCGACATACGTTAAAGAAGCCGCTGCCTTCAACTGCGACGGGCCTCATAGCCGGGCTGTTTCTTGGGCGCGTAAAATCGTAATTTCGAATATAAGAAGATCGAATATTTCGAATAAATATATTTTAGAATTTTTCGAATAATTTCGAATATATTTCTCAAATAATTTCGAATATATATTTTCCGCTTATGCTTAGCGGAAAATATATATTCGCCCGGTTACCATCAGGGTACTACCATTTTACTCGTTAGATGACATTTTACTTTGCAGCTGTGGACGACACAGAATTTACGGATACTTACGTCTTAGAGACTTTCACGTACTTTCTAACCGAATTCCCACTTTTTTTTTGGAAATTACTTATATTGAGAGGCTTATTTTACAGGAAGAAGTGACTCAGCCCTCAGTGTCGCGGGTACAGTGCCAAACATGAATACATGTCAAGTTAAAACCAGTAGGTGCCTGTCTGCGTTCCTTTGATGGTGATGTCATCGCCTAACGCATTCACCTCGTTCTTAACCCTCTCGTCCCTGGCGCTGTCAATCGACGCCACGCCATAATAGAGAATGAAAGGCATAGAGAACGAAACAAAACTACTTTTCTGGGGACTTTTCCTTCAAGGACGACTATTGCGATAGACCTCACCATTGTTGTGTTTTAGCTGAGCTGGATGCTAAAAAGAACAAAAAGGTCGAGTTGAATACAAAAATTCAGCGTTGAGGCTATAAATAAAGAACAGAGGCCCTCGTCTTATTCCCAAGCTTGTAAATATATAACCATGTGCCCTACGAACCTCTTTTTTAGTTTGTAGGCTCAAGTGGTCCTAAAATTTGGGACAACACGCAGAAAAGGTTTTCTACTCAAAATAACACGTTTATTCCCAGATGTCCCCAATAATTACCCCATTAATAAATCAGTTAAAACTTGCAATGCCAGCTCTAGTTTTCATTTGTGGGCTTATGGGAGCCCTAAATCTAGTAGAACATGCCGTTGATATTTTTTTACACGATAAAAAAAAATGTCTGGGCTGAAAGGGTCAAATCTAAACCAACTAGGCTAATTCCTCCATCTGAACAAAGTCCATCAATACGAAGCTAAGTTTAGGTACACCCGAGGCATGTACCAACACGACAATGCTACGCTAAATGTAGCTTGTCTGCAGCTTTACAATTCAGCTTTGTACTTCCTCCCCCGAATGGAAGTTCCAGAATCAGCAGCTTCACCCGACACAGCATCAATAACTGCATATTTCAGAATTGAAGTATGAAATACACCCAAACGGCTGACTTTCAGTGTTATCAGGCGCGGCCTGCCGGCTTGTCGCAGTTCTTTAAGAAGTAAATACTCTGGAGATATTCAACGCAGTAAAATTAGTTTTGCACCACCCTATATTCAGGACGAAAGCTGGCTGCGTGCGTAGTGTCACGGTTAAAACGTTGGTCTACCAGGTTCCAATGCCATGGAAACTACCCCTTTGAAATGTATGACCAGTAACGTCGGACAACGAATTACACAAGAACTGCTCAAAATCGCGCCAAATTTTTTTGAGCATGTTTATATCTAAGTACGCGCGTGCTGTGTCCTGAATACAACTTTTTGATGTTGTTTTATTACGTTTCTGGGCGGTCGGAGCAGAAAAACTGGGGATGTAAACTGCAAAAATTTTTGAGATGGCACCCGAAAAAAATTTTTTTTGTGCGCAAACAGGCATGCCTGTCTTCAAAAAAAAAAAACATTAAATGCTAAATTGCTGGAAAACCTAAATTGCTGGAAATCAAGGACGGTCGAGAAAAACAATGCCGCATTGTGTCCGTGTTTCTCTCGACCGTCCTCGATTTCCATACATTCCAGCTGAAGGTTTTCCAACGATAATGAATCAACTCGCCCAATCCCAAGCAATACTAATGCTAATTGGCCTGTCGCTTGCTTTAACGAAATATTCACGCATTTCATCACCTTTTTCGTTCCGTTCGACGACGAACCATGCTTTCAGTCCTGTGTATGAACAAATTATAAAACGCCAGCGTGTCTATCCGCCGTCTCCCGTTTAATATTTCGTGACAGAAACCAGCGCGCCTCAAACCAACTTACAGTATATACATCAGAACCATGACAGAGCCCGCGCAGGCGGCGAGTCCTACAGCTTCCTCCCCCTAAATCCCAGTTGTAAAATAAAGTCTCTCTCTCTCTCTCTCTCTCTCTCTCTCTCTCTCTCTCTCTCTCTCTCTCTCTCTCTCTCTCTCTCTCTCTCTCTCTCTCTCTCTCTCTCTCTCTCCTACAGCTTCTTCGGCAGAAGAGGGTAGGCTCCCACCGCTATGCTGCAGTTCCCTTTTTGTTGTCGTCACGCGACTACAGTAATCCCTCGTTATAACGAAATCGCTTTACTCGAAATATCGCTTTATTCGAAGTTTTTTGCGGTCCCATCCCAAACGCGTGCATTTTAGTCCGCATTACTCGAAGCGCCCGCGGAGCGGGACCCGTTTAGAGGGAAGCGGCGAACGGCGGCGACCCAGCGGCGAGTCAGGCTGTCAACATGGCGGGTCAACGCAAGCTGATGTTTCCACGGGGATTTAATTGAGCTGGTCATGCTCGATTCGCGCCATTCGACTTTAGACAAACGGTCAACTGCGTGGCAGGGTGATTGAATTTTGTCCCTAGACATTGGTCAATGGCGCGGACGCGGCGGTGCGCGAACATCGACTCCCGAACCGTAGAATTCGCAGTGTCGTCGAAAACGGGACGCCGAAAAGCTGTTGTTTTGCAAGCTTCACGGCTGCCCTCCTCGGGAGAAAATTGCCCAGTTAACATGAAAAGCCGCTAGTGCGAAACAGGTCACTCTTCGTGATTGCGCTGTGCAACCACAATGAGCGGTTAATCGTTTTTCGAGCTCAACAAATACAACCTCAGGCTCGACCGATGGCATTTGCAGCGCTTTCCAAAGCGAAACTCTCAAAGCATTCTGTGACGTCAGCAGCACTGCGTTTCCCTCCTCATTCGCTCTGAATACATTTTATTCGCTCTGAGTACACTGAATACACTGTGTTTTGATTCCTCGCAGTTGTGGCGCAATTGAAGCTCAACTGGTTTAGCTTTTCTTGAGTGGTCGCTTATATCGAAGTACCGCTTATAACGAAATTTTTTGCCGTTCCGCTCACTTCCTTATAACAAGGGATTACTGTATTCCCTCAATTTGAAGCAACACACACTCACGAAAACACTGCAGCACCAGCCGACTATCTTCATCACCGTGAAGCCATGCAGTGCGCGCCCTCCAAATACTCTAAAGACCCAGAGGCATTAGTATATCGTGCGGTACGCCCTCTTCGTTGAAGCAGTTTGGATTTTGAACGGGGTGCGGAAACGAGCGAAATTACACAGAGTATGTACCACTCCGTCCAACGAGGATGAGGGTTTAACGCTGAGGAAAGTCATTGAATGCCGGTACCAGTAAAGTACGATTGCAGTGCTTTAAACCGTCCCGATAAGAAACAGTTGTTCGCTTATGGGTTGGTCGCAGAGAAATCGCAACGAAATTGGCCGCTAAGACGACTCAATCATCATGCCTCGCTTCACTTACTTTTCAAAATTAAACTTTATACAGAATTCCCGTCTGCTGTCAATGCATGGGAGGCTGCGAAAGTACTCTTCTTTGATTGAAACTACTCCAAACAAAAATTACACGAGGATTTAGGTACAATTATTTCGAAGGAAGTCATCTGTATGTGCCATTATTCGATCAATATAGTAAGTCCCCATACATAACTCAATATAGTTATCCAGCAATACACCTTTACTGGTCTTCTATCATCATAGTAGTGAAATACGTCCAAATTTTGTTGCTACTGACACTTTCGATGAAACATATCCTATACTTTCGCCTGAAAACGGTGCTCAATTGCAAAAGTGCGAAATTGCCGTCTTAGCAAGAAAAGTCGTCGTGCCTGTATAAGCACCCCATCCCATAGACAAAAAAAAGGATATATCTGGTATCGTTGCGATCAATAACGCACTCGAGTAATGGTGCACTTAAACAGCTGCGGTTCATCACGCAGCTGCTTTAGGTGCGAAAAGGCGGCCAACATTCAACTTTGAAACAGCAACGAGTTGAGGGAAGAGCTCGCTGCCACTTATGCAAATGATGTTCGAGGCTCAACCCCCTCTATATAGTAACGCTTCTGGTCCGCCAATTCAGCAAGGAGGACTTCGACTTTCATGCTTTGACGACACACTTCAGGCCTGAGCTTTTTGGATCGAGCTTGCCTACGCACCAGAAATCTTAACCTCGACAAAAGTACGTTAAATAATTCAATATGGTTTGAAGGCGAAAGCTCAGCGATTGTGAAATGATTCGCAACTACTACATTGCGTTTGCGCATCTTTTTAGGGGCGAAGCCCCTTATGGGCTATGGCTGTGGGCGTTTCCTGTCGTCGTCGTCGTCATCGTCGTCTCATGTAGTCACGGTACTAAAACACCGGGAAACTCACTTACTCCTACCGCTAGGACGTAACGCGTACTAAAAAAGAACACCGGGACACTCGTTTACGCCTCGCGTTTGAGAGCTTCGTGCTTTAAAGAGAAGAAAATTTTGCAGCAAAGCTGTACACCTGTACTCCCGAACGGTTCCATCTCCGTTGGTAAAAACGCCAAGGCGCCTATGCGCTTACACTTATACACTTATATACACTTAATACACTACATGCTTTGCCCTTCATCAAGTGTCACGTTAGTGGAGATGTCCCGGGATTTTTTGCTAGCTTCGTATGCTTTGTCGTGCGGCGCGAATTATTTCGTCAAGCAGGCCGGCCACACTTCGCGCGACCGCTCCCACAAAATCAGAGCTCTCCGCGGCTCGCGTGTACCTCTTCTACTCACGTACTACCACGTTCACGTATCACGCGGAACGCATCAAGCTAATTCTGTTCAGGGCGCCTCCCACCAGAAACTGACACAAGGAGACGCTGGCTGCATCGAAGATTCAAAGTTTCAAAGTTTATTTCAGAAGTACGGTGATATACGATTACATAATGTAGGTATACAAGAGGAGGTCCCAAGGTAAGAAACTGCGGGTGGGATCTTACTGCACTAAGTTTACTGGACGTGGGAGCCTAGACGTCTTTGCTCATGAGACTGCTCGAGGTCTAACCAGCCGAGCGCCGCGAGAAAGTTGGCTAGAGGCAGCGATCCCCGTAACTTCATACGAGGAGGTGACTCAATTCTACAGGCTCACCAGGCTTATGATACCGGCTGGCCACCCCTCCCTCAGCAAGGCAGAGGAGCGCTCCTGGCGTCTCTTCCAAACCAACACGTTCCCCCACCCGATCAAACTCCACTTATTCTGGCCAACAATATACTGCTCACAGTGCCAATTCTGCAACGCGCCCCGAACCCTGTATAACATGGTGTGGGAGTGCCAGCTTAACCCCTCACTTTCCCCGATATCTAATCCCTCGATTGAGCAGTGGGAGGAAGTGCTGGCCAGCTCTAGGCTCGAAGAGCAGCTTCGGCTAATCCACCGGGCTGGGGCGGCTGGACGCTCCAACAAGGTCCTGAACTGAGGAAACCACCCGCTTGACTCCTCTCATTTATTTATTTATTTTCAATACTGTGAGCCCTTCCGGGCTGTTACAGGGTGGGAATACAATGTTACAGGGTGGGAATACAATGCAAGGTTCACACAAACAGTGCATTCAAATTTTGCACAAAAGCGTCAACCGTATTGTTGATAGGAAATACACATGGGTTTAAGTTGTGCCACTCAACAATTGTTTTGACAATGAAGGAGTATTTAAAGACATCCACTCTAGGCACGTAAGGCATAATGGCATAAGCATGACAAGTTCACGGCGAAACTCTTAAATAAAGTTTATTAAATAAAGTTTATTCTCTTTCTCCGAACTCCTTGTGACGGGGCAGTGTTGTGGTGCGACTGTGTGCGCGTTCTCTTAGCGCTCTCGGCGCGAAAATTGAGCTATCGCTTAAAAAATTTGGTTAATGTGCGTTCGACCACGGTAAATTTTTCCCGACGCCCTACCTTACATCTGTTTGCAAGTTCGACAATTAAATCTTGAAACCCAGCTTTTTTTTCCTACTGCTAGCATTCTCCCATAATCTGTGGGCGATTTCGAGCCTCGTGGCACTGTTAACATTGTTTAAGAACCGATCTAAATTGTGGTTGGTTTGCTGTCGTCGGTTGTAGACATGCCATGTCCTGTTTGCTTGCATAAGGTGTTTGGTTGTGCAAGCAAACGTTTTCTTGCATAAGCGCTAACCGCCATGCTTTTTAAACAACTTAACCGTTTCTCGCCACCCGATTTATTTCGGCCAAAAGCTTAACATAAGACCGTTGCATGGCTTTCGCTCGTTTTTTCTGCGCTGAAATTCGGATCTTTTAAAATTTAATTTATTCCGCGCTGTTTCACCCACGGTCTTAGCGTACTTTGTTCTAATCTTGTTAGTTAGCCTCTTCAAACCTTATTGCACCGTAAACGAATAACGAGGGAAAATGTAAAAACACGCAAATATACTTTTAAGCTACTTATTTTCGCCGGCGTAAGTGCAGGCCTAAACGGCGCTGAAAGGTTCAATGACCGGAACGGCACAGTCCCGTACGCTGCTGCTTCAGCGCTGAAGGGCCATTATCTCGAATGTCGTTGCAATTACCATAGCAGTAGTGCCCGGCGGCGGAAGAGGTTCGTATAGTATGTGCCAGACATAAACAGGGAGCTTACTCTCTTATTTCCGCTATCCGCCTTTGATTTTTGAGGGACCCCCTTTCATCGTGTAAGCCGCACTTCCTCATAACTTCCGCCCAGCCGGAAACTACGTCCGGACCTTTCATTTCGTAACACTTTGAACCTGTGCTCTGTCCCTTATACATTATCTCTCAGAAAACATCTCAATGAATTACCGCCTAATTGTTAGGCCGCCGTCCAGGTATAAGAAGCGTGGTAAAGCGGCTGATACATCGCCCGCTTAATACGATTCCCGCTTTAACGACGGCCGGATTTCTTTGATTTTCAGGCAAACATAGATAACTGGTTTCCTTTGAGTGTCATTTGCGATGGATGGTACGGTTGCATCTCGTGTCCAAGGAGTGCAGCGTTTCAATGCCTCTTCGGTTTGATGTTAGGAACGATAGTATGAGGATTAAACGTTTCCGGTCATCCTAAGCAAAAAAAATTAGTAGTGGCTTAGCTCTGCTATGCCAGGATATACGTAGCGTGAGCTAAGGTTCAGCCATCCAGCCCAATTCAGTCCAGTCCAATTCAGTCTAATCCAGTCCAGTCCAGTCCAGTCCTGTCCAGTCACTGCTCCTCGCGCATGCTCAGCACGGATCTTCACGAGCCACGCGAAACGGCTATCAAGCGGCTCCGCTGCAGCGTCAGACTTGGCTACTGCACAACTGAGGCGCACAGCTGGGCACGCGCCGGCGCCAGTGCGTCTGCTGCGGCTATGACGCAACACAATCCAACACAGTCCATTTTAATCCAATCTAATCCTAATGCAATCGAATCCAAGCCAAGCCAAGCCAAGCCAAGCCAAGCCAAGCCAATCCAATGTTCCTCGCGCTTGCGCACAACGGCCCTTCACGGCCCACGCGAAACTGCTCAACTTCGGCCAGTGTAGCTTGCGATACAAAATTCGTCTTTTCTCTTTGCTCCCTTATCACTTATACGCACAGCGACAGTCAAAAGGTGCCCCTATGCTCTAATTTAAGTTCGCACGTCGTTTTCCCGAGATTTGCCCGCCGAAACTTAATCTTATTTCCCGCATCTTCTGTCGGTGCAAGTCGAAACGAACGGCGACGACGACAAAACGCGTTCGCCAACAACGTCTTTCGCGCAGAGTGAACGTGCAAATACATTCGCGTGAGGGCAGCACATCACCGAGAAGTTTTCTTCCTTAAACGCAGTACGCGTTTGTTTGTTTGTGTGCTGGTTTTTATCGGTTAGCGGCAAATTAAAATCGTCGCTACGACGAAAGGAATAACATCGTTCAGTTAAGAGGCCCTAGTTGCTACTTGAAATGTTTGAAACATATAAATAAAAAATGAAAAAAAATAACGTAAAAACACACAGCTGAGAGAGAGAGAGAGAGAAATGACCTTTATTGCGTTGTCCGGCGGGGGGTGCGGGTCAGGCCACGCAAGGCTTCGCCGTCACCCCTGTCTATCTACCTATTCTAGGTATCGGGCTGACCTCGAGGCAATGGGCCTGGCCTGCGGCTCGGGCTACTAGGGGTGTCCCCGCCCCGCCCCCTGTCACCGTTCCCGAGGGAAGCAGCCGGGGGGGAGCGCGGGTCCTCCTTTCGCCGTTGCCGCGCCAGAGCAGCCTCGAGCCGCTGGACGGCCCTGAGCTGGAGTCTGGAACGACGTCGTCCTCCGCCGCGGGTCCGAGGGGCGGGCTCAGGCCCACCCTCTGTAGTATCTTCCGGCCCGGTCTGGTGGTGCTCAGGCGTTCGAGTTGTGACACGCGCTGCGCCTCGCTGATTTCCGCCAGGGTGTTGTGCACGCCTAAGGACAGGAGGGCCGCGTTGCTGGTGCCGTTGAGGAGGCCCAGGGCCGCCCGGTACGACTTGCGGATGGCCGCGTCGATCCGGGCCCGCTCTTGGGTCCTCCACTGGTGAAAGGCGCCCACGTACGCCACGTGGCTCACCACGAAAGCCTGCAGCAGACGGAGGAGGCTGGCTTCCCGCATCCCCCGCACCCCCGTGGAGACTCTCTTGACGAGGCGCGTGGCGATACCCATCTTCGTTGTCATTCGCTCGATCGTGGTGCTGTTGGTGCGGCTGGCGTCCACGTGCATGCCGAGGACCCGGATGCTCGGAACCTTCGGGATGGCCGTGCCGTCCCCCGCTCGCACGATGATGTTGCGCTCCGCCTCGGCGGCGGCGCGCTTGCGGTACCGGCCCGATGGGGGCAGGATCAGCAGTTGGGACTTCTGCGGGGAGCACCGGAGACCCGTGCCGGTCAGGCTGGCCTCGATGCTGTTCACCGCCTCTTGCAGCGTCGACTCGATGTGGCCGTCACTGCCGCCCGGAACCCACAGGGTAATGTCATCCGCGTAGATCGCGTACTTGACGTCGGGGAGCGCGTCCAGGCGCCGGGCGACCCCGATCATCACCAGATTGAACAGGAGCGGCGAGATGACGGAGCCCTGCGGGGTGCCGGTGCTGCCGAGTTCTCGCTCGTCGAGCTGCGTTCGGCCGATCTCCAGCCGGGCGGTGCGCCGGGACAGGAAGGCTCGGATGTAGTCGTAGGACCTCCGCCCCAGGCCGAGGCGAGAGACCTGGGCCAGGATCGCAGAGTGTTTCACCTTGTCGAAGGCGCTCTGCAGGTCCAGACCCAGGATGGCGCGGTTGTCCGCGGTGGGCACGGGCGGGAGTGCCAGCACCTCGTGTTGGAGGAGCAACATGGCGTCCTGCGTACCGAGCTTCGCGCGGAAGCCCAGCATCGAATCGGGATACAGCCCGTTGTCTTCCAGGTAACGTTGCCACCGGGCGTTGAGAACGTGCTCCAGCACCTTGCCCACACACGAGGTGAGGGATATGGGGCGCAGGCTCTCGACGCCCGGCGGCTTGTTGGGCTTGGGAAGCAGGATCGTTTTGGCAGTCTTCCACTGCTTAGGGAGGCTGCCCGATTGCCAGAATTTGTTAAAGAATTTCGTCAGGGCTGTCATGGCTGCGTCGCTCAGGTTACGCAGCGCCTTGTTGCTCACTCGGTCCGGACCCGCTGCCGATCGGCAGTTTAGGGCCTGGGTCGCCTGGCGAACCTCCCACTCCTCGATGGCCTTGTCGAGGGTGGCGTTGGGCGGCCCGGCGTACTCGGCATGCGTCTCGCTCGGGGTGTCGGGAAGGTAGCGCTCGTTCAGGCGTTTGTGCACCTCCTCTTCCCCCAGCCTCTTGGTGGCGGTGTACATGATCTGGGCGAGCCGGTGGCGCTGGAACTCCTTACTCTTGCTTTCGTCCATCAGGTGGCGAAGGAGTTTCCACGTGCCTCCCCGGTGGAGCTGCCCGTCGGCCTCGCTGCATAGCTCGAACCACTGCTGGGCGCACATCTGGCGGCTGTATTTTTCGATTTCGCGGCCGAGCGCCGCGATCCGCTTGCGGAGGGTGCGGTTGTGGCACTGGCGCTTCCAGCGCTGCTGTAGTGATCTTCTCGCCTCCAGCATGTGCGCCAGGTGGGGGTCCATGCGTCCACACAGCTGACCTTTGTATCTTTTCTTCAAAGTTTGTACGAATGAACATCTCCGTTTAGGTAAGTGTTTTGAAATGTGAAAAATCTTTCTAAATGTCAAATTAACGCTACCGGTGGTATGGTTGGAAACAACGAAGTTTTCAGTGACTTTGCTGGTGAAAATGACGCCTTCCCGGATAATAACGTAGTCAGTGTGGACCAGCAAAACTTGTGGGTTTAGAAGACAGCTTACTGCGCAAGCGCGAATTACGAGCTACGTAAATTAGTGGCTATGGATGCTCAGGTTCGCACACCGTTTTCGCGAGATTTTTCCACTAAAACGAAATTTCATTTTTCGCATCCGCTGTCAGTGCAAGCGATTTGGAGTGCTACGTGACCGATGGGGTATACGTGACCAAGCAGGTTACAAAAGCTGTTTGTAGTCCTTGATGTACAAGCAAAGACGGGTTGCTGAGGTATATAAATACGTAGAACGTCTGTCTTATGTTTCAGATAGCACGCGATGTAGTCCTGACAAGGAACATTTTAGTGCGCAAGCATTCTTTGGCGAGCCCCCAAGGGCGTCAACCGCGTAACGGCTGGCGTCCCCATAAAAACGCATGATTGGCGAGCTTAACACATTTAGCCATACCGTGTTTAACTTTTTTTTTTTTGAGAGGCATAAAGAGACAATACAAATATTTGCGGAGGTATTGAAGTTTTAGTAGTCCCACACGAATATAATTTCGTCTAGTATGTTTTATCTGGTTAGTACCCACCGCATACACTTTTTTTACTTTGTCTTTCTCCTTTTTTTTCTTTTGTTCTTCTTTTTTTCCATTTTCCTTTACAGACGACATAATGTTTGCATCGCTGCGTCCGTGATGTACATCAACTGCCGGGCACGGCCCCACAAGCCTTTTCTGGCCTGGGCTGACGGGCACATGTATTCAGTGCCTTAAGAAATAAAAATTATTTTGTTTACTATATTAAAAAAGCTTCCCACTCGTGTAGCATTTTAACAATGTATGACAACTCGGACGTTTTCATTTCGAGCTTGGAGCCACGTGCTCAGGTCGTAAACACGGACCGAAATACCTGCAAAGCGATAAATAAGTAAGTAAATAAAATATTTGGAAGCATAATATACCAGATTTTTTGCGGCACTTTGAAATCCCACCGCTTCTCTAGTCGCATCGGAGTAGGGGCCCCCTCCAAAGTGAGTCCGGTCAATCGATCAAAAAAATGACTCAATTATTCAGTGAGTCAATTAAGTAATTATTCACTCAGTCAATCCTTACCTTAGCTTGTTGCAATAAACTAAAGCGTGTAATTTGCGTCAGGGTGCCCCCGGAGTCGGCAACGTTTTCCTAAACGCAGCCGTTACCAGGGGATCCGTCATGACAGAGGACATTTTTTTGCGAAAATTTTTCTTCGTGTGTCGAAAGTCAGCGACATACCCCGACACGTGCGTGAACAAACTTGTTTCTCTTTTTATCTTGGGAAATAATGTCTCGCCGCGCATCGATCATCCGCAGAAAGATGTCATAGCCGCTGCCCAGCAGACATCGTCGCTTCATGTCGCCATTCTTCAAAAGATGGATGCTCTGGCATTCTCGAGTTCTTTGTATCTACTGTACTGTTGGCTTCTAAAGACATAAAAAAAGAACTGCCCCGCCAGTGCCGCAAGTGTATAATGGGCCTTGACGAAATAAATATGCATGAACATGAAAAGTGCGCCACGAAAGAGTTTAGAGAGAACTAAAAAATAAAAAACGTAGTTGTGCACTTATAGCCTGTGCACTTCGCTCCTTGTTAAAAGTTGCTTTTGAAATTTACACAATTTAATAATGTTTCCTGGTTCTCGGTTTGAATGGTTGATTACGCACGTTATAGTCCAAAAAATAGTACAGTTTGATTTTTTTTTTTTGAGTAAAGGTTCAGGTAACGTAGTATCATATAATTGTAACTAAGGTATAGGTCTTTTCTGGTATTTTGTCAATTGAGAAAGCACCTCATAACAGTAAAAAATCACATTGTGCGCGTCGGCAGCAGTGCTTTTGATGTGGTCGCACTTTCATTTGCAGCTTAATTACAATGCGGGTTCATTCGGTGTGCCTCAAGGGCGAACCGTAGCTCCCCTCTTTTTTAAGTTGATAAAAATGATACCCCAAAAGTGGCGTGTTGCTATTGTTGCTGCTGCGTGGTGTCTGTTGGTTGGATTGACCTTACAAACTTCGGCCGCAGTCGCTCTGCAATGCACATCGATTGCGGAGTGTCCACATCGACTGCCATGAAGCCACACGCCTGCAGATCAAATGTGCTCCATCAAGTTAATCGCGCAGAAACCGTGATCTGGCCTTTCGTGCTTTTAGCCGCTGTGGCAAAGAAGGGTTTGTAGGTTGCTGTAATCGAAAAAGCCGCTGAGAGCGGGGTCAGTACCCCACGGGTAAAGAGAACGCGAGACAATTACGTCAGTAGTATTGCGTAATTGTTCCACTTTTATTTCAGGTCACGAACCGGAATAAATGAGCCCGAATGACAGCGTGCAGGCAAAGATGGAATGTTCACTGATTTCGTTCGCAGTCCGTAGGGAAGTGTAGTTCCTGGCTGAGTGCAAGCAGATTTTTTTGGTGATGACTTTATAGTTCATAGATGTGCCGACGCCAGTAGGCGCCATGAACAACAACAAGTCGCACCATTTCTTTGCGTCGTCACTGAAGGGCAACGCATTATGACCAAGTTATATTGAACACTGATATTTGGAATAATCGCTTATACCGAACAGCCTGCAATTTTGTTAGAAATATCATCTAAGATATTGTAGCATTGTGCATCATGCAGAACTCTGATCACCCCGGGCATTTCATACATGTAATGCATTGAAGGTCGGTGTTCCAGGTGGTACGTGTTGCTCATTAGCGGAAGACCACATGCCAGCGTTACTTAGTACGTAGATGACATCGGCATTGGAGTATGTAGGAGTCGTGGCAGTATGCGCTGTTGGACAGCACGTTAATTGGAAATAAATTTTAGCAAGAATGAGAAAAAGAGTGACAACAGTTGTTTAACAAGATGGGTCTTGAGACGGTTTGTCAAGGCACTGCCTTGACAGGAATCGCATGGTATCAAAACTAGAATTGTTCGTTCCCAAATTTTCAATAAAATTTCTTCTATTCAAACTATATATACTTTCATCTCTAAATGGCGCGTCTTTGTGGACTGCCAGCTTCCTCCGTACCCAGTGTGGCATAGGCTTTCCGGCACCTTTACCGGTCTAAAATATACCAGTTGCTGGTAACGTTTGTTTGAAGTTACCTGAATCAGTTTTTCTGCTAACCGCCACTAATCAACACCACTCATAAGCATGACCATTAATTGCTTGTCCTCCTCCATTTAATGGTGAAGCCACTGTCAATGGCGACGCTGTGCGCATCCACTCCTGAGAGATGTCGACAATTCAAAGCTAGCATTTGTTTTACAGCATAGCTGTTAGCTTCTCCTTGGTCGGAAAATTTCGTGTCGTAAACAAGAATCCCAGGCAGGACCCAGCGTCTCTAGCCCACGACGCCGAGCGCGTGCATCAGGCTAGGCCAAAGATGCCCAGAACAATGTTTGTTTGCGACCAATCATACAGCACAGAGCTACGTATTCGTCAAGAAAAACACACAGAAAGCATCGAAACACATGATAGGTAATCAGGCGCCTATAAAAAAAAGTCCCCTCCCCCCCCCCCCCCCCCCCAGGTGTTTCTGATAAAGATTAACTTTGCAGCTTGTCTCGAAAAGAGGGTTGACGTCATTCGAGGGCGAGCGTAGGCGTCAAGCTTTGCCGCCAGCGAAGCCGAGCGCAAGAGACAAGCCAGCCGAGACGACGGGGAACATTTCATAACCTCCCCCATCACCATGTGTAATGGTTTACAACGGTTTCGCTGGACATCCACTTTCGCCGGGCGTGATGGCGGCCATTTTCTTCACGGTGCTTCTTTCTCTCTCTTTTGGTTTTTTTCCAAAATATTCTTTCAGGATGCTAAACTTTGTGGCTCGGCGTAACAGACCAAGCAGAGATAAAAATACGGCAAAGGGGA
Source organism: Haemaphysalis longicornis (assembly GCF_048455015.1). Classification (NCBI taxonomy): domain Eukaryota; kingdom Metazoa; phylum Arthropoda; class Arachnida; order Ixodida; family Ixodidae; genus Haemaphysalis; species Haemaphysalis longicornis. Next base: position 59,845,459 of record NW_027526225.1, on the reverse strand, counting down.
TTAAATTCGCCGAGAATGCTAGCCGCAATAAAATGGCTGTAAATCGGCCGAAAAAAAAAACTGATTACGGCATACAGTCGGTGAAACGCTTGTCAGTAACAGCGATTTCAACTTCAACTAGTTACATCTGAAAACTGCCGAAACATACTGCCAATGCTACTTTTCTCATACGATGAAATTGAAATTTAAAGCAGCTAGCTTGTTTTATGTGCGTACTCAGCAGGGAAACCCGCCTGCCGGTCTCTAATCCTTCATGCGTTCCACTTTCAAGTCTATAAAAAAATCTAAAGTAAAATTCCATTGCCGCTTATATTGCCCGCAAATTGTTTTTCTTAGAATGAATGTGTGTCTAAATGTTACGCAGACTTCGAAGGGACTCGGCGTATAGCGCTTCCAATGGATACATTGGATCTTCTAAGGGATCTTCTTTCTCTTAAAAGAGGTCTTAGAGCCTTCGTGCTTTAATATCCGATAGACTATATTGCGTCGAGAAATGGCTCCCGAGCAATGCGGATTTGTGTATTTGTATATTGTTTTGAAGCTGACTTTGAAGAGGCTCGGTAAGGGACACATGGGATTGTACGAAAGTAGTTTTAGAAGGCCATACGACCTTCCTACTTTAGCAGACTGCTTTCATTATGTGCAGAAAAACTTCTCCCCAGCAGCGAATTTGTGTATAGTAGAGAACACGACATTGAAGGGGTTAGCTGTATCGCTGTTTACAGGGGTCTTAATAAAACAGGTCCTTAGGGCGGCCAAACGTTACTTTCACACTCGTTACACTGCTCTCGAGAAATTTTTCCAGCAATGCAATTGTGTTTAGTAGTGAAGTCGACTTTGAAAGAATTCGGTGTGTAACAGAGCGGCTTTAAGCAGTTACCCGACGGTTGCCATTTGGGAGTTTCTGCGATGTTCTTGCTGCGATGCACAGAAAGTAAGTACAGTCATGGGAAAATTAAGCAGATTCGCACAGATTCGAAGCAGACTCGCGCAAAATTGAAGAAAAGACTGTTCGTAGAGGCCCAATAGTCATTGGTATATTTGGAAAGTCACATTTCACAAGTTTGTTTTTGTAACTGAGCGACTCGTGATTTCGACTTGCATGGAAAGAAATCTCTCTATTTGTGTGTTCTGGTTCATAGCGAAATTGCAGTATGTAGATTGACTGATTGATTGAATCTTTTATTGGAGCACGGAGGGCGTGTGCCGTACAGTGGGGAGAGGGACGGAGGGAAGGGGATTATTAATCAAGGTCCGTATTCGAAGAGGGAATTCTTGTTATGGGGGCCTGAAAGTCTTCACCGGGGTCGGCCCCAGTTAGACTACTCGCGCCAGACCACTCTTAACTGCAAAAGCGGCAATTGTTCGTAATAAAGACGCGTCTAATCCAGTATGCACTTCATGTTCTAGGGTGTTGGGATTAATGTTTCTTAAACTCTCTGGGCGATGTTTGGCAAAGTGTGGGCATGTCCACACTAGGTGCTGGATATCTGATTTGGCGTCAGTGTTGCAGTAGGGGCATCGTGGGTGCGTGTTGGGGAATTTTGTCCATTTCTGAATAATATGTCAGGAGTGTAGGTGGCACCTGCGCAAACCTTGTTGATGAAGCCTTCCTCAGATCTGCTGCAGGAGACAATGGTGGCAAGATACCCAGGGGCTGTAACCTGTTGGTACCATTCTCTTTTACGTTTTTTCAGTCGGAGAAGTAAGAGGGCTGGAGGAGTGGGTGCAGTATGTAGAAAAACAGAACAAGTGGAGCAAAACCAGACTTTGCAAAAAACAGTTTTGTGTCTGCCGAATCCCGCGGTTTTCCCTTCGGCCTGTGTTTTTACCGTTCCTCATAAAAAATGCGGTACAGGCAGGGAAAGCGTTTGTGCCAAGACCCATTGCATTCTTCTCAAGACGATTCGCAAATCGTATCAGGCGCGAACTGACGTCACTGCCTCCGACGAGGTGGCGCACCGGCCTGCGTCGCAGAACTGTAGCCATCTTCTTCGTATAAGACAAACGGCCACACAGATCTCCATTTGCTGACGTCACTCTTGATCTCGATTCACACCTCCACAGCTGACAGGACGACTCCGCCTCGGTTCCTCCGGGTGGCGCTGAACAGAGCTGCCTCCTCTCGCCAATGACGTCATCGCCAGTGTTCCCACTCCTTTCTCCATTGATCACACTCCGAGGCCGGCGCAGCTCAAGTCGCGTCCTATGAAGAATAGTCGGCGCGAAATATTGCCACCGCCTCGCACTCTCGCGTTGCATCGGCCTCTTTTTTCCCCTCCCATCTTCAAATCCCTCGCGGGAAACTTCGTGGCTGGGCTTTCATTTATCGCAAGTCATCTATAACCTGGTTATGGCTAGAGTAGGGGCACCCTGGGAGACATCGCGTGCTTCTGAAGTTGTCCCTACTCTGCTACCATGGAGGTTTTCCTTTGGGCGAAGTGCAGGGCTCAGGAAGCAAAATGGCTGCTCTCCGGGGAAAGAAAAGGTTCGCGCGGGAAACCGTACGAGTGCGCGGCACAAGACAAAAGGAAAGAAGAGGAGGGGATAAGGGCCTGTCTCGGTTCCTTCCTGTCTTCAGGCGCGAGCGCCGCTCTGCGTCCCTCGATATGGATCGGTACCGACTGCGGGCTCAAATGGAAACGCTCTGCCGTATACAGAAATGGCAAGTTCTCAACGCGAATGCGTGCTCGCTTTTTAGGGAGACGTCATCGCCGCAACGCCAATGGCGAAACTTTTGAAAATTCTTCGCGCTCTTCCTTACGCGTCATTAGAACGAGGGCTCCGTGTTGCACCAAAAAGAAAGATGGAGGTAAAGTGCACACAAAGCTTTTGAATATTAGACTACGTGTCTACTTTTCCCAAATACGGCTCATACGGCAGAGTCATTCGTTCTTTTTTTTTTAGGTAAATGCCGCCATTGCATAACCAGCGATAGCGATTCTGAACACAATTTCAGCGCTGCTGCAGTGCTTCAGCCAACCTCCGTCATCGGTTTTAGCGCAGTTGAACTGGAATATAACTAAGATGAAAAACGGTGTACAGCGCCATTTCACCAACAGTACGTGCTACACGCACGCTTGCTGCCGTGTATTTCATTACCCTACAGTGAAGCCAGCGTGTACGTGCGGCCATTTCGCAACTTGCACATAGGTGGAAAGCTGAGAAAGAACAGAGCAGGACAGAATGCACTTGCCATAAAGGAATCCCAATGTCGGCGTAGTACACGTTGTTATCACATTCAAGTACTTAAGGCAACGAAACGCGTGTTGTATTTGTAAAAAAAAAATCTTAAGCAGTGACACCTTCGGCTACCGGAACAGTTTAGTGGAATTACTAAAGTGTTCATTGCTATCATGTGTAACAAAGAACGCAGAAAGGCAATATTTTTAAAGACAAATGTCGCAGCACTCAGTTGAATGCCTTGTGGGCTTTTCTTTCTTTTGTTGTTATCGCAAGAGTTTAGAAAGACGGTGGATGATTCATATTGCTGAAAAAATAGCCCTGTCGATACCACTTCCAAAACATCCCCTCGTGCAATGGGAGCGCATGGCTACGATGAAAGGAATGATTGAATGACTGCCATTTATTTGAGGAAGAAGCCCGGGGCCCTGGTTTGGGTTAGGGTGAAAAGAAGATGCGAAGACGCATATTACAAATAAACGTTAGATGAAATGGTAATTCTTTAGAGTTTCTGTTCCCGTTGGTCGCAAACACTCTTTGACGGTCCGCATAACACTTATCATCTGTTACTAGAAGCACCGTCCCGAAGGTTCACGCGAGTACAACCGCACCCAAACACGCGATTCAAGAAAAGAAAAACTTTGGGAAAGGAGGGTTGATGTAGTCTTATGAGAGCAAGAAAAGCTGCGTCTTCACTTACGAAAGTTCGTATGTTACTCTGACCATTTTGAACATCCCTTAAATGATTCGTAATGCAAACATGTATTAGTAATTACCCTTTTCGGGGTCCCTCGTCGTTATGATTCCCTGCGTATCACCCTGCACGGCTGGAGCTAACTTGGCAAACGTTATAACGCGCTTCCACGTTTAAGAGACCTCCGCCCTAAATGACCCAATTTAAATTAATCTAGGACCACGCTATTCCGTCTGCGAATCACAGCGACGACGATGAAAGGGAAAGCCATGTAGCGGAACGAATGTTCAGTTAACGCACAGCCGCCCAAATTTTTAATATCACGCTAGCGACGACCGATCGGCATGTCAGCGCCTTATCACGTTGTCCAGCGGCGAAATAGGCCAGAGTACGCGCACGCGCATAAAACTATCTGCTGTGGGAGTGTCGTCTGATACGCTGTTCTCCTTAAAGCAACACATTCCTGGTGTTCTTTTGTGAGGAGACTGTTTCGACAGTCACTAAAGGTAGCTAGGCAACGTAACATTCCTGATGCACGTACTGGGCAAGTGATTCGAAAGAGAAATCAAACTCGCATTGGAGATGCACCTGTGCTTCAAATAGCTCTGATTTCTCGTAAACAAAGCCATTCCAACGCCGTGAGAGGGGTATATTTTTGCTCTTAAGGAAACAGCGTAGCAGACGATGGGGTAAAAGGCTTTTGCGCGTGCGCGTACTCTCGGCTATCTCGCCCGTGGACACCATGATAAGGTGCTGTCATGCCGATCGGTCGTCATTTCCAACATTGATTTTAAGGAAGGAAATCATTTGTGACGCCACAAGCTCGTGCCATTTGCCTCACTTGATTGAAGTTTCACTGAAAGACAATTTTAAATGTCGCCATTTTTTGGACCGGTTCAGCAGACGAGGCGGCACCATCGCCTTCAAAAAGCTCGCCCTTTTTTATGATTTTGAGGAGGCCAGCATCGAAACGAAGAGAAAGGCAGGGTAGCAACAAGGAACTTTTAATGCACCTAATATTGCGGAAAGAAGTGATAGATTTTCCCAGGTTCAATGGCTTCAAGCGGCCCCCTTTACCTCCAAAGCTTGGTGGGGATTTGCCAATGTACAGGTGCCGTCAAAAGTTATTGGAACACGGCCTCGGAAATTGACAGAAATTTCTTCGTTCGGAAACTGCCTGGCTGCGTCGGTGTGCGTTTAAAGGAGTCCGTACTAATTGAGAAAGCTTCCTGTAAACCGGTAACGGCTGCCATAAAGACAGTAACAAAAATATCTTGTAATATTCACAAATCCTTGTTCCAGTTACTTACCAAGACGCCTGTACGCTTCTGGGGGAACCAGACTACGGCGTGATGCCCAAAGGCCTTACAGCATACGTTATCTTATCATTTGCGGTGCTACGGCAAGAACCACAACGCTTTCCCCGTAACCTATATTGTTTCCATTCATTCTTACACCACTTATTATAAAGACGGGACATGAAGCGTGCAAGGAAGCCATAACGCCCAAATGCTTTTGTGCATGCCAGGACTATTTGCACTTTCTGACAGAAAGTGCAATCGACAGACAGCTGACCACTAAAGCTGACATCATAGTTCTCGAAGTCGATGTATTGGAAAGTATTCGCAGACGCAATAAATGCCACTTTCCTGTGCATATCTGGGGATGACAGTGCGCTGCAAACGCTTTTTATTTCTTGGAAATATGAATTCTCTCCCTGAATAACAATGAAAAAATATAGACTCCTACAACCAATGCTTATAAAAACAAAGACGTTTCGGCTCCCGTACAGGACCCCAGTTCCCCATCTTCGAAAGAGCTTTGTTTTTGTAAACTTTCGTGGCCGGAGTCAGTTTTTAATTGTTGTCATGCGTTTCCTCGACGAGACTGGCTACTGTCCAACCGTCGAATTCAATGCTGCGACATCATGCGCAGGGGAAAAAATTGCAATAACTGCAACGTCCCCTAGAACTCATCGACGTGTCTGCTGTCTCGCGTTCACCCAGCAGTGTCCCGCTCCAAAAGCCGCGAGCTCCAGATTCGCCAGGGCCTCCACACCGGACTGGTCCGCTTACCTGTGCCGCTCTGTCCAGGTATCCTCCAGTGTAGGCCAGCACGGGCAGTTTGGCGTAGCCCGCGGCCAGCGCCGTCGCGAATGCCGACGGCGGTGGCGCCAGCGAGACCACGAGCAAGGGCCTGTGGTTTTCCAGAGCGGCGCACAGCGCGGCCAGCGCCGCGCGCGTGTCGGCCTCCGCTCCCAGCGTGACCGCGAGCCAGGGACCCGAGTCTCCAGGGCCCTGGCTGGAGCGTGCCAGGGCCCGCCGCAGCGCCCGCGCCAGGGCCGGAGCCGAGCGCGCGGGCAGCGCGGCCAGAAGCGCCGGCGCCTGGGGCTCGGCCAGCACGGTGGACGATACGGGCGGCAGGGCGAGCAGCAGCAGCAACAGCAGCAGCGCGACGGCGTCCATGACGCCGCCGAAGGCGCCAGAGCCGTCGCGGCCGCCGCTTCACGGCTCCGGTCGGCGCTACCGGGCTCCAGAGCGCTGCTGCCAGCGCAGCCGTCGCCGCAGTCGGCCAAGGACGGCGACGACCACGGGCGCCATTCTGCCGACCTGTCGTGCCGACTCCCGGTGCTCAGAGGACCGGCGGTGATTCATTGGACAGGACGAGCAGGCGACCGCGCGCCGCACGACACGGCTCCACGGGCCAGCGCAACCACCACCGCCGCGACGACCACGGTCGCAGGCACACGTCTTTCACCTCCCCTTCTCCTCGTCGCCCTTTCTCGACCCCCTCACCCTCGACGGCCGCTGGCGTACTTTCTCAAAAGCCGGTGGCCCGATGCTGCGGGAATGAGCATCTTGCCCGGAGCAGCGTCCGGATGCTGGGACCGGGACTCGCGACTTGGGAGGATCGAGAAGTGGGTCGTGCGCCCCGGGCTGCCCGCAGTGGGCTCTCGAAGCGCACTAGTGGCGCCACCTCGCGACTGCCCGGAGAAATACGCCGCAAAAAGAACAGTCTTTCGTTGTATAACTCCTACCACGGACGGCGTACACATTAACAGAGTGTAAAGCAAAGTAACGACGGCGAGTGTCTTCAACCACCTCTCCCGCAGCTCACTGAAACTTTTCTGGGGCAGCACCGTACAATATTTAGCTGTTCCGTGCGCGCGTTACTTTTTAGTTTAAGAGCTGTCGGATGGTGGCGCCGTCGCCGCATTTCGGGCCTCATTTCCCCAAGTTGCAGTGAGCGTCGGTTAGCCAACTGTGGTGACTGTCCGGAGGTCGTCTGCGTTCTCGATGCAGACGAAAACGGAGCGGCCCCCTCGAACCCAGCGTTGTTCGCCGCTGGCGCCTCCGCCTGTTGTGGCTGATTATTGATCACGGTGGCGACCTCCCGAGAACGCCCGCCGATGTCTAGCTACACTACCCGGCCGACGAAGCAACAATGTTCTCTCACTGGACAAAAGTTCGCACAAAGAGAAGCGCTCGACGGCTGCGACAGATGATGCAGGCGGCATCGTTTCTGTACGCACCGCCAGCGTTGCCAGCGCCATTTTGTTGATGTCTTTTCCGCCTGCCTTCTTTGTAAGCTTTTTAAACATTGCATTCAGAGCCTTTACTACTCGGTTCACAATCGGTAACGGGAGCGGAATCGAAGTTTTCGGCTCGGTGAACCCCTTCGGCACGGCTGACGTCATGTACATGTTCGCCGAATTCGCTACAGAAACAAAATACCATACTTCTTATCCCTCCAAGAAAGAACTATTCGTCAAAATCACGAAAATTAAACAGGGGAGAACGCAGGGGTAGACGGCGTATAAAAATTTGAAAAACCGCGCTCGAAAAGTTGCCGATCTACGTCGTACTGCGTTTAATATGATTTCACTGCCTATAATGCGCGTTGTTGACTTACTCTTCTCAGTGTCTGCTACACAGACAATGTTGCTGTGTAGTATATAAACACACGAAACAATGGGGACGCTTGGAAATTCAAACCACAAAGTGGTAGGTTAAGGAAGGTCACGTGACTTTCGGCGCCCGTTGTGGCAGCCTTTGGGGAAACAGGCAATTCTCAACGGAGTTTAAGAAGCCACAAGGCACAGTAGCTCCGTAATTGTGCGTGTGCGTTGGCTACGACGCCATTAGAACGGAGCGTCAATGAATTACGACACGTTTCTTGGCAACGAAGTCCAGTCTGAAAACGCACCCAAGAAAACTTTCGTCGACGCGAAAGAAAGAGATGCGCACCGCGTCTTTCTACGGGACACCGGCACTGCGGCGCTCTGCGGCGGGGACCGCGCCAGTAGCTTGTCGCGCCCAACGCCTCACTGCACAGGAGGTCGGGGGAGTTTAGGGAGAACTGACAGGGGGCGCTCACACCGGCGAGCGCCACTGGTCGCGTGGCCCCGTGACGCCACAGCCCGCGAAATCCTCTCCCCCTTCTGACCCTTCTCACCCGCGTAGGGAAGAAACGGCGCCTCTCGCTCCCCTTATCCCGTCCCCCGCGGCGCTTTTCCCGTTTCGATAGGGTGTAGCTTCCCCCTGCGGCCTTTCCAACGTCACAATCCTCTCATCCTGTCTCTTTGTTTCTCCGGCAGCGTGATGAGCAAAGCCGCGCTCGCGCTCTCATATCCCCTTAGGGACTCTTTGTGTTCCAGGTCGAGGTTTTTGGTCGGTCATGCGGTCTCGTGATGGAGAAATCCGTTTATCGAGCCCTCTTTCCCTTCGTCAGCGCGGGAAAGTCAACACTCTCGTCCATGTACGAGGACTCTTCCCGTTTGAAGGGGACCGTGATGAGGTCTCAACTGCCTTCCTCCTCCACGGACTTTATCCAAGCAGTAGTGTAATGTTCTTTTTGGGGATAGAATGGTTTCGTCAATTGGGTCATCAGCGATGCTCGAAGTTATGCGGAGATTGAGGATTTAAGTGGTATGGCTCAGTGAGGGAAGACATAAAGAAGCCGCGTAGGAAAGCGCTGAGTTGCCAATGAGTTCTTCCTTGCGTATGCAAGAAAATCAAAAATAGGAAGACTCGGAAACACGGGTAATCTTGTCTATGCGGTGCCGTTTGGAAGGCTTTCAGTACGCTCTGTAGTATCCAATGATGGAAGTTTACTAGAAATTTTTCTTAGGGGCTCTGATAGAGAAGGAAGCGAAGATGTTTAATGTTAATCCGACGTGGCTGCTGTTGCGTGCCAAGTGACCATGTGTTGGATGCATGCGGATTGGTTTTATAACTGACTATGACTGACTGAGTGGCTTGTATGCCACAGGACACCACCATAGCTTTATATAATTCCCAGCAAAAAACTTTGTCCAGAAAATTAATGAAAATTACGGCATTTGTACATAGTTCCCTGTAGAACTATGTACAAATGCCGTAATTTTTCATCACTCTGAAAGGCGCCTGTACAAATCACAGCGTTGGGCTGAAGAAGGTCAAATAGGAGGAGACCACTGAGAATTCAAAACTACAATAGTTGGGAATTTTGAGGGGACATCTGGAAGTTGATCGAGAGTGGAGGGGGGGGGGGGGTTGCCTATCAAGAACAGGAGTAGCGTTATTGATCGCTACACCGAATGGTGAATTAAAGCTTTGTACTAAAGTACATTACGCATAAAAAGTTCTTTGCCATTCGTATGCAAAACACGCAACTGGTTCAGCAGTAAAGCTAAACTGCATCTCGTTAACAAGATATTCACACCCTCCCAGGAAGGTCGGTACAGTAAGTATGCGAAATGGTACCGAGCTGCCAGTGCATGAACGCGCGCTTCGAAATAAGCACAGCATAATCAGCAGCGATAAGCAGCAACGAGTAGCCTGGCTCGCCACAAGAACAAGGAGACGAGCTTTATGTGCAGCATATCACGGAAACAATATTCATCAAAACTCTAAAAGAGGGTGTACACGCATGTGGTATATTATCATAAGGGAGTCTCTCCCCACTCCCGCATTTCTATTACTCAGTCGCCGCCTAATGCCAAAAGATCAAGCTACGTTCGCTCTGAGCGAAAAATGGGGAACCGAGTCGAATCAACGTAAGCAATGATGTACTGGTGGTAATGGAAACGGATATAAACTTAGGTAAAAAAAAAACATAGCATTTACTAGAATGGAACGACAAATACTGCCTAGACAGGAGCAGAGAATATTGTTCAGATATATCTGCTTTAATAAGAAAACAGCTCGAACTCCAGACGCTATATGGAAGTACGAAATATCGTTCGCATATGCCTAGGTACGGGCGCAATAAACTGCAGGGAGCAAACTTAGCAAAACCTCAAAAAGAAAAAGAAAGGCGGCAGAACTGGCCCTTACGGAACACCACTAGCCTGCAGCCGCTGGGAAGAACAGATATCACCAATGACAGAATAGAATTTTTCTGTCCGTTGAAAACTCATAAAGTCACGCCCCAATGTACCTTATTAATTTAAGGTCCTGTAATCAAGACAGCAACACGGGATGGCCAACAGCGTCATAAGCTTTAAAACGCAGGTTCGATTCCCGACCGCACCGGCTGCTTTTCTGATGGAGGCAAAAAGCAAAAATGCCCGTGCGTAAGAGATTTCGGCGCACGTTAAAGATCCCCAGGTGGACAAAATTATTTCCGGAACCCTGCACTCCGGCGCGCCCCATCTCCTGGGTTGCATCGGCGCAATCAATCAATCAATCAATCAATCAATCAATCAATCAATCAATCAATCAATCAATCAATCAATCAATCAATCAATCAATCAATCAATCAATCAATCAATCAATCAATCAATCAATCAATCAATCAATCAATCAATCAATCAATCAATCAATCAATGTGCTTTTGCAATTTAAATAGAGCCGCGACTTGCGTATAACGCCGTGCAAGGTAAATACAAATTTGAAGGCTCACGAGGGCACTCGTAGCAGAGCAACCTGGACGAAAGTCAATTTAATTTGCGCTTATGGAGGACATTTGCTCTGGCTACAAATTGATAAATTCGCTAAAGAAAACCTGCTAATTAATTTTCACAACGTTATATGTTAAAGCAATCATTCCGTGTCTTGAAGTAACAGTTTTAGCACGTCAGCAGTTATGCCACTGGACTAGGTGCCGCCATTGACAGTTTTGTAAGAGCGTCATTTTTGCAGCAAAGAAGTCGCCTACCAGAACCGACGGAGGAAAAGATCACAAAAACCGATGAAAAATATCGAAGCCGCTTTCTTTAGAAAAAGGTGGCCAAAACGCGAAGCTTTCTCTTATGCAACCTGAGTCAAAGTCAAAGTCCAAAATCCAAACAGCTTCGACCGTACCGGAATGGCGGGATCGGATGGACGTCCGCTTCATTGTGCGAGGACACAGGTACGATTCCGACAACCGGAAGGGTTTTTTGTAGGCGCTTTATGTGCCTTTCTGGAAACCCATCTTGTAAGTTGGCTTTCCTCAACCAAGCAAAAAAGGAAGTGGGCTTTCGTTCTTCTGATGGACGCGAAAAGCCGATACGCCCGTCTGTTCGAGATTTCGGCGAACGTTAAAGATCCCAAGGAGGTCAAAATTAATCCTGAGTCCTCCACTATGGCGCGCCTCATCGCCTGCGTTGCGTCGGCGCATTAAACCTCAGAATCTAGTTGGCTTTCGTTCAGTGCGTTTACTGCTAGCGACGTGAATTTTGGGCTTTGACGTTGGACTTTGAAGACATTGTATTTCGAACAGAGAAAGCTTCGCGTTTCAACCCCCTTTAACTTGACCCACGATCATCATGCATCATCAGACAAAACTGGCTTTCCTGGAGTGCGTTTTGCCGTGCACCGGATGCCATGAGTGATGCATAGAAAACTTCCTGAAAAGTAGCAATCAACTCAAAGGACTCGTAAAGTGAGCACGGGGGAAGGGGGGGGAGGTGGAGGGGCATTAGAGAGTTCGTATTGTCTTATGATGTGTCTGTGTCCCTCGAACGGAGAAATCGAAATATAACACGCTTGTTTTAAGCTGGTAACTACACGAACAGCACTGAGAGTCACACACTTCTTGTCTGTCTGTCTGTCTGTCTGTCTGTCTGTCTGTCTGTCTGGCCCTCGAAGCGACCGCCAGGCCAAAAGATAAATAATTCTTCAGTGAGACGTTTATATGGGCAATACATTTCTAAGCTACCAAATCTAGTGTTAATGTTTATACTTGTCAACATGGTTGAGCATAAAGTAAACATTAGGCGTATTTGAGGCAAAACATCAACACAGAAGTGATATTAGCAGTGCTCTTTTAATTACAGAGGCACTGCTGCTTGATTGTTGCGACAGAAAATAAAAAGTACACCTTCAACGAAATGTTTTCACCCAAAAAGTACAGAAGGCCTTCCAGGCGCCCCGTTATGGCGGCATACAAAGAAGTTCAACAGTGAGAAATGTTCTAGTAGAAGGCGCGCGAGCAGCGAAACGCGGGAAAATTGAATTGATTTGAGCGAACCTCCACCGTATATACCGTGCGAGGAGCAAGACGAAAGGGGAACAGTTTGAGGGGTTGAAGCTAAAACGGAAGATTGGGCGAGTTGGTACATGAGGGGTTGAGCAAAACTCCCCCGCATTTATCGGGCGAGGAGTGAGACGAGAGGGGAACAGCTTGAGAGCTGGGCGGGTTGAGGAGAGAGCTATTTACTACCGTCTTTCGGCGACGTTAGTAGCGAAGTGAGCGGATATGCGGTCATTTTTTTTTCTAGGCCGCCTTTCTACGGCTATGGCAAAGTGAGCGTTCTTCGTTCTACCGGGGGCTAAAAAATACAGACATCGTGAACGCGACTTTATATTGCGAGGACCGCAAAAAGTAGATACAGGCATGGCCCAGGGCAGTAGCGCTCTCGGCTGGCCTTTTTGTATTACAGAGGGAATCGAAACTCGTTTACCTAAGTGCGGACCTTCAAGCTTCATCATCGTCCTCACATTGACTTCTGCTTTGAGCCATTCTGTTGTTGTTCACCAACCGCACTCGAATACTTCGGCTTTCAGAAAGCTTCACGTCTGGTTGCTTCCAAATACACGCTAATCTTGACTCCCTGCGCGTCACAACTTTCCGCTTACGCTGAAATAGCGTATAAGTGCACAGAGAGCATATACGGGCGCAGCCATATTTATTACTCGAAGTGACGTCACCGGTAGCTCCAGAAAAAATTCCGCCTAGAAGGACTGCTTTTACGGAATTGCGCTGTTACGAAACGGCCTCGTCGTCGTTATGAGTTCTGTACACTGGTTCAACTCCCATCCATGTACACTTCTTGTCACGCCTCCCATTACCGTCTTCATTAGAGAGATTTAGCATAGCGGCTAGCGTACGCTACGCTAGGGTCGGCGGGTACCGGGACCCGACTGCGCATGCGCGCGGGTTGACGGCGAGAAGGGCCACCCTTCACAGGAACGAATGAGCGAGCTCGGCCAGGCGGGCCCCCAATCACAGCACAAGGAATGCGCACATGTCCAGTGGGCTCCTGGTACCCGCCGACCCTAGCATAGCGTACGCTACCTGCTGTGCTAAAACTATTTTATGTTCCTTGTCATTGACCATGTCGCGCTCGGCTGATAACTTGTAATTTCACGTTATTACTTTTGCTTATTTTCACGGCACAACATTTGTCCATCTCACAGACGAGTTTCCTGCCCCGTTCGGCGGCTGCATGGCTGAAATGCACTGCCTTAGATGCTTTCCTCGTTCAAGATATCTCCATTCATGTTAAGAGAATAAAGATGACGTCTCGGTGTTCATCTTCTCTAACGCACACCTTGACTACAACTACACCCGTTTGATAAAAAAAACGGTATGTCTTTTTGAGATAACTGAGGTTGATGAAAGTTTTTCATTCTCTTGCAGGCGACATTTCCCGCGCACCCCTTCGAATGCGAACACTTAAGCTTTCCGAATGATCGGTTATTTCGCGCTGTTATGGCTATAGGAGGCTCTTGCCCTAACTAAATAATTCATGAATCACAGCTCCATTAGCTAGAAACAAAAAAAATCCCATTTTTTTTTTTTTTTCACTGAGCCGATTTTATGCGCCCCTGCAACGCAAGCAAGTAAAACCAACCCGGAAGGGCTAAACGTTGTCCTCACACTTTCATTTTTCCGCTCGGGTTCTTGCGTCAGTACAACGGGTCATTTCGCGCTTATCTCGACCATTTCTCGAGCTCTCTTGCTGCGTTGATCGCCGGGAGCAATAAAGTGAGCAGGAAGCAGTGTAAAAAGAAGCATAAACTGCGTTCGAAACGACCCAGATTGTGTCATTTTATTTTTCAAAGCGAGGATCTCTCACTGCCTGCGCGACACGTTTTATCTATACGTCTTCTCAGCTTATACCAACATCGTAATATCACGTAGCGACGTGTGTCACGGGTAGATGGGTCAGTCTAGCAGCTTTTTATTAAAGGGGCTCTGGAACACTCATTTTACCTTTTTTTTCAGTGTGTCGAACAGAAAAAAATACCGGTTCGGTTACGGTTCTGGTTCAGGCGTAATCATTTCGTTCCGGTTCAGTTCCTGTTCGACAAAATCGCGTACCGAACCGGTTCGTGAACCGGTTCGGGAGCTTGAACCGGTTCGCGAACCGGTTCGATGAGTTGAACTATCACTGAAATTAGAAAAAAAAAAAAACATTTAGTAGTTTAAAACGACAGTCGAATCAAAACACAAAAAAAAATAAAAAATGCTGCTGTTCCCCAAGGGCAGTGGCGCAATTGCAAAACAAGCTTTAAACAATTACGAGATATTAGAAAAACAGATGAATTGGTGAAGATTTACCACCTACTTTCTCACCCAGACTTTATGTTGTCCTTGCGACTATTCATAAAGCCACCGCCAAGAGAAATGACCGTGGGATATATTTTCTGCCCTTCCCCTTTATGTTGAATTCGTAATCGTCGCTATGGAATCGCCCACCACGCTAACCTTGAAGCCTTAATTAATTAATTTAGGCCTGCGTACTGGCGCGTTCAAATATCAGCGCTTAATACCAATGGCGCGCATTTTTTATATTTGTAACAAAAGAGAGAGAGAGAGAGAGAGAGAGAGAGAGAGAGAGAGAGAGAGAGAGAGAGAGAGAGAGAGAGAGAGAGAGAGAGAGGATGTAACAAAAGAGAAAAACCTACAACCGGCACATAAATACTACCAATTAATTAGATTATTTGGTCACCCTGAATAATTTGTTAGCTGTCACCTTATCGAATGTGTTGGCCACACTTTCGTTAAAAGTAAGCTTTAGTTAACGCTCAGTCACTGCATCAGTGCTCTGATCACTGCAATTCCTTTTGCGATAGCTATACCGGATGTGTGCATTACAATCAGTATGTCATCGTACCGCCTGACCCCCGGCCATCGTTCCGTGTGCTAAATTGCGGTATTTTATAATAGATTATGCTGTTACCAAAATGAAAGGGAATTTGGGACTTTTTTGGGTTGGCGCTCTTTAATTCGTCCACACCAGTACTCCCCTCCGGAAGAGTAGCAGTAAAGTAATGTAGCGAGTTGGGCAGTCAGTACAAGGGCACCTTCGAAAAAAAAAAAAACAGATCTGAAAGAGACAAAAGTGCAGCGCAAACACAAAAGATGATCGCTGGGCGAATGGGTCAGTGTGAGGTACCGGCCGGCCTTTCTGCACGTGTCATCTGCTTTATTACTGTTTCTGCTTCCAAGACAAAGTCGAGGGCTGCAGTTTCTTGCCAAGGGATTAAGTGCGCAGCTTAACAGTTTTCCCTGACATATCTGTTGTTGTTTGTATCTGTAAAAAAAGAAACTTGTCCACTGTACTGTCCTAAAAAACTGACCACGGAACTCACTTCCTTCGCATTGATGACACGCTTGGTTGTGAAAGGCAGGACAAATAAAAGTATAGAGCAATATCCAGGTTTTGGTTCTTTTTTTACTGATGCGGTTTTACTTACTTTTTGCGTAATATTTTAAAACAATGTGATTAGCCTTTTCTTTTTTGTTGTTTTCCGTGTAAACACATTAAAAAAAAACTGGCGTATTTGATTCCACGTGCAATATCTCCGCTCCGAGGCGCAGCTTATGTTGCAGGCCGGCAGACTTATTTTAACCAGCTGGTAATATTAAAGGTGGATCAAAATCCCGATACACGGACGTTCTCGAGTTCCATCTACTTCAGAAAAACGGTCGTGGGGAAGGGAGATCGAGGCCACTTGTGGTCAGCAGCAAACGGCTTAGCCACTGAGCAGCTCCTGCGCTCACACTTGTCAAATATTAACAATTTGCAGGTGTCGGACCTTTTAAATAAATTATGAAATGCAAAAAGTTTGCACACATCAGGTGTGGGCTTTCGCTGTTGCGCAGTGGAGGACTCCTGCAACCTGATTGCTCCAATAAAGTCGCAGCTAGGAAAGGGAAAGTCGTTTTATATCCCCTGGAGGCTTCCGAGAAGGACATTTCATTTGGTCAGCTTGCACTACGCTCGCGCTTCGAGCAGCAACAGACCATTGCTACATTGGTTGGCACTCATTCATTTCCCCTGTTGTTACATCGAGCGTGGTAGTGGTCAAGTGTCTGGAGGGGAAAGTGCGCGAGCGGGTACGAAGTTGATGGTACGTGAAAGAAAAAAAAAAAGGCCTGAATAGCATTGCCTGTGCAATATCAACAACGGATGGTCGAACCGTTTCGGCATGAACCGGTAACCGTTATTTCATTTTTCGATTCAGTTCTGATTGGGGTTCAGCGTGCTCAAAAAATAACGGTTCGGGTTCAGTTCCGGCAAAAATACCGGTTCAGTTCTGGTTTTCAGTTCGGTTCAGCTCCGGTTCGACACCCTGCTTTTTTAAATTTATTATTGCTTTCAGAACGTGCTCAACAAATAGACATAGTTAGAATAGGAGGCCACAAGGTACCTCGGCCAGAAATATTTGCTCTATGCCCATCAGACAACTTAGAAACTTGCTCCAAAGATTTTTCTCTGCGTCCCGCTCTTAGCGTTCTTCGAGCGCTCGAATCATGTCATTACGGCGGTGTAGCGGCTATTGGCCAGTTTTATTTCAGTTGCAGCAATTAACCCTTTGATAGCTACTTAAAAAAATGGCCGCCACACAACCTTGCGAGAATGGATTTTCAGTAAAGCTGTTGTAATCCTCTACAAATGGTGATTAAGGAAAGTTCGAAATGTTTCTAGTTGTCTCGGCGGGCTTGTCACTTGCGGTCGGCTAGGGTTACTAGATAATGGTACAGAGTATCCGCACTCTTTTCTCCTATTGCTCCGGGACACCGCCATGATCATTGGTAAGTACGTATAACATGGCATTTGTTAACACTGCGACGGTTCATGGGCGCCGCCATATTGTTGTTTATACGTTTTGGTCGGTCAACTCTGGTAGGCTTAGCACTCTGTGGCTGCGTGCGAATGACGTCGTTCCGAATGCGAATCAAAGATCACACGTATTACAGCATTCCAGCAGCTGAAGTGTGTCCAAAGATGCCGTTTTCGTGAATCTTTGGTAGTGATGTTAATAAAGGGACACTGAAGTGAATTTGACAAGCTCCCGTTTTTGCTCGAACTGCGTAGACTGGCTCAAATGAGCATACTTTTCATCGTTTATCCGGGGGATAACGCGGTATTTATTTTGAGAAAGCTTTAAAGGAGAAAAACTACCCTAACCGCAGTGACGTCAGGTAAAAGTGCTACCTGATTGGACGATGTCCAAGATGAGCCTACAAAAAAAGTTACCGTTTCGGTTCTGTGAAATAACATGCTTGGCATGCGACGTTATCGTTGGATGTGCATTCTCCATATCTCATTAACAGTCATACCGCGCTTCTGCCATGTTGTCGGCTGTAAAGTGCGTCAGATAAACCTATTACACCGGCTTGGAATCGTAGCAATCACTATAGCCGAGGCCTATGCACTGGATGAACGCCGTCCGCCTCACCGCAGACGCTCAAATGCCATACGCTTTTTCCCCGTATTTGGAGCTTGCCTCACTCATGCCTGTATCGTAAAAAGCGTGTTTGCACCAGGCCAACGGTCTGCTGATTCTGGCCTGTGCCCACTGCCCGCAAGCAGTCGGTGCTTATGGCAACAGCACGCCAACGAAAACTCGCTTGTACGTCAGTGTCAGCCTGCGCGTGTTCTGTAAACTAGTTCGTGGAGCAGTGAACGTTACGGCCCAAAAATGGTGAACTCAGTATAGAAAACATCGGCCGAAAACAAAAATCTACTTAAAAAAAAGAAAAGAATGTACTCTTGGGGATTCAAACTTGCGACTTGCAAAATGACATATCTAACGCTTGAGGCCCCTCGGCCACGAACCAGCGCTGCCAGTGATGGAAATAAAAAGTGTATAATGTATAATCAGTTTACACTTTTATTTAGTTTTAGCATTTAAAGCAGCTTAGATGACTCTTTGTTGCATAACGCTCGTACAGTAAGCGTTCCCCAAATTTCCGCAATAGCTCATGTCTTGCAAGTGCATTTCTTAGACGGAGGAGGAAAAATAGATATTTATACCACGAGCGCTGGTGCTGCTGTTAGGGCGCGTCTCTAGTCAGAGATGTCCTGGCCTTGTCTGGCAGTCCAGGCCCTCTTCACCTGCATGCGCTGGGTCCCAGGGTCCGGACTTTTCAGACAGGCCACCCACTGCTCGTAAGAGGGGGAAGGGTGGGGGGTAGGCCTGGGGTTAGTCCGCACTCCCATACTTGGTGGGATAGCGTGCCGGGCAAGGGACAGAAATGACAGGTGGCCGGGTATATGGTGGGGTAGATCGTGTGAAGAAGAAAAAGCGTTCGCAGATGCGTGGGCATGCTGCTGACCACTGCGCTTGTTCACCCAGCGCAAAAAAAGTGTTTCTTGCACTCTAGTTTTACGCTGTACGGTAAACGCTTCGGTTGATTTTATTTCCTTATTACCTATATTAGCTTTGCTGACTCTTCTACCGCCTCCTAGTGGCCTTAGATTTTTCTACTAGCGTACCAGGCAGTGAAACGTCGCATGTGCGCTTGTGTGGAGCAAACTGGACTTGGAGCAAGATACAGTGTACAAACTAAAAAACTAAAGAAAGGCACATTCTTCCACTCACAAACGTTTCGGGGCTCAGTTTCAACCGAGTAGCGTGCCAGGCGTCGAATGTGCGCTTGTGTGGAGCAAACTGGACTTGGAGCTAGGTACAGTGTACAAACTAAAAAACTAAAGAAAGGCACATTCTTCCATTCACAAACGTGCCGGGGCTCAATTTCAACCGAGCGAACGAATTGCGACGACTCGTCGGTGGTCGGCGGACTAACGCTGCGCTGACTGGCACTGTCGGAGGGCCGGCGAGCCATGCAGTAGCGCAGTCAAGCCTAGCCATTTTTTTCTAACGTCATGGGCGAGTCATGGCGTCATGAAGTCATTTTTCTGACGTCATGGATATGGGCGAGTGTGCAGATAGAAGGACAAAATTTTTGAAATTGATTTTTCTGGGGAATAAATGCGTAAACGCAGCGAGAGCGGTCGAAACACGGCCTGGGGACTCCGGACTACAATTTGCGCTCGTATGCCCGCAATGTTTACAAATCACTTCAGTGTACCTTTAACAGACGGCCCGGTCGAAGTTAACGGCGAGGGCGTAGATGCGGCAATCTCGTAACACTGAAAAACGCCAAACTGGCCGCCGTTGCTGACTTGCGTGCCTGAGTGCCGGTACTCTAATACCTTATCTACTGACACTACGCTCGGTTTCTCTGCGGGCAAATGCTGCTCCTGCCTATCGTGACGCGTGCGCTCGACGTCTTGGGCACGAACTGCTGTATTTAGTGACACTAGTCCTGCCTGGCCTTCAAAGATATTCTACAAACATAAGGTTAGGAGGAACACATGGTGGGGAGCCCTATCGTTCACAGGCTCCTTATCATCCATAATGCGGTTTCGATGATTGCTTTGCGGTCTCCTTAAACGAATTCTGCCCTCTATGCTCTACGCCTGATTAGCCTAGACATGTGCTCGGCGTCTTAGGCCTTGGCGACTTGGCATTTCTGTCCACGGATTTCGTTTTTGCCCACAGCGATGAAACCGTTGGGGAATAGAGGTATACAGCTTTGCTGTAAACAGCCAGAAAAGCAAACCAGAAACGGAAGGTAGATCCGCTGCAACGAGTAAATCGTGCAGTGCCGTCTCAGTGCTAGCGGTAACTGTAGCTTTCACAGTGCTTCCGGACGCGAAGGAAAGAGTGAAATCGCTTATCGGGAGTGTCGCAGAGGTCCTTTAAGGCGAGAGTCTTCAGTGCTCATTGTACGAAAAGCGGTGTTGTTCTCGGGTACATTAAATGGCCACCGCTGTGAATTTGTCAAGAACACCTGCAAAAAATGTCTGAATTTGAGCCAAAGTGTGTATTTGGAATATTTTGCTAAAGTCAATCAAAGAGTTTGAAATGACAGCTATGTACGTTGCAGTTCGTACAGAAATCCGATTCGAGCCCTCAAAGGAAGAGCTGAGTGCGTTGTCCCAACACTACAACATCACGTTGGCGGCGACGGGACGAGAGTTAGTCAAGTTCGTGCCGCTTTGGCGTCATATCACGTGATAGGTGAATGTGAAGGGCAGGGGAGTTGAACAGGTGCGCTCCAGCCGGGCAGAACTCTGCACCCGATGCACACAGCGCCGTCCTTGCGTTCTCTCCTCTGTCTTCGTTTCGTTCGCGCTGTTTACACCCAAGAATGTAATTCCAACTAGCCCAGCTTGCAACACTTCTGCAAAACTCTGAGCCTGAGGAAGCTTTGGCGTATACAGTGTCGGAAGTCTGTCTACCCAAGTAATCTTCGCCAGAAGACGAAGGAACAAAAGCGACGACAGAGGCGCAGACAGGATGTAGATGCAGAGAAGGCTTTTATAAGAACCGCCATGACTTTGTTTTTAAAGCACGTGAGTAGAATGAGGCGCCCCAGGGAATTTTTCTGTTCGTTTGAGCTTGCATGGCTTCCGCCCGGATGGGCCCGCTAATCCAAGTCAATCGTTTCCGGTCCGTAAGCATTACTCCTACCATCCTCCTTTCCATGGCTGATAGGGAAACCCAAATTTTATTCTTTAATGTTTAGTAAGCCCGCAATCTTCCATGCCACGTAAGTTATCACCGGGAATGCGTATTGGTAGTTAACCTTTTTTTTAAGACAAAAGCTTTTTTTAGTGGGAGCGATGATGTTATGTAGAAAAACTAATGCATTTCCCCGTAGGCCGGTTGGTGGACCGAAAAGCTCTGACAAGATCTCTGGAGTCTGGACACTCGGCGCGGGCATGAGATCGGGCGTCCAGTGTGTCGAAACAGTCACTAGAAAATAGCGAAAGAGGAACTATTCCATATAAGACAATACACGCGTCGATCATGTATTAGAAGTACAACAGTATATCTTCATCTCGTCAACAATTTGTCGATGTACATTTAGAACATTCGTAGATGCGTTAGCTTATTGCGTGAAAAATCGTCGGATGGCTTCGTTCTTCATTTGCGATTTGGGTCGTGGAAGGTTGGACGATCGATTGTTCAGCGAAGGTTTTAACGCGATTTTGTATTCTGAAAGCTTTGGCGCTTCTCAAAACTTTCTTTAGGGAGGGACGGCAGTGTTTTCTAGAAAGAGATTACGTCGGGGTGATTGCCGAAAGTACCCCTTCCAATACTAATTCGACGCCTTATTTCTTTCTCGGGGTCTGCATCAGCCCTGGAAACTTCTCCAAGATAGTTACATTCGTCGACGTCTTGTAGTATACGATTTTCAATGCTGAAGACAAAAACGCTTCATCACTGAGAAGACCTTCATTGCTGCTTTCTTTATGGAAAGCAGCGACGCTTCACAGAGCGCTGTCCGTGAGCTGCACGGGAATGCGTATACAGTGGAAAAGAACTCCTTACTTGTGTCGGCTTCGCGTGAGGCATTGCTTTTGACACAACCATTGATAAGCTGTGTAAATGAGACAACGAATGTGCCTGAGACAGCAGGACCACTTTTATTGTCAAGTCTTGCACCATCTTTCACGACAGCACTATCTTTAATGTCGTATGATAAGAGCATCCTTTCGTGAGTGCCATACGTTAAAGGGTGTCATAAATGTGCCTTCATAAGTATGTGAGCTTGAGCCACTTTTGCTGCTGGTAATGTTGCAATCTTAGGCTGTTTCGTTCTGATCTTGCTTCTATATTACATGGGAACGGAATCTTGTTGAATAATTTCTGCGTGCGAATCATATCATCAATTTGTTTTTAGGTGGTTTGATAGATGCTGCTATTTGGTTTACGCGCTTACGATTTTACGTGTGATTTACGATTTACGTGCTTACGATTTAAATTCACGACGCAATTCAGTGGCACCGCTTGCGTTCACTTCACCTGATTCAGCCGATCCATGCGTCGCCTCATGATGTGCTTTACTCTAACGTTAAACATAACCTACGAGGGCCACCGTGGTTGTATCTCCAGTGGCCCGTGGAGGGCCGCTGGAAACAGACAGGGTATAAACACGTACAGCGTACAGCGTGCTCTACGTGTTCATTTTTATAACTAGAGATGGTAATGAATCGCCGAATAAACAGCCCACGTTCCGATAATTTCGTCTTACCACGTTGTAAATAAACAAGGACATGTTTTGATCGCGTGCTAAATTTATTTACAATAAAAAAAGCCCGAGAAAATGGTTCTGGACACAGATTCCAGTTCTCCATCAAACTGACTATATGCCAAGCCCTCAGCCTATGAAACAGATTTTGGCTCCCGGAAATGATAGTGAGGTAAATTTTGCCTTTCCAGCTTTGAAATGGCTGGGCACTTCAGTTGGGCATATTAATGGTGCCTTTTTTGTACGCCGAGCAGTCATGCACTGTTAAACTGTGTGCCAGGACGACTTTTCTTACTTGAGTTTTACCTGAAGTGTAAAAGGATGCCTGTAGTTCTACCTGGAGAAATGCCTTCCGTTCTTACTGTCATAAAGCAAGTTGGTCACAGTTCAACTTAAAGCTTTTACTTCGAATTCTTTGACCTCCATAAACCTTGGCGGGAACTTGAAAATTTTGACAAAGACTACGTACCTGACCCCTACTGAAAATCCACAGCCGCCCTATTACTTATGCAAAACGACCTTGTATATACCGAGAGGCGATGACAAAACAATGGCGCTAAGCCAACTGATCTGAAAGTGGCGATAGCGGATAACTTCATAACTTGACAAGGAAAAATGGACTTAGGTGGGCGCCCTGAATGAGGAAAGATTTCCTCGCGTCGAACGTTGCGTTGTATCGCGGCGGTGTCGCGACGTTTCTTTAGACAAGTGGCTTCTGGGCTCATAGAAGATATAGGAGAAGGAATAAAAGTTTGTTAAACTGTATGCGTCCCTTTGTAGGAGGCCTCCTTATTCCAGAAAGCCCTGTTCCTTTGCTGCCCGGCGGGTCCAGCCCACCAGTCGTTGCTGGTCTTGATACACGTGCAAAAAAAAAAAAAAATACGAGCTCACCTAAGCACCAGTTATGGGGCAGTGAATGGGAAAGATTTAGTATCCAACTTCTGAACGTTTGCTCTCATTATCGCCATTGCACTGTGCACCCTTTGCTTACCACTTATGTAGACACCCACATACTCTAATCTCCACTTTCCTCACTTACGCCTCAGGTCATGCTTTTAGCAATGAAATTTATTCCGCCCAATTCAATTTTCCCGCGATCGCGGTGTTCGCGCGCCATCTGTTTGGGCAGCGTGCGTAGTTATGTTTACATCTTGCTTTGGTTAGCTTGGAGCACCTCGACTCGAAGTTTCGGCTTTTGTGTTTGCTTTCATCTGAGCTCCTTTCAGCACCGTTTCTAGCGCGCTGTGCTAATTTTGTTTTTGGTTTTGTTACCCTTCCAAAAAACTAATCCAAAAACTAATCCCAATTAAATTAACGCTGGTTTCTATTCCATGTTCCTACCGCGTGTTTCTATTCCTCGGTCCTGTTTCGCTCGCACTGTTCCGTTTTTTTTTTTTATGAACATGAACCAACTAACTCGCACCAGAGTCCTGCTCAGTTGGTTTAAGCTGATGCTTACAAGGAGCAAAAAGACACGAACGAAACGACAGAAGTATAAACAAAGTGGCCGCCACTCACGGCTGAAATGTAATTCGACAAAAAGAAACATATATGCACAGTCTCTGCGCATGTCACACATTGATGCCGTGCATTCCGTCGTATGTTTTTATCTAACATTATAGCAGCGTTATTATAATTGGGAATACACATTGGATTTGTTATATACTGAAAGCTTGCCTGAAATGTTCAATGTTCAGAAGCGGACTTTGAACATTTGCTGTGGACTAGCCTACGCCCGAAGGCAGCACCTCCAAGGCAGAGGGCTCCATCCGGGCAGACCCCCAGATAGGCCCCAGCACCTGGCTATTCCTCGATTTTTGCGCGTTACGGGTGCAGTGTTGTACCTATGCAAACGTTTTCTTATGCCGTAGGGCAATCTTTCAAAAAAAAAATATGCCTGAAGTTTCTATTGCACTACACAACGGGCACACGTGTGAGCTACTAGTTGTTTGGAACATTCTTGCCTGTATATACATGGTGTTCAAAAAAGCTTTCAGCTGTTTTCTATTGCTTAAGCCGCCGTTCATCTTGTGTGGCGTTTGTGTGCCAGAAAGGGCATATTTTTCACGGCCCGAGTTAATGCTTTCACTTGGTCTAAAGGCCTTGACGTGCGAAGTTGGTGCTCTTTGAAATAACATCCTCCTGATATCATGCCGGCTCCGTTTATTTGATGTTTTAAAAACTTCTATGCACGAATAACATTTTAAATAAATAAAATAAAATTATGCTTTGCAAACATTGAGCAGCACTTGGAGATTTGCATTCCTATTTTATTTTCACCTGGAGGAAATTTTTGTTTGTTTGTTCGGGCCCGTTGGCGGCATGCTTTGAATACAATTTGAAAGGATTTCACGTATGTGTGAGCACGGGGGTGGGGCACAGTGTAATAGCTTTACTTCCTGCATAATAATACCATCTTAAATTGTAAAAGAGTGCTACGAAACGAGGGATGGGGGAAGCAGATGCACAGGTACTGGCCCGCAATTAATTCAATTCAGAAGAACAATGAAGGGTGCGTACAGGTGCCCCAAAAGTAAACGGACCACCTGCAAATTTTGAGGGGATTTCTCCTCCAGGTGCCTAGCCAGAAACCTCTAAAGGTACTTTTAAAGAAAGTCCTCCTAAACTAAAATCCGGCCGCAAATATTCTATTTGTGCCGACAGTGGCATAAAATAAAAATATTCTAGTTTCCCGAAGCCATGGTTCGTTTCCTTTTTGGTGCACCTGTACACCAGGCCGAAAGGCAGCACGCTTCCGCGAAGCAAAACAGAGGCGGTTATCTGCTATTTAGAGCAGGTCGTTAGGAAAGCGTTGCTCGCTGACGGTCGCGAACATTCACGTGTCGTTCACCCAGTTGGAAACTTTTAATTCGATGAGATCTCCCTGGGAGAATTCACGGGTAGCAGTGTTTATGCTTCGCTCTATCACCACAGCTAACACCGTCATTTCGGGAGACAGCGAAGCGGAGCCGCGCAAAGTGCACTGGGAAGGCAGGGACACGTCGCCATTGTTAATCAGAGTCAGTTTATTGTCACGAGCACGGTCATTTGGACACGTACCAGTTTGAAGAACGTAGACATTTCTGCCTGAGAGGACTATTGCATATACCGCTGCTACAGCGCATTGCACAACAGGTTTTGCGTTTCTTTTTCCAGAAGACTTCCTTGTCGCCCACACCGGGGATAAAAGCACCCAGAAGAGCTAATTTGTGGAGACCTGCGAATACCCCTACACATTATGCCCCTGGGCAGCCGTTGCCCAATCGTGCGCAGTCTTTTGTATGCAAGAGATGACCTCGAGCTTTTTGGTTGCATCGTTCACGACGCAATCCAATGATACAGTACCTGCCTCTTAGCTCATGAGCAAGCGACGCAGCTGTCTGAGCCAAGAAAGGCCACAGAAAGCCTTAATTTGGTTTTAAAAACTTGCTTCGACGTTGGGAGTTTGTGACAATTGAAGGGCCTTCTCCAACAGGAGTGTTGTATTAGCTGTCGTAGTTGTCTTTTAATAAACGGATTGAAAAAGAAGCAGCTCTTTTGAGCGCGGGGTGAGTACACCCAATGAAGTGTGTGCACCCGTTGAAACCATTTTAATATATAACAACTGTAAACCACCATAACTAGGCAGCTCGTAAGAGTCGTTCAACCTCCTCTTTCCTAGCTATATAAAATAGGTAATACTTCTGGGCCACAACCCTGAAACACCATGCCAGGCTGCTTTAAAAGCCACTAAAAATTGTCTACTTATTCGTACACAGTGTTTTTTTTTCTTTCTATAAGGTAATATAAAAGTCTCATTCAATGCTTGCCTTACAAACATAGCAAAAATCGTTGCTACGCAGGGACCGATACAAATTTCGCGTCTTGGAATGTATCTTGAAATTGCAAATTTTAGCGGTGACCTAACAGTATAGAATTAAATAAGACATCAAGGGAATCTAAACTTCGAAACTGTATAGTTCTATTAGCTCTGACACGTTTCTTATTTCATCAGGTGCCCTCAAATCAAATAGCTTCGACCCGTGGTTGTACCTAGGTCCATTTACAACTGCTTTCAACGACCGTTACCTTTCCTACCGGAAAAACAAAACAAACAGTCCCGGGCTATCTCCACTAACGTGAAACCTGAGGAGGGGCGATGCATGCAGTGTGTAAGTGTATCCTTGGCACGTTCGCGTTTTTGCAAACGGATATGAAGCCGCTGGGGGGTAGAGGTGTACAGCTTTGCTGTAAAAGTCTCTTATCGTTGAAGCATGAAGCTCTCTAGCCCCATACGTAAACGAGTGTCCCGGTGTTTTTTTAGCACGCGTTATGTTCTAGCGCGAGGCGTAAACGAGTTTCCCGGTGTTTTAGTACCGTCACTACATGAGACGACGATTACGACGACGATTATGACGACGACGACGACGACATGAGACACCAAAAGCGCCAGCCCCTAAGGGGGCTTCGCCGCTAAAGACATAGATGATTACACTACCTCCTGGAGTGAAAGTTGAACCCAACTTCTTAGGTGTTTTTTCTCTACTTCGCGACTGATTGGAGCACACACACACACACGCATACAAAAAAAAAACGGCCAGCAGTCTAAATAAGGTCTTTTACAAAATGCCAGCCCCCTATGGCCCCGAGATCGTTCTACCGCATTGAACGAGGCACAATTGCACGCAGCTCGAACGCTCGCTTGCCTACTTTCGCTAGTCCCATAAGACGCACTTTATTTAAACTTTCCGTCTTTACCACTCTCTTCCAAGAGCGAAACCGGCAAACCATTAGTATAACTAGAATGGCCTTCGGCATATTAACGTTTATTGCAAAATACCAGTCGCTGAGGGCTGCGGGACCACTCTGCAGCCACGAAGGAGAATTCTTGCACGCAGCTCGAAACTACCGGTCACCGCCCCCTCCTAACTACGTATCGCAATAAAGTTTATTTCTCTCTCTCGAGCTCCCGTTTCGCTTGCTATTGTCGCAGCCATATGCCGTGCTTTAAACTTAATGTCTAGGCGTGGCTTTTTTTTTTTTCCGAGAGCTGTGAAAGTAAAGGCTATAAAGCGTTACCATAATGGCGTTCGGTCTTAAAAATTGCTTAATGTAAAGTTTTGTTACGCTAATACATGGTAATTATGTAAGTTTTCCAGAAATGGTTCTTTACGTTACTTGAAAGTTACTCCCATTTTTGGAAGTTACTCCCAAGTTACTCCCTTGGAAGTTGCCCCCAACTTAATCCCATTTAAATTACTTGATTGATTGATTGATCGATCGATTGATTGATTGATTGATTGATTGATTGATTGATTGATTGATTGATTGATTGATTGATTGATTGATTGATTGATTGTAGGGTTTAACGCGCCGACGCAACGCAGGTGATTAGGCGCGCCGTAGTGGAGGGCTCTGGATTAATTTTGACCACCTGGGGATCTTTAACGTGCTCCGAAATCTCGTACACACGGGCGTTTTAGCTTTTCTCCTCCATCAGAAAAGCGGCCGCCGCGGCCGGTAATCGAACCCGCGACCTCATGCGCAGTAGCGCAACGCCTTAGCCACTGAGCCACCGTGGCAGATCATTTAGATTACTTGGAAGTTACTCCCCTTTTTTCTTAGGGCGAGCAGGGAAACTCCAAGACTCACAGGAATGGTCATTCTACCGATTTAATTGCATGCTAACGTACTGCAGAGAAAGAGGTGTCACCTAATCTAAGTACAATGCCGGCCAGATGTTCGAAAAATCATTAATGCGGAGATTTCCCAGGGCACGCTGAAGGTCGGTATACCACATTCCCAGATTTGGAGTGGTACCTGGGCCGGAAGGAACTATAATCCCGGATATTAGGTCGCCTTCACTCGATAGGAGCAAACATATTAAGAGGTTCTCAGTAACACAAACACCACTCCCTCCCCAGAACACGATCTGGATGCGGTCATGCCAGTGATACAGCAGCGGGCGTTAAGAACTTCTGTGTTCGGAACCTGGAGTTCGAATCTGGCCACTCTCAACGCGTGAACTTTGCCTTGCGAGTGTAGCTTAGCCGGGCTATAACAGATGCTTTCAATTTAAATTATTGAGTTTACATTTAAATTAAGTTAATTTCAAGATTGAATGTCAAAGGTAAGATTAAAGGTTAAGGGTTGTAGGACTGCGCGAGATTACAAGAACAGGTGAAGGCTCCATGGAGTAGAGTTATATAGCGGACATATTCAAATGATTAACACACCGTTTATTGCGTTTTCTTGATTTCTTGCGCTGTTATTATTGACGCGAGAAAAGGAAGACAAAAAAAAAAAGGAACATGGCTCTTTAAGAAACGGGTATAAAACTCCCCATCAGTGGCAAAAGTAGTCTTTGTTTGGAAGCAAAAATAATCTGCCTACTAATTTCCTTCCTCGTGAACGAGGGTACTCTCGAGGGTACAAAAAACATACGTCAGGAGTTCGTCTCTCACCGTTTTCTCCGTTTCTTTTTTTCTCCCCGCATGCCAGGGAAATTTTGCCAAACGGCGAGGAAGGGTGTGATGCTCGACGTTTGAAATTTGTAAATTCGCAATCTTCGTCGGAAGCGTGTATAAATTGCTTCTCAAATGTGTGACGGGCTTCGGGCTGGAAAATCGGGTATTCGTTTTTTCGCAAACTGGCCGTTTTCTGCCGCTTAAGTAAGTGGTTCTAAAGTAGGCCTGCTTTTTGTTTGGGGTGGGGGGTGGGGTGGTGAGGGGGCATCTAATTGTATCAAATGTATCGCTGGGCGATGGAAACTAGGCGGATGGGACTGAAGATAACGACGTACTATTATGAGCATTATGAATGTGAACACAGGAACGCGTAGCTAACAGTCTCGAAACATACTCGGAGCGATACGCGGATGGCGCTGTGAAAAACAAACAGGGAAAGGAGGGCACTCTTTCACTAACTGTTGGCACTCCCACCACACTGGTATTTCTACAAAGCAGCAGCTGACGTCATTTGGCCGATAATATGGTATCGTCGCCCAGCCGATCAGACGGTAATCGTCGGAGGGACCTAAACCGATTCATTTTCTTTTCTTTCTTTCATTCGTTTTTTTTTTCTTCGCCCAACCGCTTGAGAGTGCTCTTAGACCAAGCTTGGCCTGTATTTCAAACCGATTCTTCATTTGAATCGATGCACCCAGTTGTCAGTGGCACTTCGAACAGCAGCGGCGCTCGAACCAATGACGACAGACGAACATAATAAAGAAAAATGAAAAGAATCATTGATGAACTGTCTCTTGTGCGACTTTCTCGCACCAAGTTCGTTTGGAAAAATTCACGTAGCACACTGCAGCGGCCCACAAAGAACTCTCAACTGTAATTTTGTAGCCTGAAGATGCCTCGAGTGCCTCTTAAACAGCAGGAAGATATAATAGAAATCTCAAGGACGCGGGTGCGATCCCCGGCACGGCGGCCGCTTTTCTGATGGAGGCGAAAAGCGAAAACTCCCACGTTTTCGGGATTTAGGCGCACGCTAAAGATCCCCAGGTGGTCAAACTTAATCCGGAGCCCTCCACTACGGCGCGCCTATACACCTGTGTAGAGTCGGAGCCTTAAACACGCCCAATGAAATCAAATAACAGAAATCTCTAAAAGGGTTAATACACAGCGCAATATTGCTCTAGTGACAGACTGGCAACTGAAAACGGTCAACAGGATTATCCAGGCTTACCGAGACGAAGGACGTAGAAACGATGCGCCGCAGGGCAGACGACCCCGAACAAGAACGAACGACCACGACCTTTGCATCGTGGCTGCCGCTAACGACAAACCATTTCAAAGTGAAAAGGACGTTCGCGGTGTTCTTGGCCTGGGCAACTTAAGCGACAGCACGGTACGGCGAAGGCTTAGAGAAGCAGGACAGTGAAGTCCCATCGCCGCACAGAAACCCAGCAAGTCAGCTCGCCTGAGGTTCATTCACTTCTGAACAACGCAGGTGGAGCGAGAGCGAGTGGAAGGAAGTGTGTGCTTTTCTCTGATGAGTTCACGTTCTCGAGCCGCTCGGATCAACGAAAGAGTGTGGCAGACCGAAAACACACGCTTTAGTACGCAGAATATCCAGGAGGTGGCTGCCAGAGGGCGCGTGTCTGTGATCGCCTGGAGGGATATTTCCCGGAAAGTCCTAGGCTCACTGGTGAGAATAGATAGAGTTTTTAACGGGCCGCACCTGGATGGGTGTTATTTCTTCCAGACTTGTCCACCGTTCGCACATCGACGGGCTTGGCGCGCCTTTTGGAAGAGCGAGGGGTAATGAATTTCAGTAGTGCGTGAAGGGTGCCGACATGAACATTATATAGAGCATGTTTGGGACCGTAGGCAAGGGAACGTATGGAAGTTGTCCCTAGAGTTGACGAACTCCGACCAATCATGGGATGCAATAGAACGTGAGTGGAAGCGCCTTCAACGTGATACCTCATTCATCGAGGCTGTCTATGCGACTCTGCCCCAAAGAATGGAGGCCGTCGTTCAAGTCGGGGGTGGCATGACGTGTTATTAGGCCACCAACGTGCAAGACAAAGGAGGAGCGTAGGCTGGGATGACGCATTACCATCTTTCATTTGCTTCTATATATTTTTAGATGCGACGCATCTCTTTCACTCGCCTTGTCCCTCCGGCGTCGTCCGGCGTAGTCCGCATCCCTCCCCCATTCTCCTCGCCGCGCCAGCTGCGCGCTAGCGCCGCTCTCACCGCAACGCCATCTGCGTGTTAGCGCTCGCCGGCGCTCGCTCCGTCGCCGTGCCAGCTGTGCGTGGGTGCGGGTTAGCGCGCAGCTTGCGCTCGGTTAACACATGCGCATGCGCTGCTATGCGCTGCTCTCTCTCATTCCGCTGCATATAAACGCGGTAACTGTGCCGCTCCGCTCAGTCGTTCCGCTGCCGCTCCGCCGATGACATCCTCCGATGACCATTGATGATTTGAATGGAGACTAACAGGCCTGCTATCGCGATGGTCGGCGCAACCGTAACAAGCATCAGCCACCTTGATAAAAATTTACACACCATATTCCCACGAGGGGAACCATGGGGTAGATGCGACGCATCGGGGGTGAACATGCTGCGTAAAATATGGACACACAACAACAATGGACACGCTAATATAATGGAAACGCAACGGAAACCCCCGATGCGTCGCATCTACCCCATGGTTCCCCTCGCGGGAATATGGTGTAAATTTTAATACTCTGCAAGTGCAAGAAACCTATTTTCAGCTCACCCTTAAGCCCATTTTCCCCCGCTTTACAAGATTTCCGATAAATCAATATCGAAGTAGGCATAGCAATCTTTTGTAACGCTTCGGCGTAAAAAGTTACCAGTGACGCAATATCTAACAGTGTTATCACTGTTAGATATCACTGTCTTACCACTGCCTGCTGGCGATACAAGGTCCGCACTCTGCAGACACGCGGCGGAAATGCCAGGGGTGGGGAGGGGGGGGGGATTCATTCAGTTAAGTAGCAAAAGTAGAGAAAAGGACTGGGGATATTATTGAACTCAACCCTCATACAACCCATTCCGGCGGAAGGGGAGAAGGGTTTTAAGGATAAGAAGAGAGAGAAAGAGAGAAGGGAGAGGAGAGAGAGAGGGAGGAGAGTGGTGAACAGTCTGCGTTGCGTTCGTCTCGTTCGAGGCCCGACGGCTACAGACAGATGCTGCTAGTCCTGTCAAGACGAGGAAGTTGAGTCGGGGCTGGACTTCCTTCCGTCGGATAGTGCCCGGTCCCGTGGGGAACAGGAAGTCTTCCAGGGTGTGGCTTGGTGCACCGAGTCGCTGGAGCGCGGCCCGGATATCTTACACCGTGGCCCGGAGCTCACCTCTCACGGCGTCGTGCTGGTGGCAGAAGCACTGTAGGTGCTGTTGGGTACGTTGTCATCCCATCGCTGACAACAGTGGCTGCGTACGTGAAGGCCGACCCGAGCCGAGCTCCGTCGCCTCCGACATACGTGTGTTAGCGTGGTTTGAAGCGAGCGGCCAGCCAATATTGCAGCCGTGAAGAAATTCGGAAGCCGTAGGCAAAACGTAACTTATTTACTTCATAGCGAGAGATTAGCCGAAGCCAAAGAACAATGTCCCGACGGGCGAGGTTACAGTGCAGGACTTGAGCAGAGTGACAGCATTGATTCACTGCTATAACAGGAATGAACTGCAGCGCTTTGAGGGTTCTTATTTATACCCAAAGCGCTAATGGTCGAAACAAGCGTTCCCTCTAGATTGCGCACACGATACGAACGGCACAGACACACACAACACTCTTTCCAGAGTTCATGAGCAGTCGGTAGTAGCGACGCACGCTGAGTCCGAGAGAGGGGACAGAGGATGTCTCTGCAGCGGACGCGGGGCTTCTGTGTCCTTGGGGCAGGTCTCTACGTGTTGCGTCGGCGCGCCATCGAAGGTCGCGCCGATAGATAGGCGCCAGAGATCCAGACAAGCCGAGGCGTGCAAGCGTGAGTCACCGACAGGGGGAAAGACGCACGTAGTGGTGGTTTCGCCGCACAGCTGTGGAGTGTTGAAACAAAGCCCAGCGGCGGGCTCATTCGTAACAGTGCACGAGCGTCTCGGGCTCTGAGCGGTCGGCGCAGGGGGGGACCCAACAGTTGTTAGAATAGCGTCCCCCCCCCCTCCACTTTGTTTTCGACGGCGGCCGCTGCCTATCCCCCATAGCTGGGTCCGAGGGTGTTTTGTACGCATCCTTGTGTTCCTTTTCATGAAATACCGTGCGCGGAGCGCCTAGTAGGTTATGCTGTCCTCATGAATGACTTTGAAGTCATCACGCACTTTAAAGCCTATCATAAATTATTACATAACACGTCACCAGCGTTCAGTTCGAATCAAGGTTCCATGGTTTTACGTTGGAGCTAGCCGTTATTGTCGCCATTAGTGAAAATACACCGAAATTTTTCACTGCGCTAAGGTGCCGCAAATTCGCCTGGAATTCGGAGCAGCCGCCGCTTCACAGTTTATAGAAGAAATGTTGCCGCAGAGCGCGGTATATATAAAAGAATCCCGCGACACTGTCGGTAAACGCCGTCCCTCTTTCCGCCGTAACTGGAAGCAGCGCGAAGGCGATAGTTGTCGCCTGTATAGAGCATGCACGTCTCAGCAGGTAAGCCTTTAAAGGAGCCATGAAGAGAAAATACAACTTCGTTTAATTTGAAAGAACTAGTATTCAGTATCTCACTCAGCTCCATTACAGCCACAAAAGATGTTTTTTAACGGAAAAAAAGCAAGAAGTATTTAAAAACTTTCAAATTTTGCGCCACAGTGACGTGTTATGAGAAAGAATGACGTCATACGGGCCAACAATAAAACATAATTTTCAGTGCGTTAACTGCCCTTTAGCATTCAAGTGATGCGGTCAAATGGAACTAGAGGCCCCATTACAGACGTCAAGTCATGTGTCGTCGCGACAGGTCAGTTAGGCGGCCGCCAATCGCACAAACAAGGTTCCGTGACGTCATAGAAAAGTTGCGGGAAATTGGCTAGGGGGTCGCGACTGCTTCACACGTTTTCTTTAATATCTCCGTTATTTGTTCGAAGATTGCAATAATATTGGTATCATTGTTATCGGGACTAAGCAGTCTTTCTAATAAACCCAACTTGTATTTTGTCTTCATGGCTCCTTTAAATTTACGCTTTACTTGTGTTGCGGTTTTCTTTAAACTGTCTGTTGAATTTGCTTATTGCTCCTACTGAATGGAAACCGGCCAATAGCCGTGATATAGCAGAGTGATGTTATAAGAGCGTAACTAACACCAATACAGGAAAAGAGAGAAAAATCTTTTTAGAAAGTCTCTACTTTTGAAGGGGTGGAACCCCTAACGGGCTCGCGATGCCGACGTGTCATGTCGTCGTCGTCGTCTCATGTCGTCGTAGTATCATGTAGTCACGGTAATAAAACACCGGGCGACTCGTTTGTCAACGCCTCGCGCTAAAACGTAACGCGTACTAAAAAAAAATAAAGCCGTTCCACTCAATGTGCAAGCTGTCGGAAGTACAGAGCAGTGATTCGCCATAATGCGCTACAGAGCCCGTCACCCAATGAATTTCACATTTCCCGCCTTTGCAGTGCGCTCGCGCCCCCTGCCTGAAACTGTGCCAGTTGGAGTCCTGTTGTTTTCGCGCATGCTTTAATTTCGTATGCTGGAGCTGTTTCGCGTCATTTCGAACGCGCCATTTTTTTCTTGCGTGGCTGGAGCCTTTCTCGATCTTTTCGAACGCGTCATTTCTTTCTTGCGCGGCCGCTTTTTTCGCTTACTATCGTAAAAACCAACCAAACGAGCGTTCCTAACCAAATGAACGCGGGTGCTGCCGGTTATATACGCAAATTTTGCCTGAAATGCGCCTGCAGTTTTCTTTGCGCTAAATAACGGGGAGATGTATGACAAGTGCCAGCGATTGACGAGATTTGAATGGTTATGACTATTTAAACCGCGTGGTTTTCGAATCCTCAGCGTGACTTCCTGAGCCCGGTTGAGAAAGCTCTACTTGGATCCGCTATCTCGCTGCGCCGCCTGATTCCGGCAGTCGAAAAGACCGCTAGCGAGCGAAGACGACAAGGCGAGCCTCTAAAGTGCTCTGAACTTAGAACACCGGGAGACTTGTTTTCAAACACCTCGCGATAGAACGTTCAATCTCCGTGGGAAAAATGCATGCTAAAAGCTCCCACCTCCCCTCGCGGGAACCCCTGTGTAGATGCGACGCATTGGGGGTTCACGTTGCAGCGTTGGACGGCGGAGGAACGGCGCTGGAACGATGGAGCGGAGCGGCGCAGGCACCGCGTTTTATAGCGCGCATAACGGTGAGGGGACGCGCCGGCGCCAGTGCGTCTGCCGCAGCTATGACGCAACACAATCCAACACAATCCACTTTAATCCAATCCAATCCAAATCCAATCCAAGCCAAGCCAAGCCAATCCAAGCCAATCCATTCGAATTCAATCCAATGCCCCTTGCGAGAGAGTATTCGATATCGGAGAGGAGAGGGGGTGAGCGGCGGAGAGGCAGCTCACGCGGCGAGGAGAATGGGGGAGGGGTGGACGCCGACAACAACACCGACGCCGGATGCAGGGACAAGGCGAGTGAATGAGATGCAGTCGCATCTAAAAGAACACACCGGAACTGGTTTTCCAACGCCTCGCGCTAGAACACTTTGTGTTTCAAAGACACGGGACTTAACAGCAAAGCTGTATGCCTATATCCCCCACGGTTTCGTTTCCGTGGGCAAAAACAGCCATGGCGTCACGAATACACTTATTCACTGCATGCTTCGGCCCTCCCCAGCTTTCGCGTTAGTGGAGATGGTCCGGTTTTTTTTTTTTTTTTTTTGATGGGCGTATTTGGCCGCAGAATTTTGGGAATTCTAATTTGAAGTACTTGGTGCGCTCAGTAAATAAGTTCCGAAATAATTTAGGATTTGTAAAAAAAGTTTGGAAGTGTTCCACAGTCCTTTTCTAAAAAATAAACAAGTGAATCAAATGATGTGGAAGTGCTCGTCTGTCTCCTGTAGTATTTATCCTACAAAAAAATACGCCCACGACCATTTTTAAATAAAACGCTTCTACTGTCAATATGTATTTCTGCTTTGCCTCAAATGTGCTGATGTTTTCTTTATGTTAAACAACGTTGACAAGTGCCACCAGATTTATGCTACCAGATTCGGTAATTTGGAAATCTTTCGGCTATATACACGTCTCGCTCAAGAATTGTTTAAACCTTGGGCGGGCGACTGAATCGACGGACGTGCGGACGGACGGACAGACAGACAGACCGACAGACAGACAGACAGACAGACAGACAGACAGACAGACAGACAGACAGACAGACAGACAGACAGACAGACAGACGGACGGAAGGACGAAGGACTGATGGATGGATGGATGGATGGACAGACAGATGGACAATAGGACGGACGGGCGGACGGACAGACAGACGAAGAGACAGACAGACAGACAGACAGACAGACAGACAGACAGACAGACAGACAGACAGACAAACCAATATTTTCGTGTTTGAGTAGCCCAAGAACGCCATCGTCTTTAAAAATAGCCCTGTAATCGCCAGCACTAAGGCAATGCTGTTGCCAGGCCTTTGAACCTAAGAGGCGTTTCCGGTGCTCCCAACGGGAAAGCTGCTACTCGAGCGACAGGCGTGACAGTCGCTGCTCACAACGCCGCCGGCGCAGATAGCTCGCCGCTTGTCGACGGTGGCCGCACTTTCACAACTCACTCCGTATTGCGGCAACCGAAGACCTGCTCCGCGCGTACGTTTCGCTCATTGCGATTTCCGCGTTTTCGCTGTTCGCTGACAAACGACGCCCCATCAGGCGTCGCGGAAGACGTGATGAGTGTCCGCGGTGTTCGATGGTCCTTTCGGGAATCGGCCCGACGCCCGAACCCCGCCTCGGAAACTTCTGGAGGAGGCGGCCCACCTTCGGATGCGCGGCCCACCGAAGATTCGTTCCGCTGGAGTTACCGGGGAGAGCGATGGCATTTGGAGAACAGTAAGTAGATTCTGTTTCTGCGCGGTGAACACACTGATGGCAAATGAATTTGATGTAGTGTTTCACTTGCTTTTCTGACCCCGGGTATCTCCAAAGGCCGAAGTGTATAAGTGGGAAGTGTTTTAGGCTTCGAACTGAAGTATTTCTGGTACCCACTGTTACCCATCTGTCCTCAAAGGTGTAGAGGGTGCAGATGCCATAATAATAGTGTCGTTAGATCAGATTATGCGAGAAACAAACTGCGCGGAATTTAACTTTGCGCTATGAAAAAAATTTGGTTCGGAAGTTTTTTTTAAAAAAAACGTCGAGGCGAGGTTTAACGCGCCGACGTTACTCAGGCGATGAGGTGCACCGTAGTGGAGGGCCCCGGATTAATTTTGACCGCATGTGGATTTTTAACATGCGCAGAAATTTCGAACACACGGGCGTTTCCGCTTTTTTCCTCCATCAGAAAAGCGGCCGCCGCGGCCGGGAATCGAACCCGCGTCCTCAGATGGCGAAAAGGATAATGCGGAGGGATACTGAGTGCTTTATTGGAGGTTTTTTCCCTGGTGTGGCTTCGTTTTTTTTTTAATTTTTTGCTGACGGAGACGAAATACGAAAATCCAGGCGTGTCATGTGGACGTGACTTCGGCATGTGTAAAAAGTTTTTATATTCCAAAACTACGGCACTGATTACAAGTCCTTGTGGACCAGGTGCAGTTTCGGCATATAGGCCGAGATATGAGCTTCTCAGCTTGCTTTCTTAAATCTTAAGTAGAGCTTCACCTGATCTTCTAGTTAATTTTACGCGACTCCCTAGTACGCTTCCACCGAACGGCCTGACTAAAATGAATAGGAACGTGCTTTATGCAACACTGTTTTGCTATCACTTCAAGTGAGTTGTAAATGTGGTTTCTGGAAACTAGCGCGAACAATGCGCAACTGGCTGCGTAAATTGGCCCAAAACAGTTATGCTTCATTTCTCGATACAACGACACCTTTGTCGTAATTATTGAAATAAAACTACCGGCAAGTACATCAGAATGTGGCAGTGGTAGATCAGCAGAGCAGTTAGGCTCCAAATGAATTTCTTGAACCGTTTTCACCGATTCTGATTTGCTGCTCAAACAAACAAGCAACAGCCTTTCAGTGCGCTTTATTATTTTGTGTTAGTGCGAATCAATTGAGAAGGGACTTTGGAGACCCATATTGCGCAGTTCCTGAAGATCATGCTGTCTACATCTCTTCTATGGAGGAAACCGCAATCAGATACGCATAAATTAGCTTGGGATTAGTGTGCTAGTGTAAGGATGGGAAACTACAAAAATATGCACGCGTGCTAGGGATCCTAGCAGTTTTGCATACGCCCAGCATTGCACCTACCCGCAGAAGTGCTTTGCGTAACAATTAAAAAAAACGCTCACAATCTGTCAATTTGGTGGGTCAACAAGTTCAATAATGAATCAACCGGGTCGCGGGTTCGATTCCCGGCCGCGGCGGCCGCTTTTCCGATGGCGAAAAGCAAAAAAAAAAAAAACAAAAAAAAAACGCCCGTGTGTACGAGATTTTGGCGCACGTTAAAGACCCCCAGGAGGTCAAAATTAATCCGGAGCTCTCCACTACGGCGCGCCTCATCACCTGCGTTGCGTGGGGGCGTTAATCCCTACAGTCAATCAGAATAAAATAAATCGAACCTTCATTACATAGCCTGCACATGACGCCACTACCGTCATTTCTGCTGCACCACTGTCAGATTCGCCAGCGCTACTCCAGATAAGAGCAGCAGGTAACTACATAGCCTTTCACCGTGCGCGCAGTGCACCAACATGACAGGTACAGTGACGTCAGTGCAAGATATCTATAAACAAGTGCGCAAGCGCTACATGCGTCCACATGAAGGACCTGTGTGCATGCTCTGAAGTCTGTCACAGTCACAGTGTGCGTAGTCTTCACAAAGTCGCACGCACCCGCAAGGGCGTAGTGGAAAACACTTTGCAATTATTCAAGCACTGCTCTGCTTTTTATATTCATAGACGGAACCATAATGTTTTTCAAAGTTCAGATATGGAAGCATTACATAGGGACATTCTCGAACATCCTCAACACCTGCAGCCCAGTTTGGCATTGCCAGTGGCCTGGCGAGCGTGATTTAGTGGCCATCTACCCCCTCCCTATTCCCCCTCTTCCCCCTCCAGCGACCTTCGGTCCTCCCCTTCCTAATAAAAGAATTTATCATCATCATTCAAGAACTTATGGTGAGTACGAGAAACGGAAAAAGCTAGACCCATGTAGATCCGCTAATGATGGGTACATCGTATCCAGTTTTTTGTCTGTAACATGGCGCGGGGCCGAGTCCTTTTGCTCCCGAAATTCATACGTTTTATATCTGTTGTACTAGTCACCCTCCAAAATCGCTCAGAGGCCATCGAGTCGTGGCATAGAGCGAAAAGCCCAAACGCCCGTGTGTGCGAGATTTAGGCGCTCGTTGAAGATCCCCAGGTGGTCAAAATTAATCAGGTACCCGCCACTACGGCGTGCCTCGTCACCTGCGTTGCGTGGGAGCGTTAAACCCTACAATCGAGTTGTGGCATAGAATACGGCCTTGGGGGTCCAAGTCCCAGATAGTGTAGTCCCAGCGGCAGAACATTGAATGAATGAATGAATGAATGAATGAATGAATGAATGAATGAATGAATGAATGAACATTTGTTGAAGCAGAGGACTTTCACTCTCGCTGATAGGTGGGGTCCCTAGTCCAGAACACCACTGAGTATGGTCTTCTCCTAGGCCAAGTTGGCCAGATAGAGGTGATCTTCAGGCTCGAAGGCCGCAAAAACGTTACTAGTCCTTCCGAAAGAAAGCCGAGAGAAGCGCTAAAGCGAAAAGTTCGTCCAACCTCCGCAGAAAGTGCGCCCAATCGATCGCCAAACCTTCAAGACCCAAATCGCGCGCGAAGAACGAACCCATGCGACGACTTTTTTGCGCACTAAGTAAACGCATCTACTAATGATCTAAATATATTCCGTTACGTGGTTCTTGAGATAAAGGTATACATTGCACTCTTTCGATATGATCGATGCGTGAATTGTGTTATCTAGAACCGATTCTTTTTCGCGATTTTCAAGTAACTGTTTTGACACAATGAAGGCCCGGTTCAACGCACGTGTCGTGTGTCCAGATATCTTATCAGAGCTTTTCGGTCGGCCAACTGGTCTATGGAGAAATTAATTAGTTTTTTTGACATAGCGGCATCAGTGCCACTACGAATAGTATTCGACATGATCGTTCCTACCGCTGCTGTTGGAATGTGCAGCAGTACGTTGGATCGTGGATGTTAGCCCTCCACAGGGCCACCCCACGAGCGCATCTAACTCGGCGTGACATTCCTGTTAGGTCGCCGAGAAAAGGCAACAATAGGCATTGGGGCTTCGGAAGGACATTTTCTATCACCCCGCTGTGCAGACGCAGCCGGTTCAGTAACTCGCGTCGCTTCGGCCCTGGGGTACGCAGCTTGTGAAATGAACGGTCGAAACCTGTCAAACGAGGAGGTTAGCCGACTGTCCTAATCTCATGCGGCCACGTGCAATATCTTTTCTGTATCTGTTTTTTCGCTTGCCGTTTCGCTCAGTACACATCAACGTGCTTCTTGCTACCACTGCACGACATTCAATATGTATATGCCTGTTTGCATTTTGTTCGGTTATCTTGCTGCCTTACACTCAGTTTTATCCCAGCTGCGGTTATCTTGTTTGCTGTAAAAAAGCTCAATATATATTCTGAATAGAAAGAACATTGCTTTCCTCGGTTTTGGTCGTATTTATGTCTTTAATGGTCTCGACGCTTCCGCTATGCTAAACAATGTTGGCATGTATTTACCTTGCACCAGTGTTAGTTGCCTGGAAAGTGTTTAGCTAGATACACCTTTTTTTGTTTAGCTTCGACCCCAACCAATTCTCTTGCACGCACTATTAGTAAGGAGGAAAATCTTTTTTTTGCAGTGTGTAGTGGCCGCGCTGAACGTCCGCGCATGCGCAGCATGCGTATGCCTAGTGGAAAGTTATTACACCTTTTAAAAATGTTAATGATGTATTGCTTTTAATAAACGAGTTTATTTATTTTATTTATTTCACAGTTCCCCCTAAAGGCCCTCAGTGAAGGGTAATACACAAAGTTGTGGGGAAGGGGCATATATCTTGACAGCAGTATCAGAAAAAAACGATAGAAAACAGATAGAAGCGAATGAAAAACGAAAACTTGGTACAACAAAATATGGCAGGAATGCAATGGGTTTTAGGGAAAACAATCGGGGGACAATCAGAAAAGGTACACTCCTGTAAAAGAAAAAAAAAACCGATAAAACTCAAAGGGAGTAGAAGTAAAGAAAAAAAACTTAAGTGGGTAGGACGATGCTGGTACAAGGCAATTTTTTATGTACGCATGGCGAAACACCGAGCAACGATCGAGTACCACATGTACGAAATAGCCCGGCTTAAAAGCAAATACTGAATGTCGCAACAGTTAGTTCGTTGAAACAGTAGGCTTCATTGCTCTCAGGCTTTGCACGAAGGTTGCATTTTATGATCTGTTTTTCATAGAATGACTCTGGGGACAGGAAGGCCTTGTTTTTCTAGTTTCTCGCTATTTAATAAATACCGGTCTTCCCCTATGGTCGCTGACACGCAACGGAAACAACTCATCTGGCCCGTAACAAAGAGACTTTTATTGTATTTTGCTTCTTTTATAGTGATTTTTGTCATAAAATTTAATTTTGAACAATAATCATAACATATCACCCTCCACCTTTTACCAAAATTTTCCAAATTTCCTGGGAAAGCCGTTTCAATCGCCTTAAAATCAAACCGCGGGCTCATTTGCACTGCTCACTGCAAATTATCCAGCTCACGGTTAGCTTAAAACAATTGTTTAAAGACTCGTTTATTGTTCCAGGACCTTGCATGATCCCATGATTTGAAGCCCAACGAAAAAACACGGACGGTGCACACAGAGTAGACAAGACAGGCGCTATTCTGTCTACTGTGTTCGCCATCCGTGTTTTTTTCGTTGCGCTTCATATCTTAGGAACTACTCACCAACTAACGAAGCAGGAAGTTCTGTACTGTGTGATACTCCGCATAGCTGTCAGACATAAAGGTCGCAAGTTGCCCGCGACCCCGGTTTACACGAACACGTTCGTAAACTCATTTCAGGCTCTCGTAGCTAGCACGAGTTTACTAATTCCATTCTTCTGAATAAAAATTATAAATAATACGCAATGTTGTAGAAAACTGGGATATTACACAATAACAATTGGGTACGTATTTTTTATTACGAAGATTCGAACGAGAGGAAAAGAGAGCATGGAATATGCCTGTTTCATTCTAGGACACGGCTCCCTAATGATTAGTGTGGGAAAAGGATTTTGTCGGAAAAGAGGTGTGTGAGAGCTGAATGGTTGAGATGGGAAAGCGATGATGTAAAGATCGTACAATCTTACTTGAAGCGTTGGACCGTCATCTGTGTGCGGGAGGCGAATTCATTAAAGCAGGAGGCAGATCTTGAAAAGTTCGAAGTAACGAAGGCCTTGGCGGACCGGCCAAGAGAAAATGGCTAATATAGCAATCACAACACCGGAGGCTTGTCGATTCTGTTGTGAAACGCCCGTAGTAAGCCCGGGATAATGCATTCTGGCGGGACCAGCACTAATCACCGCTTAGTAATTGTGCTGTGCCACGTATCAAGCGTCTGCATTTGACACAGTCTCATAAACCTTGCAAGCAAAAAATTCTGGCAAGCAGCAAGACATTTTCGCTTGGCGGATGGTACGAGGGGCGTTTGAGTTCATGTACGTTTCGATTCAAATCCTTTCCTGTGCTGTTCGTAGAACGAAGGAGAATTGCACTAGTTCTTAGAGCCACTTTTTAGGGGTTAGTATAAGGAGTAAGGAGTAATTGTGTAAATGTGTAAATGTAAAGGAGCAAATGTGTAAAGGAGTAACTGTAAATGTAAAGGAGTAAATGTGTAAGGAGTAATTTGGGATGATCTTCCTCGGCCATAAGCCCACACTTATATTATGCTATCATGTTTCAGGACCTGAAGAGAAATGCGGTGGAGGAGGCGTTGTGTGTCGTGTGGTTAGTGGTTAATTAACCCAAGATAAAAAGCCCACTTGCACCAAATTTTGGTGAACTAGTGTGCAAATGCGGCGGTTTGAGGTACCCCATTCGCTACGCGCCCAACACCGCTGCTATATTGTGTTATCCGGCGCGCCAAGTCGGAAATTTCAATTTCACGCTCGAGAGGGGCGTTGCGAAACTTCGAAGGAGCGCGAAATTGCTGCTGGAATGGATCACGGCAGGCGATTAAGGGCGTGGGCGTGGGGCGCAATGTAAGCTGTATATTATGAAACCATTTATTTCAATTGGTTGCTTCTGCTGACGCTGCGGAGGATGGGATTTGCGGATTTTGAGGCTGTCGTTCGCTAAGACGCTGTAATGGTAACGTGAGACAGCGATACAAAGAACGCGCGAAATTTGAACGAGCCACACAGCTAGTTCGAACGCCGGGATTTCTTCTTCGATTATATATCCGCGGAAAATACCTGGTACAGGAATTAGATTAGCTAAGAAAAAGCGCGATTCCTGGATGAGCTGGCGGTTACACTCTTTAGAAATTTGTAAAGCGTACTGGCAAGAGGACTCTGTCATTTGCCATTTTGGACTGTTCCGATCTGCTCCAAAGCATCTTTATATTTGGTTTTCCCGTAGGACTGTATGTCGGTGGAAATTTTAGACTGCCCAGGAACTTCTCTGAGCTGCTGTGGGCAGACAAATAAAAGACACGAAAGGACGACACGGTGTGATTACTTGCACTGACGTCACTTTAGCGGCCATGATGGAACACTTTTCACGGCGGAAGACCGTGAACATATCTGCCGCTATTGTTTCGAGAAAGCTGTGCGACAGCAGAGAGCACTACTGC
Source organism: Haemaphysalis longicornis (assembly GCF_048455015.1). NCBI lineage: Eukaryota > Metazoa > Arthropoda > Arachnida > Ixodida > Ixodidae > Haemaphysalis > Haemaphysalis longicornis. Next base: position 59,801,597 of record NW_027526225.1, on the reverse strand, counting down.
AGAAAGGGCCGTGGTGGGGTGACCTACAGGCAATGTATGTGTATATATATATGTATATATATATATATATATACAGAAAGAAATGCCGGCAGTCTACAACGACAAAGAAGGCATAGGGGAATGGTTAGGCTATTTTAGACCGTTAGTGAGGTTATATTTTTTTATTAATTTAAGCAGAAAGAAAGAAAGAAAGAAAAACACGCGCCCAGAGTGGGGACCGAAACGCCTTTCGATTAGATCTCGAATGCCTTACCGATTCGGCTATCTGGGCGACTGTGTTCTCCTTCACTTTCTGGGGTATTTATATTTACTACAACTGTATCTGACGCTTGAGGGTGGTATATATATATATATATATATAATATGTTCTAGTCTTTCAAAAAAAAAAACAGCTGCAAAGTAGCGCTGTGCCATCTCCTTTTCATAGCGCGTAAAGACAATGGCGTACACGTTCTTTTATGCGCGCTGAATGAATACGTTTTCGAATTACACCAATTGCTTCTTCACATGTTTAAGTGCTGTATTCAAAGGAAAGAACTAAATCCACTATAATATTAATTCGGTAGAATAGTTATTGAACGTAGTTAATACCGGGCGCAAAGCGTCACAACTACAATTATACCCATAGTGCTCTAAGGCATTAAGATCAATGATTGCAGCTGAATCGTGTTAACTCGAGCTCCTATAATACGTACCTTAATTGTGTTAATTGAAACAAATTTGAGGATTCTCGCTTGCCAGTTACTTTTTCTAGTGTTTCCCAAATCCGTGTAATGTGAACAGTGGTTTCTGTAATTCGTACCTTTTTTTAAATCACGACGTTCCCGCAGAAACAAGTTGACTGGAGGTAGCTTCCGAAATAGAAAGTACAAAAAACATCGGGATAAATGCGACTAGGGAGCACAAAAGCTGGGCCATGAACTCAGCATAAAGCCAGAGCGCTACAACGATGCAAACCCTAAACATGTCACTAAAACAGCTGTCTTAAAACCTGTTAATCGCTTAGCTTTCCCTCAGGTACTTGTGGCGCATGCATACAGCTTTCTCGTTGAAGGAAAACGTCGCTGTGATAAACGCAGTTGAAGGACGGGTCAAGAATACTGCACCCTAATCAAAATATTGAGCCAATTTTACTTGCATCCCAGCGGCTAGCGCACAAAGGAGGGAATAAAAGAGCGGGCACCAGCGGTCACGGATGCGAAGGTCACATTGTCATGCTCGGGCAGTTATCTGAAAATTAATTAGGCTTTTGCAATTTCGTAAAAGCATATGAAATGCGGACTACAACGGACAGAATGCCAAGAAAAAAAATAAATAGAAATGTACTGCAGAACGGCAAGTTTACCCGTGCAAGAATTTATCCGTGCAAGAGTTTACCCGTGCAAAAGTTTACCCGTGAGAGAGTTTATCTGCGTGAAAGATTATCTGCACAAAAGTTTATCTGCACAAAAGTTTATCTGCACAAAAGTTTATCTGCACAAAATTTTATCTGCGCGAAAGTTGATCTGCGCAAAGGTTTGTCTAAGCAAAATTTTATCTGCGAGACAGATTATCTCTGCAAAATTTCATTTGTGCAAAAGTTTATCTATGCAAAAGGTAAGGTGTACAGAGTGTGTTTTTGCAACGATATCCCTCTCCTCAGGATTGACTCTGTCATGTCATATTCTCATAAGGTGGGAACAGAGGTTAAGTGTGTGTTTGTGCTGGCGTGTATTTCAATACAGCCATCATACGCTATCGTAATCCACGCTCCTACCGTTTCTACCTAGGCGGCAATCACCGCGGAATTGTTCTGTTTTTTTTACCCCAGATTACTTACAATATCACCCCTACGTTAAATGCTGTCAATTATGTGGAATGCATAGAACGGTGGTGAATTGTGCTCGTTAGTAGTGCGTCCTGCCATACCAGTCGTTGGTGTAGTTCAGGTGCCAAGAATTATGCGTGGTCAACAGACTCGCCGGTTCGCTCATTCAGACGTAACCTAGAGGAATTCGGTGAGCATGAGGAATTTCTTTTTCTTTAGCGTTGCCGCGCGCTTTATTTTGATCCTCGGTTATTTATAGACCCGCGTAGCTGCTTTTAATGCATCCCGGTGGGTATAGGTACAGTCGCGACTTATGTTGTTTCCGTGGACCGCACTGCAACGACCCTTGCGATTGGGCTCGTTAGGTCTGCTCCGCTTCCTGTTATTTCAGAAGGTCGGAAATTCCCAGACTTAATCACCGACTTAATCACCGGGATGACCTATCCGGAATAGTTCCTTTGTAGTAATGCATTAGGTTGTCAGCTGTGTTTTGCTTCGCTGCGATATCTATTACACGCGGATGAAGGCAGACGCCTGGATTCCAGGGACACGAAGGGGCAGACATTGCACACGTGGGTGATCCCCTAGTTGAACGGACCTTATTATAAACCGCAATTACACATGTATAACGAACCCGAAAAGCATGGGCATCGGCAGGGGGGTAAAAAGGGGACACTTGCCCCCCCCACCCCGCACCCCGCCAGCGCGATTGCCCCGCCCCCTTTTCCGCCCCCTTTTCCCCCTAATACAATGGGTTTGCCCCCCTCAAGACAAACTCCATCCGGCGCCCATGCCGAAAAGTCTGACATAGACTCGTTCCGCTATAAGATGCCCCCCTTTGGATACTTCCGTGCCCATTCCATACGCATCGAAATATTCCGTAACCATGCCCTATGGCGCTCTTCATAGCCCAGTTGGAAAACGCACGCTAAGACATAATACAAGCGTATTTCCACAATGAACGCATTTTAACAGTAATGTTGAATTAGTACCACTCATGAGATTAGTGTCGGATTATGCTAGACATTTTTTGGCAGCCCTTTCTGTAGTGAAAACACTGACAACATAACAGATCTGCTTGTCTCAGGTATTTTGGCTATTCATAATTTTTTTTTCGAGAATCTTGAGGTGTTATCGGTAGTCTAAATAATTTTTGTTTGCCTACAGCAATTGCTATCTGTTTTAATGCACTGCTTGTATAACCATTCCTCACTTGTTTGCTATTGGTTCCGAGGATACTGTAACCAAAACAAATAAAAAAAGATAAAAGTCACAAAGCGGTGGAGGGTCGGCAAGAGTGAAGATCAATATTTTGGGCAGAATTCTTGTTCGATCTTTTCAGACCCAATACAGAGTACAGGCGTGGAGACAATGCGGCAGCAAATTTCTTCGGTAGTCTTTTAACAACCGGCACAGGAAGGTCGCAAATAAGAAATGCCACCTAAATGAAATAGCAGCATTACATGTTTAATTTTTTGCGAATACATCGTCGTATACGTATGGAGACATTAATAAATAGCGGACAAACGACTATATTGCGATTGTAGATGAATTTTGTGTCCCTCATTGGGCAGCAAATTAACTGAATTGATCATGCTGCGTCAAAGATGTCTGAAAAGATTATGGATCTCATAAATGTACCCGAAAGAGTCTTCTTATGGAAAACGAAAACATATCAAAATTATTAAGGGCAGAGATGTACAGTACGGCTAAACCAATGCCAGAGCAGCTGATGCTGCGTTTCTTACTGTATTAAAGGGTATTTGAGTTTCATTCAACTTCAATACTTCAATAAACTGCAGAAAACAGTTTTTACGCCAAGTCCACAGTCTCTCAGTTAACAAATGACAAACTAAACTGCGTTTTGGTTTTGCTCAGGAGCTTCGGGCGAAAGAAAGAAACGTATCTAATTTTAATAGTTTCGAACTCACGGCATGGGTATCGAATATCTTCACAATTTTGAATAACTGCTTTACGAGACATTTCAGTTTTTTCAGGGTGCGGTATACCTTGAGGTGGAGATGTGCAGCCGACATCCAGGACTGTTCTTTCGTTATTCTTGAGACTCGACTGACTGGGTGCCTCCCATGTTTAAAAAGCTCCAAAACACCAATTCCCTGATTCCAGGAATGGCACAACGCGAAATCAGTGCGTTCGGATAGCCCGGGTTTCGCGAGAAAGACAGGAGGTTTTGAAAAGGAGGAAGTGGGAACAGCCGCAAGCCTTTCGCGATGCATTTGCCGGCCGCATGCGACCCTTCCACCAGAGCCTTCTATACAACTGTATAGAAGGCTCTGCCTTCCGCTGGAGTTAAGAGACCCCTGGGTGTGCCTTGCGGCACTCGTAGTGATTTTTCGGCGCGAACGTTTCCTGCTAGCGACGTGAGGTGGCCTCAGCCACGCCATGGGGCGCCAACCAGGGAATTTCACGTTTTCGAAGTGCAAAAATCTTTGAGAGCATGTGCTACTGACTTCCACTTTCTCGTAGAACTGGAACAGCAGCATCAGTATGTGTTGATTGATTGTAGGGTTTAACGCGCCGACGCAACGCAGGTGATGAGGCGCGCCGTAGTGGAGGGCTCCGGATTAATTTTGACCACCTGGGGATCTTTAACGTGCGCCGAAATCTCGTACACACGGGCGTTTTTGCTTTTCGCCTCCATCAGAAAAGCGGCCGCCGCGGCCGGGAATCGAACCCGCGACCTCGTGCTCAGCAGCGCAACGCCTTAGCCACTGAGCCACCGCGGCGGGTATCAGTATGTGTTCTGGCGCGATCGGGGAGCATTGTCAATGACTAGACAGTGTGTTTCCTGTGCTACCAAAAACGAGAATTGTGTATAGCCAATGCGCACTTCCGCTTTTAAATTGCGGGTAGTAACTGTGAATTCAATCATTGTGAAAGCATCACGTAACCCATGAGGCGGCCAACCCTTGATACTACTATTACATATTTATACTACCACTTTGTTCTACGACAGTTCGTGCGGATCCGCTTAAACAGACTCTTCAACACTTCCGATAAACGTTTTCACCCTTTCCTTCGCTTCTGGAAGCACTGCGAAAGTTACATTTATCACCAGCACGGAGTGGCACTGCGTGATTTGCTCGTCGCAGCAGATATTTCTTCCGATTACGCTTTGCTTTAGTTGCTTTTTTTAAGTAGCTATCGAATGCGTTCATTGCTGGAACTCTAGAAAAGCCAGCCAGTAGCAGCTAACCCGCCATAATTACGTAATTAGAGCGGTCGAAGAACGCCAAGTCCTGGAAAGACAGAAAAATCCTTTGAGAAAATCCTTTGGGCTGCAAAAATGCAGGAACTTTTTTAAAGTTATCTGATGGGCATAGAACACTATAAATGTAGGCTGATTTACTTCTCGACCCCTAATATAAACAGGTGATGTCTTGGTTGACTACGTACTGCAAGCATTTAAGATTTAGAAAAAAAAGTTGAAATAAGTGTTGCAGGGTACCTTTAAAGCTGGCTGGGATAGTATGCTCACATGTTCTGCTGAGAAGTCATTTTAGTGGTTTTATGGAGGGTCCCGTACGAAGATTTGAAGGTCGTAGCGGCTTCCATAAATACCTCTATGATACCCCATTTATTCTCAGAAAGCTCTATAAGCCTATCCCGTTTAAAGGCGAGCCGCTGTAGCGGCCCTGTGGCTAAGGCGTCGGGCTGCTGAGCCAAAGGACGCGAGTTCGATTGTGGCCGCGGCGGCTGCTTTTCATATAAAGGGGAATAGCGAAAACGTCCATGTGTCCATTTTTCGGCGTACGTGAAAAATTCCCAGGCGGCCATAGTCCGGAGCTTTTTACTAAGGCGTTCCTTATAGACCAGTGGTAGCCTTGGTGCGTTAAACTCCACAATCCGAATTGGCTTAAAGGCGGCTTCGCTACTATACACAAGTCCATTGCTGAAATGCATTTGTTAGAGGAAATAAAATTGTCTGATATCTAAGCATAAAGGTACAACCATCTTTTAAAGCAAGGGTTTCTACGCCTCACTGATAACGGCCGATGTCGCGACGAAACCCACCGCAGAAAAGCCCACTTTACAGAATGAGTTTAACAAACAATGACGATGATAAGCGAAGGCATATCAAGCTCCGCAACTGAACAATGAAGAAAGCTCACACTAACGCGTAATATTTGAAGGTAGCGAAGCTGTACGCAACCTTCGGCATCATCACGACTGTTTACGTCCACGATTACATCCGATTTGCTTCTTCTTCACTGCCGCAACGACCTTTACTCCATCATTGTCGCTATAAGTGTGAGCTTCCTTTAATTTTTGGAAATGATAATCATTGGACATCACCTTGGAGGGGCGTGCGCTGTGACGTGTCTTTCTCGCTCCGAGCAAGTGTTGCCACGATTACACCGAACGCTGGAGTCTTTCTCGTTCCGAGCAAGTCTTGCCCCGATTACGGCAAGCGCAAAACTTGGACCGATTGCGGCAAGCGCCGCAATCTTGGCCAATCTCCATAAGTGGGTATGTTTGGCTTGACGAACGCGCCCAGGGGACGCTGGGCGGCCGTCGCGAGGCGCGCACGCACGAGCTCTCGGTATTTTCTCGGTTTTGTTAACTTTCCAGCGATCACCGCGAGGCCCATGCTCACCTGCGCGCTCTCGGCAATTTCTTGGCATTTTTAACTGTTGACACGAAAAATTACGATTTGCTAAACGGCATCGCCGTTAAAAAATGCTTCCCTGTGATGGGAATCGAACCTGGATCCTTCGTGTTATACAGCCGACGTCTCTCCGATTTTGGCCATTCCGACACGGTTGAGGCAGTTTGAATTTTAGGCTGACTCAGGTTGCATGGCAGAAAGCTTCTGCATTGCGGAAACCATCGTTGTCTTAATATGAAGAGGCTTTGATTTTAGTTAATAAGATTATCGTGTGCGGACATGGGGGGGGCGCATCCATAGTTACACACTGACAGGCGGGCTTTCTAGTTGAGATCGCATTAAAAGGCTTAAGCTTTTCACACAGATTCGTATCTTCTCAGTACATAATTTCGAATGATCTTCGGACTGGTCGCATACGTGCCCAAGGCGAGTGACCAACGACGCTGACAGCTAACTCCAAAACCAGTGATCGTGACAGTATTTTTTTAACTGAAGATTCTTCCCCGGAACATAGGTCTGTAGGTCAAATTATAATTCATTGTGATCACGGCACCTAAATTCCTTGGCCTGCCGACACAAGCGGTAGCCGCGACATGAGCGGGTGCACCGGAGGTCAGGGTCTACAGTTCTTGCTCCTAGCTCATGACAGATTCCTTCCTTCCTTCCTTCCTTCCTTCCTTCCTTCCTTCCTTTATTATTCAGTCATTTATTCTCTTTTAAATCCACGCGCAGCACGTGAAACGTAGTAGTAGTAGTAGTAGTAGTAGTAGTAAACGTTTATCGATCTTTTATTTATATAGCGGGGACACAGAGCCTACTGCCCGCGTCGCTGAGAAGGTTTTAGATCCCCGCTATGTAAAAGATCGGTTCATCCCTTATCATCAGAGTGAGCAGCACAAACCCGCTCAAACTATTAAAATTGCCCACGTAGTAGACACTAAGTAGTAGATCACTAATTGGCAGAGCTGAGTATTACATTGCAGGTCGACTGACTGCCCAAGGCAGCAGAATGCGTACATAGTGTGCTGGGTATATCCACGGTAAAGTCCTAGTACTAGCGGTACCATTTAATTTAAACTATGACGCAGCGAGTGCTCAACTGCGTGTGGTAGAGTACCCAGTTGGTTTGGTTGTAGTGGCATGTAGCTTTACAACATAAGCTATGCGGTAGATCTGTGTACCACTATACACCACATGTCAAGTAAAATTGCCCATTTTGTTCTGGGCCATAACACCATGGGCAATTATATTTTGACGTGTCAAATATATATCCATAATCTTCAGCATTCAAATCTCATAAACGCGAGCTTATGAGCTTCTCACCGGTGGCTGTTGTTATAAAAGCCGTCACTCGGGTATACAAGCGTGTTTTGGGTTACCTTGGACACCGGAATTGTGCCGTAAACGAATTATCTACCTTTCCAGCACTCATCCAAGGTTCAACGGCAACGCGTCATGTACAGGTGCATTTTCGTTCGTTTTGAAAACCGAACAGGAAAAGGTTGTTGGGATGATGTGCTGACGTGCGCGCGTGCAGATGTTTTTGAACTCGGACATTTCAGTATCAGGTGGAGAGAGAGAAACAAAAGGGAGAGAGAGAGAGAGAGAGAGAGAGAGAGAGAGAGAGAGAGAGAGAGAGAGAGAGAGAGAGAGAGAGAGAGAGAGAGAGAAAATGATCTATTGGAGAGTTTCGCTCCAACCCAAAGAGTTATTTTGGTGCGAATAATAGCGTGTACTTTTATACGCAAACGTAAAGAGAAAAGAATTTCTTGGGGCAAATAAGTATTTTACATGTATCGAACGAGGAAAACTAGTTGCCTTCCTTTGCAATACGGGACCAGACTTTAAAGGTGCAAATATTTTTTATTGTGTTTTTTTGTTCAGCGTTAGATAAACGCAGTCATCTTCACTTTACTCCACCACTTCCACGAATGCGCATTCCCCGTGGCTTCGGTGGAGCTGTTCTCCTCACGGGCCGTCACGTGTTTTCCCCATGTGCTGGGTTCCGTCAGGCTTTGTTACCATTCGCTGTGGGCGGTCAACAACGCCGAATGTTTCGGCACGGGAGGCACAAAACGATTTCGTTTTAATAATTAAAGCGTTAAATTCAGGCTAAAGAAGCCTGGGACAAAAAAAAATGCTATTAACTGACATCTGCTACGGAGAAGCTCTTACAGCAAAAAAGCGTATGTTGTTAAGGTGGCTTGAAAAAAATTGCAGTTTGGAACTCGAGCAATAAAAAAAAAAACGACGCAGGTTAATATTCTGCAGGCAGGACTAAATGCGTGTCCCATGGTTCAATGTATAGTTATTTTTGTCATTCATTTCTTGTGCTTTCGATGCGGTGTAGAGATTCGTAGTATTAGGTAAAGGACGCACCGAAACGGTCGTTCGAATAATGCGCTGAAAGTTTGTACACGCCAAAATTGTGTTCCATCATACACGGAATAATCGGCGGCCATTCGGTGGGGTTAATGAACGAGTTTGTCCCGCACCGGTTGCAGAGGTGTAACAGCAACAAAAAACGTTTTAGCTTTTTCCATCGTGTCTGGAAGCACTGCCAAAACTATTCTAATCTATAACTTCTGCACAGAACAGCACTGCGGAATCGCTCACCACAAAACACAACTCATTGGTCTCTGGTTTGTGTTTGTGGCTATTTTGTTGCTAGCGCTTATCCAGCGCTTTTATCGCTGCAATAGAATGTTAATGTTTTGAAGTTGTACGAATGTTTAGCAGGGAAGTTAAAGTAAAATGTCGTCACTAAACAGCGGTTGATTAGTAGACACTGATCATTCTATAGCATAAAGCAGGTTTCACTGTGAACGTCTTGTAAAAATGATTTCGTGGAGCATAGCTTTCCCTCGGTTCCCCGTAAATCTCTTGATCGATATCTCACATGCAGTAAGTTTCACTGTTATCAATTTCGCAAGTGAAAGAATAAGGTGAGCATCTCCTTCGAAAATTAGGAAGCCAGAACAGTCACACATGTAGCCGGGCTGCACGTAGCCGGCCTTGTAGCCGGGCTTGTTGCAAAAATGTTTTGCTGAATCAAAATTCTGAAAAAAAGCCATTATGTTTAGCAAAAAAGTACCCGCTTGCATTGTCAGATTGTTAGCAACAAAATTTCCATTAGAATCATTATTCAATAAAATACGCAACGCACTAAAAACCGTTGATCGAAAACATTAGGAGCGTTTAAAAACGTCCCTATTATTTGAAGGATAAAATTAAACACCAAATGAAACACAAATACCCAAATACAAGGATTTCATAAGGGGTAAAATACAGCCGGAAAGCTATTGAAACGGTCAGATTTGTGGTATTTTCTTTCCAATTTAAAACAAAGAAAAGACGATGCCTGAAACCAAATAGTCTTGCCAGACCACTTACGTTAAACAATGAGTAATGAGGCAACGGCCCTAAAGAACTAAAAGCACTTATAATGAATAGAACGCGTAGTCGCGGAAGCCCTAATTTTGCACGAACAATTTGAATGAGCCTGGGGCGATTATTACGGGTTGGCAGCTTATTCACGAAAATGAAGTACTAAATCTTCCGGCATTACTAGGGCCATGACAAATGGTGGCGAGATGGTATATTGAAAATTGTTTTAGTTTTGTTTCTATGACTCAGCCGTTGCGCCATACCGGGTAATTAGAAATTTTGAGGTTGGTTTAACACAACCGCTTTTGATCCTGCAATGCTGTTGATCGGCGTGCATGATATTTTCTTCACCCATCGAGCGCCCATTTCTCACTTTTTATACTTGTGAGCCAGTGATCTGTACCTACCTCAACAAAGGCTCGTTAAAGCCCCATTTGGGTCAAGCCCTTGAATGAGCCCAGGAAATTGAAAGTGCTCGCTTCGTTTCTATGTTTATGGATTCTTACTTTTTCTCCGCAAATGTTTTGTCGATTACAATCACATAGATTGCAGAATATCGTGATTTCGCGTTAAACTAGCCCCTAGAGCTAAACTCATATAATGGTATGTGGCACAGTCTCGAAGGCACAGATTGGTGAATTAAGTTTTAGTTTCCACGAAGAAAAGCAAATAATAGGGGTCAAAAGTTGCACATAAGTAGTTAACCAGGTCCCCGATTTTTTACAGATATAAGCAACAGCATAACTTTGAACAATGTCAGTGTTACAACTGGTAATAGAAAAAATGAAGAAAAAACTAAGAAAACTGGTGGAACGTTTTATCATTGTGTCCCAAACGGACACCTTGCAGCTAGATAATCGTCAAAAAAAATACCGCAACGAAACAGCGACCCTTCGCAGAAATTGTACACTGAGCACCAAAATATTTATCAAAAACATTGCCGGGACATTTTTTTATAAGATAGTGCTAAACATTTAATTGGGGGAAACAGTATTTTCGTACTGTTCTCTTAAATGGTTTCACAGTGCACATTTCGATAATACCAGTTGGATAATACTGTGCGATATGCAATGGAAAATGATACCACGGCCGAAGGAGGAAAACGGTACCACGGTCGAAGCAAGAGAAAAGGTACGCGATATCAGCAGGCGCCGCGCCTGCGCCCCAAAGTCCGTTCTACACGCCGTGTGTATCGCATGCTGGGTTCACATGGCCGCCAGCCGTCCCCGCAACTTACCAAAGCGCACAATGGAGCATTTAAGGCAGCCCGGCCTTAACCTCCCTATTTTCAGAATCACCGCAAGGGCCTTTAAATTGCGTCTTATAATATTGAAGAAATCAGAAAGGCCACTCTCCTAGAACAAAAAGAGCGTCTGGAAAAACAAAACGGGAGTCTGTCGGCCTATAAAATATAGGCAAACCTCCAGAAAAAAAAGGTGGACGCCACGATGGATATGTCGCCGATTCAGCGACTTTCCATGAACTCTTTCTCCCTACTGAAAAACATACATCCCAACCTACGCGACGACAGGCGATAAGCCAGGATCAAATTGCTTTGAGGAAAGTTCGAAAACCATAAAAACAACAGTATATTTCCACGGCAGAAAATTCGAAAGTACGAAGGCAACAATCGTCGTCTCTGGTGTACCGAGGCAATTTCTGTAATTGCATTACCTTGCCACGCACGGGAATTTAGTCCTCTTTGCGATATCAATAGATGCTTAAACATCATTACACACTCTTAATAAGCCATTAGTCTCTTGGCTGCAGGCAGACTACGTAAAGGCATGAGATAGATTATCCAGTACACAATGATAATATTTCACAATAAATTAACACACGGATACAAGGGTCTGGAATGGGGCGACGCAGCCGACCTAGATCCACTCAAACTCGCGCACAATGCTCCCTGTTGACCACGACCATCACACTCCCCTCTCACAAAGATGTGGAAAACGTCTACTCATCATGCGCCTAGGAACACCACCACTCCCCGTGGCACAGGGGGTCTCATCGTTTAAGGATCGCAAACTCTGCTCGGAATACAAACCAACACAAATATCGAAAAATCTAGATGGGTGAAGGTGTTTGGAAGGAAATGTCCGAAATTGACTTAAAACTGTGCAAACTACAAGCAAACACCCACTCTCTTCTGCAAAACCTGGTCATATCTAAGGATATGATCAGGGAGGAACAACTCAAACATTACATATACAACTTTAAAGGAAACATGGCAGCCTGCCCTGACCAGTTTGTCACCTCAACATCATCATGAGCTGATTCTGGGGCCCTGGAACTCTGGTTCAATCCATTGGGTCCGCAATCTTTTTATCTCCTGTTCCACAATTTTCAATAAATCGTACACAACAAGAATATTTATCTCCCCCTTCTCCTCTCCTTCTCCTCCTCTCTCTCCCCCTCTCTTTCTTTCTCTCTCTCGGTTTGGCTTATAAAAAAACCCAAAAGTTCGGTCAGGCAATCACGATAAACACTTTTAAAGTTTGACACTTGCTTTCCCTCTCGAACTGACCAACACACCGCAGTCGCATTTTCCACGCCCATATCTTAAGCCACGCAAGCGTAGATGACATCTGAGTTTTCTGTGCCGCGGAAATCAAAACCAGTAAGGTTAACCTAGGGCTCGTAATCAAACATGAGTACTTGGAAAGCATAAATGTAATTGCAACAACTCAGTTCCAAGACGCTCCTTTGACGGCGGAGTAACGCTAGCGTGCTATACACCTTAAAACCTAAACGTGGATGACATCTGCAACTTTTTCTGTTTTATGCCATACAAACCGCTCGAGAGAACAACTGGCTTGTTTAATAGTGAACGGATCTTCAGGCCAAGCTTTATTAGTTTGGTGCGTTGCCATATAATGGAAGTTATAGGAAGACTGAACGCAAACTTTCTGATTTAACGTGTAACCAATGCTGTGGGCATAGTGGATTGATTCGAAGTTTTCCCTTTAATTTTGGCGTTTTACTTGAGTTCTTTGCCAGTTTAACAAATTTTTCGTAGTAATAACTAAAGCCTTATCAGTAATGCCAGCCTTTTTAAAATGCGGAAGGGTTTGCTGAAGGGCCAGTTGGTACATTGTACTACGAAGAAAAACAGCGGAAAAGAGAGGATAAAGTGAAGAACCACAAATTTCAGGCGCTACAAATGGTCAATCTGGCACCAGAAGCTGAAACGCATAGCACGTGCAAATGACTTTGTGATTGACAAAAAACATTTTCAGCAGCACGTTTTTAGCGGAGAAGAGCTTGCTCACAGATAAACCGCCATACAAGAGTCTTCGTTCTCGGCGTTGTAGCACGTCTCATGCGCACTTCATACAGGAAGGATAGGCTTCTGAGGTAGTCTCGGTTGTCATTTTTTGCTCGTTTGTACCTCGTGCATTATCTACATTCTGTATCAGCTTTGTGTGAGCTGGTAAGGGTGAAAAGCTAGAGTGTCACTAGGGCAGTTAGCCCAGTGGCATACACGATGCTGCTATTTATAGCCGAAAAGTGGTAGGGTATAGTGCAAGGGGCGAAGAACAAGGGAGAAGAAAGTGATAGCGGTTGGTACACGGACATCTTGTGTGCTTTGATCAGATAGGATAGGCACTTGTACTCAACGGCTGTTACTTCCAAGCCTAACACCGTTGGCTCGTTCGCGGGAAGCACTGGTCGTAACCCAGGCGATGCGGAAACGCATTTGTTGTGTTGACCCCGGGGTCATTAAACTGATGCCGGTTAAGCTCCCGTTGGCGGAGCCGCTGCAGATGGATGCCATTGCTCGTGAAAAGGCAGGTCACAATCCAAAGTTTAATGTTCAAGCAATAAATGGCCAGCTAAGCAGAAAGGCTATTGTCACTTACTTTGACAAAAAAACGGCTCCTTGGCCTGCGTTGCATTGCACGTGGAGTTAAATACCACGTGCTACTTATACACCGAGGCGTTCAATTTCTTGAGGTGTTCCATTGCGTGAGCTCATACTCAGAACTAGTGATAGGTAGCCTCGCACGCCAGTAAACCACAGAAGAAGGGAGCGGAGAGGGAGGGGCAGAAACAGCGAGAGAGAGACATCACTTTGAAATCTAAGGTTTGACGAAATCTCGTGTGGTAGTGGTAGGGGGAAAGGTTCATAGTGAATAAGTTGTGGTGACCGAGAAAATGTTTATTAAAAGCGTAAAAAAGAGACGTTTCGGCTTCCATAGGGAAGCCTTTGATGTGAACCGTAAGAAACCAGAATGCCCCAATTCTACATTCTCTACTTCCACAACAGCCTTGTTCAATGAGCAAATAAGCCCGAAGCAGGAAGCTTTTAAGTCTGCCGAAGTAATCGCCCCTTGCATCTTGCATACGTTGGAGGGAGATTGCCTGCATTGTGGTTCGGGGTTTTTTCTGTCGTTTGTATAATCAGGGTCTCCAGATATCGGCGTGACAGCCATTTATTCTCTTTGGCGATATGTGATGCGGCTTCCCAGTCTATTTTGTGTGTCGTGGCTTCCACGTGTTCCGCTAGTGCGTTCAAAGCTATCTTCTTGTTTCTGACGTCGTTCTTGTGCTCGCGCAATCGTCTTTCAAAATTGCCGCTCTCACCAATGTAGCAATAATCGCAGTCTTAGCAGGAAATTTTGTATGCTACCGCAGGGAACTTCTCTTTTATGATCCTGTAAATGGCAGCCACCGGCGTGTGCTTCACTTTGCGCGCAGGGACGTGAGCGACGTGAACATCGTAGGAGCGCAGAACACGAGCCATAGATTCTCTTACACCCGGCACATACGGTATGGCTGCTCGGGCTCGGTAAGGAGGACGAACGGTTTCTCAAGGGCGTGGTGACCGTCGTAGAACCGGATCCACGAAGTCGTTGGTGTAGCCGCAATTGCCGAGTTCTCGGTGCACTTGGCGTAGATCAGCAGCCCCGTCTTGTGGCCGTGAGCAGAAGTTTTTGGTGCGTTGGGAGAGGGAAGCCACGACAGAACGTTTGTGACAGGCCGGGCGAACGGAATTAAAATTGAGGTGCCGTCCTGTGTGGGTTTCTTTTCTGTAAACTTTGAACCCAAGGATATCCACATGACGTTCAACCAGCACATCCAAAAAGGGTAGAGGACCTGCAGCCTCCTCCTCAACAGTGAATTGGGTCGCTTCTTCCATGCCGTCCAAATGTTCTGTAGAGGCACCTAATGTGTCCCTTTTAATAATGCAACAACAATCATTTACGTACCGTAGCACGGCCTTGGGACGTGGTTGCGCTGCTGAGCACGAGGTCGCGGGTTCGATTCCCGGCCGCGGCGGCCGCTTTTCTGATGGAGGCGAAAAGCAAAAACGCCCGTGTGTACGAGATTTCGGCGCACGTTAAAGATCCCCAGGTGGTCAAAATTAATCCTGAGCCCTCCACTACAACGCGTCTCATCGCCTGCGTTGCGTCGGCGCGTTAAACCCTACAATCAATCAATCAATCAAGGCCTTGGGACGTGGTTCGAACGAGGCCCGTGCTCGAGTTTCTAGCGCTTCCATGGTCAGGTTGGCGGTTGTAACCAAAATGGCCGCACCCATGGCTGTGCCTTTGACCTGCTTGTAGATTTCCCCCGGAAATGGAAATACGTGTTCTCCAGGCAAAACTGCAGCAGCTGCAGAAGATCGGATGCTTCGATAGGGGTTCTTTCACCCAGCCCGTCGTCATGTTCCAGTGCAGTCCGGCAAACCTGCACCGCCAAGTCCACCGGAATGCTTGTGAACAGCGACTTCACATCAAAGGAAACCATGATTTCGTCTTCGTCCACCGTAACGTCACGCACGTTTTTAATAAAATCCTAGGAGTTACGTATGAACGTAGAGGCCTTTCCCACGAGCGGTGCAAGAACTTTGTGCAAATAGCCGGACACGCGGTATAAGGGCGAACTTGTGAAATTTACTATCGGTTGCATCGGGACCTTCGGCTTGAGGATCCTTGGAAGACTATATAAATAGCAGGTGCCGAGCCGTTGTGACAGAGGAGCTTAAAGTAAAACGACTTGTGTTGCGGCGGAACCATTCGAAATACGTCAGCCAGGAGCGATTCCAAATTTCTTTCGATTTTTAGAATGGGGTCCTGTTTTGGCGCCACGTACGTACTGCAGTCGCTCAGAAGATCGCTCACTTTTTCAACGTAGTCGTTGCTATTTAAGATGACGGTGGCGTTTCCTTTGTCAGCGGAGAGTACTACAATATAAGCGTTGCTACGCAGGCTTTTGATCGCATTACGTTCCTCGACAAGAAGCGGGGTCGAAGGATTCCATGGTAGCTTGGCAAGAATGCCGACTGCGCGAGTTCGAGCTTCAACTCGGCGGTTGCTCTGCACCTGTCCAATAGCCTGTTGGACCGCACAGATGAGTTTTTTTGGCGTCCGGCTCAGGGCCCCTGTTGAAGTTCAACCCGAGCTCAAGCACAGTGAGTTCTGCCGGAGTTGGGCTGTACGAAGACAGGTTGTGAACTGTCGAAATGGGTCGGTCGGACGTAACCACTCGTTCGCGAGGTAGCACTCTCATTAACTTGTTTTGATGCGACAACACTTGCTGGCGGGACTGCAGGCTCACCTTCTAGTTAGCGTGTAACTGGATGCTGGGGAAGTCGTCCGGACACTGATGCTCAAGGCGGCGCCGAGCGAAGAAGACTTCATTTTGCAGGTGTCTGACGGAGTCCTTGAAATCAAGGATCATAGCTTGAAGCAGTTGCTGTTCCGCTCTTGAAACCACGTTGTGACCAAAACCCCTATTCACGGGACGCAGCAGAAGGAGGGATCTCGGGATGAGGTTCCTGGCTTTGCAGACGAGGTTAAAATCTAAATGGGCTTTGAACGCCGAGAGACGCATGGATAGCGAAATGAATCAGCGCACTTCGGTGATGAACGGTTGGCCATACGACCTTTGTAAGCTAATGAAATCTAAGTTTTGACGAAATCTCGTCGGGTCGGGTAAAAGGTTCATAGTTAACAACTTGTGGTCACTGGCCAAAGGTTTATTAAAAGCGTACAAGAGAGACGTTTCGGTTTCCGGAATTGGCCTTGTTCACTGAACAAATAATCCCGAAGCACGAAGCTTTTAAGTGTGCCGAAGTAATCGCCCCAGGCATCTTGCATACGTCGGAGAGAGATTACCCGCATTGTGGTTGAGGGTTTTTTCTGTCGTTTGTGTAACCAGGGCCTCCCTGATTATAACGCTGAGCAGCCAGTGACTCAGCCGCTGAGCCACTGCGGTGGGTCAGAAGAAAGCGTTAGGGTGGATGGCAAAGCAAAGCACCCCCACGTGGCAATATTACGAATTCTCTCAACGAACACGAGTTGGAATGTGCCCCAGGTGTTCATCGGGGTATTCATGTTCTATTTAGCCCTCACCACCCATTAGAAATGCTTAGGTGTCCTTGGAGTTTGTCGCGTTATCGGTCAACGCTATTGTTTGCTCGTAAACAAGTGCAGACGGTTGCGCTGAAGAACACGATTGTTCTTCGTGAACGTAAAATCATCGCGTCGTAGCCACTCCAACCACCTTAGTTTTTCAGGCTCATTGAGCTTTGTCAAAGCGTGGCAAGTCGTCGTAGTTGAGCCGGGTACAACGTATCCCCTACCTGACCGTGTTTCTGGCCCCGCTTCGAATGAATGGAATGAAGGGGATGGAAGGGGAAGAAGCACAGATGTGCGCAGCAGCCTTAATTGCAGCAGCAGCTTCCCTTATGACCGTGAATCTTCAACAGGACTTGCCTTGTTATTGAATGTGCCAAGCCAAACATTCCATTTGCAGCTTTGGTTTTCTTTTGAAGTCGCTTGATGATTATCGAATCCTAATTGGCGAGCCCGTCACATTAAGAACATTTCGATCTTTACTTCAGGTGTTTTCAAATCCTAAACCGTCGCAGTCAGCTGAATTCTGGGACGTGATCTGTGTTTATCTCTGCTGGGATGGCGCATATTACAAATACCGCCTCTGGTACGACGATGACCGAACAGGCCGTGTTTAGGCAGCATCGGCATCTCTTGGAAATACGAAATCCAGACCTAGGCGCACATAAAGCGTCTTCCGGAACCCCGAGTAGGCTTTAGTCGAAAAGTAAGAATCTCCGGTTGTTGCTTGTAGTCTTAAAATTTTTAGTAGTTTCACCATCGAAGCTACGCCTAGGCTATAAGACGCGCCGTATTAAAAAGATCCGCATTTATTTGGACCACGTAGGAATCTTTAGCGCGCACTGAAATCCCGGCACACGGGCGTTCTCTGAATGCCGGCAGTTATCCGGGCACAGAAGTGTACTGCTACGTGTTACCTTGAAACGAAAGATTGATCGAGTGGACCGTATGCAAGCCATCTAGGAACACGCATTCATCGGTGGTGCAACGACAGTAAATGAATTTTCGTTCTTTGCAAAAGCGGATGGGAAGACGAGTTGTCTGTGTGCAGTGACGTGCGCGAGCAGGTGTTTTTTACACTGAAATTTCATTGGGAGGTGGAATATTGTACAAATTATAACCGGGTCTTTCGTACGCAGACATTAGTGAAAATATCTTCAGCTTTCGACATAGGGTGAAGGGAGTTGGATTAATAAATCACTTGACTTTTAAAAAAATCAAATCTCTGTTGAACATCTGTAATCGTAATAGTCTGCTCGGGCAAAATGTGTTAGGGTTTGAAAATTTTTTAATCTGGCAATGTGTGAAACAAGACAATTGTAAAGAACACGGCGTGAGGAACCTATACCAAATGTACCAAGCGACTGTTCTATAGCAGAATGGCTCTGGTCTGTGCTATTTGGTACATCTTCGGTGGGAATCAGCTTGAATAAAACGAAAACAAAAGGCTCTTCCATTTGTGTTCGTTTTATTCAAGCTGATTCCCACCGAAGACTGTTCTATAGTTTTTTGCGGGCTCCGGCGTTTTTACTTTCATGGCGCTGTGGCAACTCGTATTTGTTCGACTTCATACGAGACAGGCAGCAGCTGTTCGGACAATGCAACGCGACATTTTTTCTTCACAACTATTTGGCGGCTTCTCTGTAGTGTTATTGAATTCATAAGCTACGCGGTAACTGCTGTCATTAGAGGGAGCAGAA
Organism: Haemaphysalis longicornis; assembly: GCF_048455015.1. Classification (NCBI taxonomy): domain Eukaryota; kingdom Metazoa; phylum Arthropoda; class Arachnida; order Ixodida; family Ixodidae; genus Haemaphysalis; species Haemaphysalis longicornis. The sequence continues at coordinate 59,782,706 of NW_027526225.1, read as the reverse complement.
TTACATGGGCTTCAAGAAAGTCAATATTTGCCGGCATTCTTTATTTATGACGCCGCTAGTCGCTTTCGCAATCCATTGTTTCAATTCATATTTTTAAAGGAATCGCTGAAGGCTTAGGCCTTTTGACCAGATAGCGTTTCAATTGTCGTATTGATGATCATTTGACGGGACTTAATGTATATTGGTTGATAGTGTTTGATACTTTGTGATTGATACTAACTGATGTTTGTTGCCCTATGCTCCGTTATAGTCACACCTATTAAGACGACAGCATTAAATGCCCATCCCGTGAAAAACCGGCTTTTCTGTTATTGCCAGGCATATAACATGGCGGGCACAGGGAAGAGAAAATTAAAACCTAATTCAGTTCGTACAGGAATTGAACCCGTGCTTAACGACAGTGCTGTCTCCGCTTGTTGGCAAAGTAGAACAAAACTTAGAATTGTGGTTGGAACGTGACACATGAGCGTGATGGCACGTAAGTACAACACGTTCACTCAGAACGGGAAGAATACCTATTCTGGCAGAAGCTGTGGGGCTTGCAAATTAAAAAAAAAAGAGGAGCAACGAACACAAAGAGAGTAATGAAACCACGAAGTAGCGGTAAACAAGCCTGTCGAAGTAATTCGCGGCGAATTGTGAAGAAGCGAAAAAGAAGAAAGAGATGGAAGTAAGAATAAAAATTAAAAAATGGCCACCCATTTGCTCCTTTCGTTGCAAATGTCGACGAAAGACGATAGTCGACTGGCACTCCTCTCATGCTGTTCCTCTCCCGTCTCGTTCCTCCCAAGATAACACGCCAGAGGTTTCCTCAAGTCAATTTCAATTTACCTCGTTCCGCTGCTCCAAGTCGGGTGCCTCGATGCCAGCGCTGCCGTACGGCGGAAAGGCGCGTGAATCGAGGCACCCTACTAAAACGTTAATAGAACCCCGTTACCCTACTCCACGAGATTTCCACGCGGAACGGGCAACCTATCTAGTGGAACCTTTCGGTGCTGTTGCCGTTTCATTACTTAAATGCCGCCTGGAGCTATAGCAGCGCGGGCAACAGCAGGCGACGTTTTTCTGCAGAGAGGATCTAGTATTTCATTTGCTGTCGCAAAAACCAATTATCCATGAATTTGTAATAAAGGAACAGTGCAAATATCACCTATGTATTGATTTTCTGCATCATATTTGCATCATGTGTTGTTCTTGTTCAACAATGTTGGCAAGTATGCACACTGACACAAGACAGACGTTTAGATTTGATTGTGGGTATATAGGACTATTGCGCAGCTTCTGTCCCACTTTGGCCGCGTGACTGAATCGAGTGACAGACAGGCGGACAGACAGACAGACAGTCCTAAATTTTCCCGTTCAGGTAGCCCAAGGAAGGCTATCGTATTTAAAGAAATCCTTTTATTTTCTTTATCATTTTCTCCGGGCCTCGTAGTAATTCTTCGTAGTCCCGCTTTAGCTGCTTGTGGACATTCGTTTCCTGTGTTGCTTGCAGATGAAACTAAAAGTACGTTTACCTACAGAATAATGAGCGTACGGTAATGTGATTTTATTGCTGATTTAACCTTGGTATGTGACGGTTTGCGTTACGTTCAGGTGAAGGCCGGGATTGCTTAGCATTTCTGACATCTGGCCGGGGAATGCGTGCTGGTATCGGTGTTTACAATTTACTTAATTCTGGAAACCGCACCGCACATCACCATATCCGGCTGTCTGCAGCGTCGGCCCTCGCTTGTTACATCGGCAGGATAGAACTCATGATAAAGCAGGTTGCTTTTTTTTAAAACACGCTGCATTTTACGTCTATATACCGGGAAAAGGAAATGCTTTTATCTGTGGTTGGACTACTATGGCGCTTTCAGACCCAATATTTATTTATTTATTGATACTGTCAATCAGTTCTGGGATTTTTACAGGGGATTTTTTAGGAGATTTCTGGGATTTTGACGTTCCAATATTGCTGCATTAATATTATAGCGCCTGCCACAGAATATTGTATTCAACTGATTGCATCGTAGTCGGCAGTGGCTTGCGAGAACTGGGGTAAGGGTGCTTAAATAAATGCTTTCTACAAATTCTTAATGCAAATCTGGCATTTAGGCGTTTAACGTCACCTGTACAAACGATCGAAGTCGGTCAGAATTCTGAAAATAAAAATGTTGTCCTCTGGGTTTCAAGCTCCGGAGGTTCGCATGATCTCCTTTCGTACGTTTTCTTTGCAAGGATAGCGTTGAGCAGGCCACCACTTTTTTCTTTCGCAGTTTGGGCACTCAAATACCCCTCCCCTGTTGATTCGTGGGTTATTCCACCCGCATTGCGCAACATATTGCACAAGTAATATGAGAATTAACTGTACTTTTATTTCTGAATTTAAAACGACGTACGGGAATTTGGTGGGTAGTAGTAGTAGTTATAAACATTTGTCGATTTTGAGAAGGAAAGGAGTAACAGGACAAGAGGAGAGCCTCCCAAGTCCAGAAGGCCACGAGCCCGAGCCGATTTCAGGGCTCGGTCGATCAGAGCTTGTTGTTGCTCGGGAACCGGGCTGGTCAGCGCAGACTTCCACTGCTCAGATAATGGGCTGAGGAGGAGTTTAGGGTTTTTAAAGTGGGCATGAGTGCACCAAGTTGTACGTAGTGTTAGGGATGTTGAAATTGTGGGAGTGGCATTGAAAGAGTTACGGGGTACGTTGGAGAAAATCGTGTGGCTATAGTATTAAGTACCTGTCCGTAGTCGGCGCCAGATATGAGCGTGTTGGTTGCTGAGTGGGTGGGGCGGTGGATAGATCCTTCTGGAGTGCAGGTAGTGGGATAGGATGGCATTCTAAGTAGGATCCAGGGGTGTTAGAGTGGGGTTTGGTGGAGGCCGAGCCGCTCGTGGCTTTTTCCGTTAAGGATGGGAATGCCCGGAAGTGCAGATCGCGTGGGCTGCCTCGTTCCCTGCAAGGCCTGAGTAGCCTGTGGTCCAGACCATGGTGGTTTGAAGATGTGCGGGCAAGGTCCGCGGAAGGCGACGTACCCTTCTCAGTACCCTGCTGCACTAATGGGCCTCTTTAGAGCCAGTAAGAACTGAGACTTGAGGCCGGTTTCTGGTGGGTAGTTGGAGCATGTGCTTTCGCCATGGCCTACGCCGATGTGAGTGATAAACGACAGTACGATGCCGATGTGGAAAACTCACCCTGATGTGGAAAACTCACTGCAGCAATTATTGTTCTACGGACGGAATGCCGTGAAATGTCCATGTACCGGACTTGAGGGCCTTCTGAATATTTCCTAGTCAGATGACGAATGCGAGCTTCTCTCAGGCCCTTGTTGACATTGGGGTGCATAGAGCGGGGCAGTGGCGTAGACAGAAGCAATTTTAGGGGGAGGGGGGTGTTATACGCCCCGAGAAAAAATATATAACGAAAGAGATCCTGCGGCGAAACAATATTCGTTTTCCAGCTTTATTAATGGCTAAGGGTTAGCTGTTTTGTTGGCTGCAATATCTGCAAACAATACGGGTACATACGGGAATCTGATAAATCATATTTCTCAACAAACCAACCCTGTTCCTATTTCTGTTTTTACACTTTATGTACTGATAGGATGTGTAAATCGCATGAGCTAAAAAGGCCGCCTGAAGAGTGAGGGGGATATACAGCGCCCAGAAAATTCCGGCGGGTGTTCTGACACCGAAACACCCCTCCTGGCTACGTCCCCGTGACGGGGTACAGGGGCTACCCGAATCTCGCATGGCATGTTTAGCGGGATCTGGTGTGGGGCGTTGTTGGTATTGGAGGGAGGGTGGTGCTCATCTTATAAGTTTAAGTCTTCTCCTGCCTGCTAATGTTAGGTACACGAGGTCGAGTTTTACCGTCTATTGGGCTACCAGAAGTTCTGATTAGGTGTTATGTATTCCTAATTGTAACAACTTCTCGTTGCTGGCATACGCACGGAGTCCCAATGCCGATCTGTAGGTCTTGCGTACAAGGGCATTCAACTTCGCTTGCTCGTGAAGCTTGAGGGCCAGGAACGTCACGTCGTACGTGGGCCTGCTACGTGGGCCTGACTCAGCACGTGCCCTGTTCTTTCACCCCAAAATTTTTGCTGCTGATTCGGCGAATGAAGATAGTGGGCGGATTTCTTCTTTTAAATTTATGTCTATCACCTACGGCTGCGCGCTGCTCCCTAGCGGACTGGTAATAAGTCACAGACAGCGAACACTAAGGAGCCATGAAGACAAAATAAAAGTTTGTTTTATTCGAAAGATTTCGTGTTTTATAGTATTTCCAGCGCTTGTCCGGATGCAAACGATGTTTAATTCACCGAGAAATTATTCAATTTAGGTTAAAATCTTGATTTTCCCGCTAAATCGTGTGTTTTAGTGGTCCGCAATGACATCACATGAACCGACCGCTCTGCAGCCGTTTGGCAAGCCTGGGTTTCCGTTAGTGAACCTAGATGGCGCCACCATACCGTGGCCAGCCGTTTTCTGCATTTGGTTTGTTTTTGACCGTTTTTGAACCTGGCTTGTTTTTTTTTTCGGGGAGAAAATAATCGTTTCGTGAAACATAGTGCTCGCTCGACAAATATGATCACGCAAGACACCGTTGCTTGCGTCAATCGGCCAGTGTCGCCTGAGACTACCCTGAAGCTCCGCAGTCCAGTGCCGCTAAACTAGGCATAGTGCGCGCAGTACCGGTACTCCTATGGTAGTCCTATGTTTACGTGTGCTTCGGTATCGGTACTCCTATGTTTACGTGTGCTTTCGTAACTTCCACTGTTTCTCCCGCCATTCTTACTTTTTTATAAAGAATGTCCCCTAAATTTAAGCACAAATAGCTTTGTTCGGCCCGCTTATAAGCTCTGCCTAATTTGCGTTTGCTTTTGCCGGCCTTCGCCAATGGCAGAGCTGGCTGGTATGACATCATAGGTTCGGTTGCGGGAAATGAGCGAGTATCTCGCACGACGATTCCCTTTTTTGCTAATTATATAGCTTATTTGAGCGAAGTTTACGTTAAAAGTGGTGTCAGTATGATTCTAGCGAGGCAATCTTTTCAATGAACCAAACTAGTGTTTGTCTTCATGGCTCCTTTAAAGGCATTGCTGTGTTAACAAAGTACCAATACCACGAATGCATGAAAGAACTTGCGCACACAATTCTTTGCGCCCTTCAACTTAATGATCACGAGCCTGTACAACTATATAATATAATAAGTTTGACTATATTCTTTTGCAGGCGCTATATAATTGTTACGTATACAGAACGTTAAGGTAAAAGGATATTTACGAGGCGTATTTGCAAGGAGAGAGCAGCCTCGATGACCAAGGCATAAACACCGTCTAGGTCTTCTAATTTTTCTCCAAGTGCTCCCGCATGCCCTGTGTCTTCTTCTTGGCTGGAATCTAGCGAACTTCCACAAGGGTGTGTGTATTCCGATTTTCGTCTGTGCCAAAGACGCTAGTATCGATATTTTTACTGCGTGCTCTTATTTTTCTCGTGATTAGGACAGTTCTTCTGAGGTGGACAATGTGGCCTGACAAACTACGATCATCATGATCTTCTCCAGTCATCACCATCACCGGTTTCTCCAGCGTTTTGCGCAATTCATCTTCCGAAGTGATTGTGCTCTCGCTGTACGAATCTTTCCAACGCACTCTCTTCCCGGTAACTGTGTTATCACAGCGATATCACGTGTGAAAGATCCGTGGGGTCCGATGGAGACAAAAAAAAAAAGCGCTGTCTTTCTATGGTATGGTGATGGAAACGGCGGCCTGCTTTGTCATGTGTCACATCCTGTTTGTGTCATACACGAAAGCGTTGAGGCTGCAGCCAGCAGGATATGGGGATGTCGAGCCCGGCTTCCAGTTCTAAATGAATCATGAACATCGATACTGCTGCGCTTTTTCGCGACCGGACGCCGCAAATGCTACGTATGATTACCTGGCCCTGACCTGGACGGAGCGAGACTCGTCACATGCCAAGGTGAAAACCAACAAAAAAATCATTACAGTATACACAACATCACTCGACAGGCTAACGTACTTTCAATTGCATTTGCGAGCAACGCAGGAAACGTATGTCGACAAGCAGCTACGGGGGACAAAGAACCCCGGAGACCATGAAAAAGACAATAATTGTATTTTTTACATTTTTATCCGCACTCCCAATTAACAAGAGCCGAAGCCACCGCCCTTCGAAGATCACAGACAAATACGTACCCCCACAGAACCCTGCTCCATGCGATTTACCCCACCCAATACCCGTCTACCTGCAATTTCTGTCCAACGCCCGGTACACTGTACCACCAGATTTGGGAGTGCTAGAAGACCCGAGGCCTTGCCTTAATAACCTCCCCCCCCCCCCTCCAAGCAGTGGGTGAACCGCCTGACGAGCCCGGGCCTTGGGATCCAGCGTGAACTGGTGAAGAGGGCCTGGACCGCCAGCCGAGCTCAGGGTATCCCGGAATAGGGAAGCCCCCCCCCCCCACCGGGCGGGTGCCCTAACATCTGCACCAACTTGACAAATAAAGATTTATCCATCATCACCATTGCCTAGAAAAATCTTTTTGTTGCTTGGGAGTTGGCGTGGTATATGTTTTTGTAGGCTGCCGTGGCACAAAACACGAAATATCTTATAGGGATGCTTGCTCTATCACAAGCTGCGTCTGCTATAAATGTAATAAGACAGCGCCCCTAGATACATATTAAACACTTTTAAGAAACATGGGCATATACGGGGCCTTCACGTAACAGCGGCAATACTTGAGAGAAGGGCAATCGTAGAGTGAAATTCGTTATCCTGTGGTTTAATGTACGTTGGCCAAACATTTCGCAGCGAGAGCTGCTCATCATTTATTTTACCGGGTACTTTCTCTGAGCGCGGCTCGGGTGTTCATCGCTGCGTGTCCATCACCGCGTGCTTAGCCCTTACTCATTATTGTAAAATAAAATACTTTTGTAACTCTGGAACTTTCTGGCATCTGACAGCCATCTGCTTCTGAAGCGGGAGTGGTAACCACTAGGCTGCGACCCTGTTTAACTTTCTTAAACAAGAACAGAAACATAATTGGCAACTGGTTGCAAAGCGCGGGATCTTATCTGTCGCGAAATTACATGCTGAATAAAGCAGTGAACACTAAACACATAGCACACATGCCAAAGTCAGGAACGTGCGTAGATACGAAAGATTCGGCACAAGCAGGCTTTTGTACTTTGTAGTCTATAGATCTTTGTCTTGAGCAACCGGCTTTTATTTTTAGGAAACAGAAATTTCCTATCAGGATTTGGTGGGACGGGGTGGATCCTGATTCCATTAAACCATGTCGAATTCCATTCCAATTCTAATTCCTTTCCATTCCATTCAGAAGAAAAGTGGGATGCTTTGTGGAAAGAACGAAGGAACTTTGTTTTAATGGTATTATAAATATAACCCTAAGAACAAGTTACAGATAGAGTTCCCATATATTCTAGGAGGGGGCATGAGAGACCAACCAAGTTACAAACACCTTGCAATTGACAACATGTCAAGAAAAGTAATATTAAGTTGTCGTGGTGAAAGACGTAGCAGCCAGCTGTGAAACACACATCCTGGACGCTATAGGATATCTTTACCAGTACACGAGCAATATGCTTGACAATAAAGGCGCAAGGGGAAACACTTTATCGAACTCTGCAGCAGTGCGCTCTTTCCACAGCATCTTAGAGAAAGTTTCCTAACAAACATTCATTGTAGAATACCTCGTCTTGAAACTGTCGCTGCGTAAAAAACTTCGTCTTTATTGCTGAACTTTGCTCAGCAGTTCTCTTTTTCAGAGCCTTTAGTATGGGAGCTGTGTGAATGGTAGAAAATGGTTGGCAGTGTATACAGACGGTGAGGTTCCTTAAATACGTCGGAGAAAAATGGCAGAAAAGGCAGAATTGGAAATACTCCTCCACAAAAATATTTACATCTGCGCAGAGAGCCTTTCGAAACACGTTTTTTTTTCTATATATGAAGGGAGGCAAGTGCTTGAAAGTTTGAAGGTTTACTAAAAAAATATAGTTGTTACATTGAAATACAATAATTGATACATACAAAAAGAGGTCCCAGAGTGAAACACTGTCGGGGGGACCTCCTGTAATAACGTTATACGGTGCGAAAGTTCCCAAAGGTGTAGCAGCTTTTGATTGCGGTAGTGCAATAAAAATTACACAATGAAAAGCGAAAACATGGCACAGAAAGAAAAGGCATGGTACCGGATTGGTTGGGCGAGTTGTTGAGGCGGCGTACAACACACTGATGCGTTAAGTGCCGAGATTCGAATAGCTCTCAAAGAAAAAAGCTTTTTAATCTACAGTGAAAAGAACTTGGGGAACTAGACAATTTAATTTCAATCGGTATTGTGTTCCAGAATGCAATGCCTGAAAACAGAACTGTTTGTCTGCCGTAATTGGTGGGTGCTGAGTATTCACAGATAACAAGGTGCAACTGCGCATTTTTTATCCAATGTGATTGGACAGAAAAAGATGAGTGTTCAGGCGTAGGATGTTTTTCTTTGCGTGTACATGAGCCACACCTTGTTTCTTTTTTTCCTCCTTGCAGACGAGGGCGGGGAGGTCTCCTTGCTGTCTGCGAAGCTAGAGGTAAGTGCAACAAACCGTATCTGAATTTTTGTTCATACCGTCAACGAACGCTCAAGGAATTAAGGTCTCCCCGGCAGTTGCTTTCGGCACAGTGTGTCCCACGGATCTCTTCTTACCACGCATCAAGTGTATGTTGGATCGGTTAATTCTATAAACAATATCGATAGGTTCCTTGTTCTAGCATCTAAGGTAGACAGTTTGGTTAGTTTGTGTTGACTTTAAAAATGTTTACAGTTGAGAAAATGGCATAGATGAAGAATGAAGCGCACAGGGCTTATGTGCTTTTTTCACCAATAAGTGTTGGCTGCTGGATTTATTAATTGGGAAATGAAACATCTTACTCCAAATAGGGAGATAACTTGGATGTTGAATTTGGCTGCAAATGCTCGCGGCTGCAAATTTGGTTCTAAAATAATTATTTGACTGCATCCGTCAACTCAAAATGAACAAGAAGTGTGGAGAAGCGAACGCATTAAGTATAGTTCTTTGGATACGCGCATGATGTTTCTTATTTTATAGGCAAATATATTACACGAGCGTAAGGTGATTAGTAGCCCAACCGCTGGCGTGTAATGATGAAAAGCTAACCCCAACAAGATCTCGTTTTTGTAGCGTAAGCTACACTGGCTGAGGTTGAGCAGTTTCGCGTGGACCCCGAAGGGCCGTGCTGCGCAAGCGCGAGGAGTATTGGATTGGATTAGATTGGATCAAATTGGGTTATATTTAATTAGACTGGAAATCCAATCCAATTGGAGTACGGGTGTGCAGACAAGTGAGTCTGCACATTCCAGAGGAGCGAAGTCATAGCCGCGGCAGACGCACTGGTGCCGGCGCATGCCCAGCTGTGCGCCTCCGTTGCGCAGTAGCCAAGTATGACGCTGCGCCGGAGCCACTTGATAGCCGTTTGGCGTGGCTCCTGGAGAGCCGTGCTGCGCATGCGCGAGGAGCAGTGACTGGACTGGACTGGATTGGATTGGATTGCTGAACATTAGCTCACGCTACGTATACCCTGGCATAGCCGAGCTAAGCCGCTGCTATTTTTTTACCGCACGTGAAAGACACCAAAATGTGTGGCCTTCCCATGACCTATTAGTGGTTTCCGAATAATTTGTGGGTCATATTGTAATGGGTCCCATGACAAGGGAAAAGAGCCACATGATGGGAAAAGAACGTGTGAAAGCGCTACTTCGTCCGCTCCCATTTTGATGGTAAAAAAAACGGAGTTCATGAAATTTTGATCTGCAAGCGTAAAATGGTTCTCAGTTAGTTATTGTAATAATCGTACCGAGAGCTCCCGGTCTCGTGGCAAACAGTACATGCCTTTTGTCGGTGTCACCGTGTGCGAGCTTGTAAAAATTCTCACTGCGTGGGTATTTTCTTGTTTCGGTGATATCACTATTAGAAAAGTACCAATTAGTGGCCCATAAAAATGCTGAGGAACGTTTAGGTTACTGCTACCGAGCCCCGAGGTCAGTCCCTGCTTTAGTTGTGTACATTTACTACAGGTTTTTCTGTACGCCTAGGCGCTGTAGCGTCGACATCCCTTGACTAACGAACCAAGGCGTGATGTAAAGTAGCGATAGCCGTGTAACAGCTGCCGTGCATGATTGATACGGGCACTGCGGGATATTACTGGTATTCGGGAATTTCGAGTAAGTTTGAAATCTCGACAGCAATCTTTTGACACTAAGGTTCATCGCAGGGGGTACGAGTTGGTGCTCCATACCGAACGTTCACTATAGTGAGCGTTCAGTATGAATAGTGGTGTCGTCGTAGTCGTGTCGGTGTCATCGTGTCTTCTTGCGCTATAGTGCAATTAGACACGACGGCACCACATCACAACACACGACAAAACGCGATTTGTGTCGTTCGTGGTAATCTGTTGTCGTCGTGTGTCTTTACGCAAGTGAGTGTCAACTAAGGTTCTTCATATTCTTTGGGCAGCCAAGCGTGATAAGTTGAGTACGCAAAGTGCTTGAAAACTTTTTAAATGAATAATAAAAAGCTTCCTTCCAACACTGAGACATCGCAAATAACTCTCTCAACCAAGAATACGGGAGGGGGAGGACCACTGGGGCACTGCTGTCTGCCAATGTCGTATCATTCTATTTCAGCGTCGCACCAGATATTTATGTCCGCGCGACGCAACCTCATGGTTGGCCACAAAAATCTTTTGCGCTAACAAAAGAATAGTTTACCTCGTATTAAACTACGTACATTATTTGGCAACTAACAAATCCCACGAGCGGAACGCTTACCGCGGGATTTAGTTAATATTAAACATGACAATCGGGTATGTTTTAGGGAAATTTATAAATAATTGTGAGCGAAATGATTATGACCGAGGCGGTTACATTAGAGGTGACTATCAGAGATACAGTAAGGAATTACACCACTTCCTTATTTAAAAAGTGGCAGAGGCTCTTGAATAAAAATTTCAAAATAGCCACTCTCAGTCCTTAAGTTGGCTGTAGTAGGTGTAGAGAGTTTATCAAAGCAGGTGTCCACATAGCAGCGGGCCTAGTTACATCATCATGTCGCCACTTATTCAGGCTTTTGTATTGTTCACCTTGGCGGGAAAGCGTTCGTTCCATTTGAGCTTTTGCTTCGCGCGTGTGGGCGATTAACGGCAGAACCTGGAATCTCAGTGTAAGGCAATGATGCCCGCGCGATAATATCCCTTTGAGGTATACCCCGACCTCAGCTTACTTTCTCGCAATTGATTGCCTAGTGCAGGCATTCGCGAGTCATCCCCGTCTGATTGTGACGCAAATGCCTCCCACAAGTCCTACAAATACGCCGGCCACAGGCCCACAGCAACCACAGCTTGCATAACCTCACAATTAGCGCTAGACACGACGCCACTTACAGAATTCTCACATGTGGAGCGCGCTCTCGAGTGTATAGTTCATGACGTTTCCCCTATTTCGACAGAGCCTGACAGGCCATTTATTTTAGCCTTGCACGCTTAGGTGCACTCTTAAGCAGATGAACGCGTTCATTCTGTATGTAGCTTGTGCATTTCGATAAGAGCGCATTTTGAGGAAAATTAGTGCGGTTCAAAAGAGTCCCATGTTAATATGTGATGCAAATTTGCTTCTGCGTTGTCAGCTCCTCTATCTCGTTATATGCCTGGGCATGCGCGCCCTCGTGCAGACACACACACACATACATACGTACGTACATACATACATACATACATACATACATACATACATACATACATACATACATACATACATACATACATACATACATACATACATACATACATACATACATACATACATACATACATACATACATACATACGTACACAATTGCATACATAGACATCACACGCATTTGTTTATATATATAAACTAATAATCATCGACAGGTATAATGTTTCGAGCACGTAGCTGCTAGTCGCTGAATTTTAATATCCCGAAAACATTCAAGGAAATCGACCAGTGTTGACAGCGGTTTGCTGGACTAGTGGGCGAGAGTACAAGCTTTACATGACCTTGAAAGGACGCGTCTGCACTTTATCTCAGAAGCCATTACACGCATTCAAACGAGGCTCTCCATCAAGTGTTCAAGAAAAAAGAAGCATTTATTTCGTAGCAACCCTGGAGACCTCTTTCCGCGCGCGTCGCCAGAGAGGAGGTTGGCGCGTACTAATCGCGCTACGAAGCCAAGCTAGGTAATTATAGAGGGTGTCGGCGACGCCCGACGGAGGCGGCAGGACGAGGAAAGTCCAAACCGTCCTTCGTCGCTGCTCGCTCACCTCTTCCTCCCTTGGCTGTTTCTTGTAGCAGCGACGCCCTTTCTAGGGGTGTGGCATTCCAATTGACCTGACGGGCCATCTTTTAAATGCAGAGCATTTCAGTAACTCACGATGTCACCCGCGTTGGCGTCCGTAGTCCGCATCGCTCCCCGTCGGTCTGGCATTGGATTGGATTGGATATGGATTGGCTTGGATTGGATTGGCTTGGATTGGATTGGATTGGATTGGATTGGCTTGGCTTGGATTGGATTGGATTGGATTTGGATTGGATTGGATTGGATTAAAGTGGATTGTGTTGGATTGTGTTGCGTCATAGCCGCGCCACATTGCGTCATAGCCGCTCCACGTTGCGTCATAGCCGCGGCAGGGGGTTCACGGCACGTTTCACGTTTCACCATCGACTTCATCGACAATGTCTACGCGGGAAGAGAAGGCGGCGCGGCGGCGTGCTGCGGATGCTGAGCGCAAGCGCCGCAAGCGAGCCGCCGACGCCGAACTTCGCCAGCGAGAAGCCGCAGCCATTCGTGAACGTCGGGCGGCGATGCGGGAGGGAAAACAAGCACAAAAAGAACAGAACTCCTGCTGGCGCAGTTTCAGGCAGGGGGCGCGCGAGCACTGAGAAGGCGGGAAATTTGAAATGCGTCGGGTGGTAGCAGTGAGCGGATAACGGCGCTACAGCCCATTATGGCGAATCAGTGCTCTGCATTTCCAACAGTTTTCACGTAAAGTGGAACGGCTGTAACTTTTTTAACAGCGGCATCGGCGACGCATTGTTGCATATGCGCGTGGAGTATAGTTAAACGCAACCTTTGTATCACGTGTAAATTCTTCTTTTCTTTTGCTGGTATTTTGCGCAGTGATATATACGATTGCGCAATAATATATTAATATTATTTATATTACACATCAATCATAATCATCATCGGCATATCTCCGCCACTGCAGGGCAAAAGCCTCTCCCATAGATCTCCAATTATTCCGGTCTTGTGCTAACCGCGTCCGATTTATCCCCGCAAACTTCGTGATCTCATCGGCCCACCCAACGTTCTGTCGGCCCCTGACACGCTTGCCTTCTCTAGGGATAGCCTTCTCTTGCGGCATATATCTGGCGGCTTTGGCCGGGATTGTACGTGTCTGCTTTCTAATAAAACCATCCAAGGAATGTATTGAAGCTCTTATTTACTCAAAACACCAGTTCCTTCATAGATCAGGAATAGCTACAACGCTTTTTGGGCAGTGTTGTATGGGCGGTTACAGCTGAGAAAGCACATATAAGCAATAATTAAATATTCAGAGGCACCCAATGGTCCGGTCACTGAAAAAATTCAACACAGGAGAGGACACTCTAGGTCCCCAAAAGCACTTACAAAAAAAATAAGATAATCATTAAAAGGTATTTCGACTGGTTATACATTCCAGCCGTAGGGAAAATGCGAAATAAATTATATTTTCTTGCCGCCCCGTAAAAATAACGGCGCATCAGATGTTCTTGAGGGCAGCGCTCTTTATTTTAGTTTTTTTGCGCATGAACACTGGGGCCGCTACTGTGTTTTCGCGGCGGCGTTGTAACCGAGCGAACGATGGGAACAGCGGCGAAGAGTGAAAGAAAACAGAGGATGAGAGTGTGGCTAAATTGTGAGGGGGACGGCCGTTTTCCGAGGCGGCATGACACGTTCTGGAGAAAGTGTGAGGGGGTGGGCAGTTGCCGAGCCCGCGGCGTACGCGTGTGTGAAAAACCGCCCACGGCGTCTAGTGGCGCCCGGTAAAGGAAGCGCAAAACCGGGCATCCTTGAATGCAAGCGTCTTGTTCTTTCAAATTCTGCGTTCTGCACGTTCATCTGTCCTTCGGGTCCTTCGTCGTCCTCTTCGTTGCGTGGCCCATCCGAATCACGTGACATTTGCGCGGGTAGGTTCAAAGACGATTTCGACCAACTGTGAGATAACGGTATAGTAGCGCGCCACCGTGCGTTCGCTGATCACGTGATTAATCCCTGAGAGACAGAGCACTGATCTCCACTAGAGTTGCTGGATGGCGCTTCGAGCTCTCCGGCTCACGGCCGCCGGAAGTTCGCGCGCTCGTCCCGGAAGTCGGGCCGTTCCAGCATAGCGCATGCTACGCATGGGCTGGTTTCGCACGCATTCCGCCAAAAATGCCTGCTTGTTGCGCCGTCAACTGCACAAGCAGACCAGAGTAGTCGTTTGGGAAGAAGTCTCACTTGGAAGTATTACAATATTCGGTACGACGTGCGTGATACGCAGCGAAACGCTAATGTCATATCAGTTTCGTTTTTAAGCTGTAGCTCTTCTTACGCAGATTCCCTCGCTCTAATCCGGATTTATACCGGCGTTGGGTGGCAAAATTATACCCTAGTTACACGGCAAAAGTAACCACAGTTAAGTTTAACCGTGGTTACTAAACTTTAACCGCGGTTATCGCAAACTGCGGTTTTGGATGTTACACGCGAAATTGCAAGTTTTGTGACCGGATTTACTTGATTATGAGCGCAACAAATATAAATGCACACTTTTAACTTCACGATAAAAAACAAAAGAGAAGCAGTGTAGACAAAAAGAAATATCGTTAAAGCATTCGCTTCTGACACAAACGCAACGCACTCGTGCGCGGCCAGAAGAGGGGCTTCCCCAACAGCTCGCAACCGGCTTGGTTTGCTTAGGTCTGTTCGGTGTTGGGAACTTTCAGCTTAGCACAATTTTTCACCGCACTAACATCCATTTTCTAGCATTCGGAAGTTCTTTTCCGCGATCAAATTGATTTCGAAGAGCGGCGATGCGATAAGCTGTTGCTGCCGTGGTCTGGGCCGGTTCGGGCCGCAAGCAGTGCCGTGCGGGCAGGCGCGCCGGCGTGTTTACAGGCACGGCCGACGCGCGCGCCGATCGTCTCCGAGTGCTGAAAACGCTTCAAGATTGCCTGCTATATCCATTTTTGGTGGACGACGCGCGGAATTTACAAATTTAGCACGGCTTTTGTCGTAGTTGATCGGGCGGATCGGGAAACGAGCCGCTGCTGACGGGCAGTCGCGCTGATTGCGAGAGCGATGCTAAAAATGCAAGCGCGTCTTGGGGACAGCTTTGGGGCGCCCGCTGTTTGAGAACCTTCGTCTCTTCCGAACTCCAGGTGATTTTTTTTTTTTTCGCCTCCGCTGATGCGCCGCCACTTGCGTCCGAACTGAATTGTGTGATTTTGAGCACTGCGGCTGCGGAAACTGTGGTTAGCGTGACCGAACTGGCCAAGCTCAGTTTGCGTTAACCATCGTTAGCGACGTAACCGTAGTTTCGTCTGTCGTGTAACGCAGCAAACTGCGGTTTTGTCTAACCGCGCTTTTCCTTAACCGTGGTTAACTGTGCCCGTGTAACTAGCTCTCCATTCCCAGGCAGCAGGCTCTCCAGTGACCACTTAACTGACAACTGTTTTACAGAACGGGCGCACGAACTCGGCTACAGCCTGACGCCGTGCCCACGTTGTTTTCTTTCTAGCATAAATCCCTAGCATAAGTTTCTAGCATAAATCCCGTTAGAGCTGCGTCGTCTCCTCTCAAACCAAGACCCAAGTGACCTTTTCGTTCTCCTTTGCAATTAAATTCTGCTTCATATTAACGTCCCATATTTCGGTATAGCATAAGTTGCGATCTGAACGTGATGTGTACAGCCAAAATGCAATAAAGTGAGAACAAAATGCCAAAATGCACCAATGGGGACGCTTATCAGCGGGTGAGAAGCGTAGCAGACGCCTGACTTCCGGGACGAGCCGTTGAACTTCCGGTGGCCGTGCGCGCGCCCGGCCGCGACAGCGGCGAAGCGCCATCCAGCAACTAAGTGGAGATCAGTGAGACAGAGCTATGCGCCTTGACCGAGAAGACTGCGGTTCGCCGTGCGCGCTAACTTCGCATTAGGGGTTATTGTAATCGTCAGCGAAAAAACCGCTATATGCACAGAGGCCTGTTGGAAATTTTACCACAAAATGGCTGGAAAGAATGTTTTCAGGCTTAACAAAATTTTCCACATGGTGGTTTTTAAGGCTTCATCGCCACAGATTCCGAATTTCATTATTTTATTAACGAAATTCTGAATTAACGTGTATGCATATACAGCTTGTCCCAGCTATCATGCACCTAAATTTTAAAAAGAGCAATGGCGTTACTCGAATAAAACCTAGTGCATAATGTTTCCAGTACAGTGGAGAAGCGTTCAGTATTTTTTTTCGCTAATGAGAGTTAACTAATTCATTGTAATTATCAAACTCGAGATGTACTGTTTGTCATTGAGGTACATGTAGCAACCCAAGAGAGGCGTCTAATTGCGGTATTTCTAGCGACAAACTAATTGCGTACTGATTTATTCTGACTGATAAAGAAACCCCGCGAAATATGAAAAATATCACGTGGTGCGCTCCCAGTCGCATCACAGAGCATTGCCCTCGAACGGGCTGCCTCTGAGTTTGCTAAGATGAAATAAAGAAAACAAAGCAAAATGAAATTGCGACCAAGTTTCGCGTTATCTGCTACACGCCCCCCCCCCCTCCCCCCCCCCCCTCCCCCCCCTCCCCCCGGCGAAACTTGCTGTCGCTGCTTCTTCCATTCCTGACATTATCAAGGTGATGCGCTGTCTATTGGGGCGTGTGACAGGAAAAGCATTTCGTATTTGGGGGCGCTGTTCAATGATGCGGGCGGGAGTGCCGTCACGTGTATATATATCGCGGGGTTTCTTTATCAGTCAAAATTAATGAGTACGCAATCGGCTCGCCGCATAAATTACCGCAGTCAGATGCGTCTGGTGGGTACCTACAAGATCCTCATTGACACTTTAATGATTAGGAGAGTACTTCTCGAGATAAATAATTAATAACAATTAATCAATTAGGTATTTAAAATAATCAAATATTGAATTAAAATAAATTGATTAATTAATTGTGGTTAGCAAAAAATACTGTCCGCTTCTCCACAGTACTGCAAACATTATGCACTAAGTTTTCTTCGAGTTTAAAATATTGGTGCATGATACCTCGGGCACCCTGTATAAGCTTAGGTATGCATAGACGTGTGCCCAAGGTTTTCTGAGGTGCAGGTCACCGTCCGCAAAACAGTGCCTTAAACACCGTCTGAGGTCGCTGATGCTTTAACGTCAGTCGCCGCAACGCTCCGCAGCTGTCCGTCATGCGGATTAAATCCATGCGTGTGTGAATTCGTTAAAAAAAGTACAATAACGTTCACAACCAGACATGCGCATAGCATTTAGTCAGGCTAGCAGCAGCCGTGTGCGTCGAATGTGCATCGAGTATGTAGCAGGCAGTCGCTGAAAGTGCTGTCCACCTAAAGCATCAATGAACTCAGACGAGGGTTTCTACTGCCGGGATGAAGTATAGACCTCATAAAATCTTCTACCACCGTGTCTGCTTTTTGATTGCTAAAACCATTCTACGGCACTGGAAACCAAGTATTAAAAAGCTTCCAAGCGCAATGCATCCTTTCCAACCACTCTGCGATACGCCAATCCTGTTTCAAAGTCGACTTGACTACAATATAAAAATCATTGCGGGGACGAAGTTCTTTTAAGGCAATATAAGCAGTCTGATATGAAACTACGAAGGGCCTAGTGAATTTCATATACTTACATAAGAATCCGCGTATCCCTATGGAGCGCCGCACATGGAGTCCTTTAAAAGTTTGCTTTATAGTAATGGACAATGCATTGATGAGAGAACATTTTTTCAGGGTGCTCCCTTATGTGAAAATATTAACTCCTTAGAGCCTCTCATTAAAGCATTTTCTCATAAAGAAATTGCGACTCTGAATTTTACTGGACAGGTGCGCGTCTTTTTGCAAGCTTCACGTCAGCGGAGGTTGGCGCATGGGAATAACTGCCTTTTGCATGTTCACCTCCTGCAGCTGAAGCGGCATATTCAGGGGTATAAAATTTCAATTGATGCCCAATAACGCCGATTTTTATTAAGCAAATTGTGCCGATGCTGCGTTGCAAAAAACGCGCGCGCGAGAGCGAGAGAGAGAGAGCGAGAGAGAGAGAGAGAGAGAGAGAGAGAGAGAGAGAGAGAGAGAGAGAGAGAGAGAGAGAGAGAGAGAGAGAGAGAGAGAGAGAGAGAGAGAGAGAGAGAGAGAGAGAGAGAGAGAGAGAGAGAGAGAGAGAGAGAACTTTTATTTGAGCCACGGTTACTGAGGGTTGGTGGCGGCTGGGCGGAGGCCAGCCGCGACTTCAGTAGCTCTGCGTACCAGGGCCTCCTGAATCTCCTGGCTAGAGCTACCCAACGCCTCTCTCCATAGCTCGCTGCTGGAGATTTGAGGCAAGGGGTCGTGAGGGCAAGCCCACATGCAATGTTCCAGAGTGGCACGTTGGCCGCATTGGGGACAGTTGGGTCTGTTTGCAAGAGTCGCCAATAACGGGTTTGGTGAGGCGTGAGGGAGGAATGGGCGGTGGAGAAACTACGGCGAGAGAGTCGGGAGTGCTCGACGATGTCGTTGAACGTGATGAGGCGTTCTTCGGAGAAGCGCGCGCCGTGTCGGGGGACGATGCTCACACCAGCCCGGAGTGTGAGATCGCGGGAAATGGCATGGCCGAGTTAGTTTCCCGGCAGGCCAGTGTGAGCCGGGGCCCCACACCAACTCCACCATCTTTTGAGGCGGGTCACTCTGTAAGATGCGGAGGGCTTTAGAAGAGATGGTCCCCCGTACAAAATGCAGCAGAGCCAGCTTGGAGTCCGTGAGTATCTTGGGCGGAGTTGGACGTTGTGTGAGGGCCAGCGCAATGGCCGCTTCATCTGCAGTCGCGGGGGAGGTAGCTAAGATGGTAAGTGTGCTGAGGGGGGTGCGAGCGGAGTTGCGCATTACCTCCAGGGCGTAGGCGTTGTTATGGCGGTATTCCGCCGCACCACAGTACGCCGCTTTCGGCCATTTTGCCAGTTCCCGGTTTAAGGCGCGTGTACGGGCTTGGCGGCGCGTTGAGTTGTAGACGGGGTGTATGTGTCGGAGCAGGGGCCTTGTGAATATGTTTTCCCGAATTTCAAGTGGAATATGCATGGCACTTTTAGCTTGTTCGGACAGCGGAATGCCTTGAGCAGCGAGAATAGACTTGCCCGTTTCCGTTAGCTCTAGGCGATTTCTCTGGGATGATAAATGGGCTTCAACTAAATCGGTGGCGGTGTTAAAAACTCCGAGCTGGAGCAGACGATCCATGGATGCGTTAGGGGGTATCTGCAGGGCGGCGCAGAGACCTTGCGGATGAGGACATCGATCTTGTTAAGCTCGACCTTGGACGCTTGTATTTATAGCAGAGTATAGAGGAGGCGGCTGATAAAAAAGGAGTGCACTAGGTGACGGCGGTCCCTTTCATCTAGTCCATGGTGTCGGTTGGTTACCCGCCGAAGGATTGCAATAATTTGGTCGACATGAGATCCGAGTTGTTGTATGAAGAAAGCATTGGATCGATTCTGCTGGTTAAGTAGGCCGAGGATTCTGAGGCGGGAGACTTTAGGGACTGTATGGCCTTGTGCCGTTATTTAAATTTGGGGATTTGCAGAAATACGTTTACGAGGACGGAGGATTAACAGCTCGGATTTGGAAGGGGTGCAGGTGAGCCCGGCCAAGGCTGCCTGAGAGCTGACCGCATGGGCGCCTGCTTGGAGTGTGCTTTCAATATGTCCATCATTACCTCCTGGTACCCAGAGTGTAATGTCAACCGCGTATATGCCAAAACGAAGGTGCGGGATCTGTTTGAGAGATTGGCAACAGGCAGGAGGGCGAGATTGAAAAGCATAGGGGAGAGGACCGCCCCTTGGGGGTACCTCGGCTGGCCAGATGGTATGGGCCGCTAGTGTGTGGGCCAAGGCGTACGGTGGCTGTGCGGTCGCTCAGAAAAGCTGTGACATAGATATACACCCTCAAACCGGAGGAAATGACTGAGAGGCCGGCCATTATTGTCTCGTGAATGACCATGTGGAAGGCTTTTTTAAGATCAAGCGCCAGCACGGCTGCGTTGTACACTTTGCTGGGAGGCTGGAAAATTTCATTAGATACTTGTAGTAGTAGATCTTGAACAGAGAGTTAAGGTTTGAATCCAAGTATTTCTTGCGGAAGGGCTTCGGTTTGAATTACGGGGTTCGTGAGTCTGGCTAGGACGGCGTGTTCCAGCACTTTGCCAACACAGGATGTAAGCGAGATGGGGCGGAGCTGATCGGGGGCTACAGGTTTGCCGGGTTTTGGGATGAAAGAAATTGCTGCTGGACGCCAGTCTGGGGGGAGAGTGCCACTTCGCCAGTAGTGATTGTATCATTCGGTTAGTTGTGTGATGGAGGCGTCATCTAGGTTGCGGAGTATCTTGTTGGTGACAGAGTCGGGACTGGGAGCTGAACCAGGTTTGATGGTTTGAAGAGGCGTCGTGACTTCTGCTTCGGTGATGTCAGCGTCGAGTTGGTCGTTATCTACTCCGCGATAGGCTTGGACTTATCTTTGTGGTCCTTCCGGTATGTATAGGGAGCGAAGCTGGGTCATGATTTCGGAGAGGGAGCCAGGTGTATTGTGGATGAGTTTCTGTTGTTTGCGAGACTGGGCCGTTCGTGTGTGTGCGGGTGCCTCGATGCCAGCGCTGCCGTACGGCGGAGACGCGCGTGAATCGAGGCGTCCTACTTCAACGTTCATAGAACCACGTTGCCCTACTCCACATGCGTTCCAAGCAGACCGTGCAACCTATCTAGTGGAACCTTTCGTAACTGTTGCCGCTCAATTTCTTAATATTTCGCCACAAGGTATAGTGGCGCAGGCGACAGCAGGCGACGGCTGAATGAATTTCTTTTCTGCAGTGAATATAGTATTTCATTTCGCAAAAGTCAAGCATTTGTGATTTTTTTAGAAAAGAACACTGCAAATATCACTTACACATTATTTGTTTTCTTATATTTGTGTAATGCCTTGTTCTTGTTCAACAATGGTGACAAGTATGAACATTTCACCGGACTTAGACGTTTAGATTTGGCTACGAGTATATAAAACTATTGCGCAGACCCTGTATCACTTTGGCCGGGTGGCTGAATCGAGTCACTGACAGACAGACACAGAGACAGACAGACAGACAAAAATTTCTGGGTTTGAATAGCCTAAAAAAGACTATCGTCTTTAAAAAACCGCTAGCTGTGCAACAGTGGAAAGCCCGCCTTGAAACTACGCTATGTTCTCGGCTGAGCCGTTTAATGCGATGGAGACTTCGCGAGCTTTGGTCATTACGTCGCTATGTTGAGGTTAAAGAAGGATCAACTATTTTAAGTGCAGATCACTTTATGGGCTCGCCTTGTCGTCTTAGCTCGCTAACGCTCAATGCGACTGCCGGAATCAGGCGGCGCATCGAGATAACGGACCCAAGTAGAGCCGAATTCTGTGCCGGCGTCAGGGAGTCGCGCTGAGGCTTCGAAAACCACGTGGTTTAAATATTCGTTACCGTTCAAACCTTGTGAACTGCTGGCGCTTGTCATACATCTCCCCGTTATTTAGCGCAAAAAAAAAGGTGCAGGTACATTTCAGGCGAAATCTGTGCATATATAACCAGCAGCGCTCGTTGAGTTGGTTTTTACGATAGTAAGCAAAAAAAAAATGTGGCAGTGCAACGTCGGTACGTGCGGGAGGAAAAGCAAGCACAAAAAGACCAGAACTCCCGCTAGCGGAGTTTCAGGCAGGGAGCGGCGCGCAAGCACTGCGGAAGCGGGGAATTTGAATTGCATTGCGTAACAGCAGTGAGCGGAGAAGGGAGCCGCAGCCCATTATCGCGAATCACTGCTCTGCACATCCGACAGCTTTCACATTGAGTGGAACGGCTTTATTTTTTTTTTAACTCGACTTTGTTCTGAAGAACGGGAGAAACAGTAACGCTAGTGTCTGACGGAGTTTCAGTACAGGCTTGACATACCCAGAAGCTTTGAATTAATCCATAGTCTTCCAATACGGCGGCTCTCACAAACCTAGACTGTATTAGAACGAAAACCTTAGGGTCCGTATTGTACGGAAAACTAGCGTTGTTGTCAGGTAGAGAAAATGGCCGTTGCTATAAAGAGTTATTAAAGCACATTATAGCTCATGAGGGAATTCTACCTGGTATCGAGATTAGGATCTGAGCGCGTTACCACCACCTTAACTGAACGCGTTTTTAGCAGTGGAACAAGACAGCCTAGTAAGGGCCTCCTCACAGTGAACATGAGAGCACGTGAGTAGAACGCGTACAGTTTTTGTCAAAAATTGCTAGGCCAAGACGAAGGTGTGCAGGCCGCAAGAAATGCAATGTACATCCTTACGTACTGAGCAAGGCTGAAGCGTTTTATGCTGGAAAGTTAGAGGAAACATACTTCATTCTTACTGCCATAATATATTGTTGTTACATTTTAATCCAGTTAAAGCTTATTCTTTGAATTCTTTGTGGTCGAGAAGGCTTAGGATTAGCCCAGAAAAATTTTGACAAAGGGTGTAAATACTAGCCTTACGGAGAACACTTCATCTGGACAAGCTGGGGTGTCAAGTGTCGCACGTCTGCCTATCGAACTAATTAGTGCCAAAAGAGGAAGAAACAAACGCGGAGAAAGAGGTGAAAACATGATGCGGCAATATATAAATATTTGACAAGTATCACCAGAAAAAGCTACAATTCTTTGGCACTTAAAGTTCGTAAACAGACTTGAGTGCACCGAGCAATTTTATTTGAGCAAGACGTACCTCAATTCGAGGTACGTCTTCAATTCGAGGTACGTCTTGAGTCTCAATTCGAGACTCAAATGTTGCTGGGGTTATAAGATGCGGTCTCATCCCACAGCAATACCTCGAGCCCGTAAGAAATACACTGCCAACGCCTGAGTGGTGGGAGGGCATTGTTGCCAACGCGATCCCTGTGACCGGTTTAAGCTTAAAGAAAGAAGAAAACGTGGCGCGAACTAGACGTGGACGAAGAAGACAAGGTAAGACAGATAAAGGCGGTTAAAGCTGCCGAAGAGGGCTCGGCTAGCGGCGATCGCCGAAGGGCTTCTGGACTGACACCACTCACCGCCGTGGTCCTCGCACCCTTATTCTTTATTTACCCGCCGCGGTGGCTCAGTGGCTAAGGCGTTCCGCTGCTGAGCACGAGGTCGTGGGTTCGATTCCCCGCCGCGGCGGCCGCTTTTCTAGTGGAGGCGAAAAGCAAAAACGCCCGTGTACGAGATTTCGGTACACGTTGAAGATTCCCAGGTGGTCAAAAATAATCCGTAGACCTCCACTACGACGCGCCTCATCGCCTACGTTGCGTCGATGCGTTAAACCCCACAATCCTTATTCCTTATTAAGATAAAGTTTATTTTTCCTGCCCCTGCTGCTGTGTTCATGTTTCGAGGATGCTGAAGTTTCCGGCTGCAGGGCCTACAGGACTTTTGAACATTACCCTTGCCTTATCCCAGGCGAGCGTGTGCTTTTCTCAAATAACCCGCATTGTTTTCTCCGGCACCTTCGCGATTCCTCTCCGTTGACAATTAGGACACCTTTCTAGGAAATATTCGACGTGAACTCATTCCCATCCTCTACTCCACCAACGGCAAATACTGCCTTCAACCTGGCACCCTATACCGTCTGGTATGAGGATGTAAACGAACCACGTCCCTTACCTCTAATCCCCAACGCACATGCGGGCAGAAGGTGGCACAGCTGATCTGTTCCGACGTCTCCTCTTGGGGTAGCCAGGATTAGGTCCGCGTGGCCATTTGGATTGTTTGATTGAAGGTATCTTCATTCAAAAGAAAAGAAAGAAAAGAGGGAGGAAAGAAGGTGGCTATCCCAGTTCCAGGATTCCACTGGTTTCCAACGCCGCTGTGACTCTCTCTACCAGCCATCGCTGGCAGGCAGGGTCATCGCTGCGCAGGTTGGCCTCCCACTGCTTTCTTGACGTGTTTGTGAGTGGGTGTGCGGTTGGTGTGTACTGGAATGCCCACACTGTGTGGCACGTGTCCGCCCTCTCCCAGAAGTGCGGGCAAAAAGGAGAATATAGCGTGGGGTATCAGTAGTTCAAGCCAGTGTGGGTACTGTGTCTGTCTGTAATCTCCTGAGGGTGCGCTCTTCTTTGGTGAGGCTTTTGTCCATTCGTGGAAATGTTCTCCTGTTAAGTCTCAACACCCTTAAATATTCGGTGAAGGTTAAGCTCAGCATGTGTAAGTACGGAGATTGGTGCAATGGGGTCGGGATTAGAAGACCTCGGGCTATGGCATCGGCGGCCTCGTTTCCCTTTTGACCAGCGCAGACCAGGATATCCCGGAGTGGAGGATACCCCTCACCGCGCGGGTGCCCAGACATGAGCCCCTGAGACTCGCATCAATGAAGTTTTATCCTCCTCCCCCTTCCCAGTAGCTGTTGCAGCTAATGCCGTGGTACAGCTAGCCCAGCGTAGTAACATAGTAACTTCATACCACGCTGACGTCACAGTGGTCAGAAAACTGTCGCTTTCGCCTACCCGCAAAGCTGGCGCAACTGTTAATCAAGGTTACGCGATAACGTAGGTATGCACACGAGCTGTGGCTGCGCCGCCCAGCACGTGTTCACAGGAGGCGGGGGTGCTACCTACGCTCACAAGGTCACATACTCCCTGTCGGTGTCTCACCAGCCAACAGTCCATCGCCTCCTGTATTTTACAATGCCAAACGCATCGCGCGCTTCCCAATGGGGGTGAATGGTACGCCTGCAGTGCCCACATGTCGCGAGGCGGGGCCCCGAGCTGAACAAGGATCACTCAACCGTAACTGACTTCAAGAGCGGTTTGTGTTTTGTTGCCAAGGCAACTGATGTCTGAGATTGTCAAAGAAATGGCGCTCGCCCCAGCGCTAGAAAGCTCAGAGCCGCGGCGAAGCATCTTTTGCCAATGTTGCCGCTCTCCACCACGCGTCGCCCCAAGCTGAACTGGTCACATGATTGAAGCGCTGGGAAGGCTACCGATTGGGGGAGAGTGGCCGGAGTATAAGGAGAGGGCTTGGATGGCCGGTCCGGGCTGGTGCGTTTGGCATTGTAAAAATACAGGAGGCGATGAACAGTCTGGCCTGCGATCCCGCCAAGGCGAGCTACAGCCATGCACAGTGGGGGGCGACATGATGTCGCCTAGAGTGCCATGTGTGCTGCAAGAAATTGGTCGGCTATACGAACGTAACGCTTTTGTTCTGTGCTGGCTTCCCTTGTAGTTCAGGATTCCTCCCCATAAGGAGCCATAAATGGCCATAAATGGTGATGGGAATTATCAGTCCGCGTTGTAACACTTATGTTAAGCAATAAAGATGCGCAGGCAGGGGGCGACAGTAGGAGAAGAGGAAGAGGAGGATCGGAGGGTGCTGACTCTCGCAAATCGACTCCATCACCGTATCGGAAGCCAGACGCTGGTCCTCTTTCGTTACACATTTTCTGGTGCCGTGAAACCCGGGAACCGGCGCACGAGCGAATCTACGTTCGACGGCGCAGCGGCTCCGAGGCACGCGAGGCTTGGATACCCTCGTACTGCTTTATCCTGGAAGCCTTGCCCTCGGCCGCCGCCCCTTTCGGCTCGTGCTTAAGCCCGCCCTTTTCCCCTTGGTATTCGCAACCCCAGCGTCTTGCTTCATCGACTGGTGCCATGGACGCTCTTCGTATTCACCGATATGTCCTGCGAGCGACCGTCTCCGGGACCATGACCGCCCTCAACGCCTTTCTGCGGAGCCAGGCAGCAACGGCCCTTGACAGATAAAATGTTCTCGACCTCATCTTGCATGACCAGGTGAGCCTTCACAAACTCGACGCTCAAGTTCAGGAGAAGCTGAAGGATGAAGAATTTGATGCCGACGTTTTGGAAGCGAGCGATTTCGACGAGCGTATCTGCGCCCTGAGAACGCGTGTACGCTTCTCTGCAAGACAAGACTCTGCCGCAAGCCCCGTCCTTCAACCTCAGGCGGCCCTGCTCACCACCCGCATCGCAACCTCGAATATTTGCTCGTTCCCCAAGGAGGCCCGGTGGACAATGGTCCAGGGTGACGTGCCGCCCGTCCGGGAAATGACTGGTGCGGCGGTAGAACAACAGAACAATGACGACGGAGGCGCTGCAGCCTTTCAGGACGCCAAGCAAGACCCCGAGGGGCTCAGCCCGGGAGAGCGGCTCCAGCGGCCTCCCAACCCTGGTGTTTCCGTGATTGCCGTGGTGGAGAAATCTCAGGGACCCTGCCGAGGCCTCGCCGTCGCTGATGCGACTATCGTTTCCGAGATGTTTGACCGGCCTTGCCGCAGCGCTGGCATCGCCGACACGGCTCTCACGTCAGAGACGTCGCTACAGCCCTTCCGCAACCCTCGCTTCGACGACTTCACTACCGCTCTGGAGACGACTGACCCATTCTGCCACGGCGCTAGCGTCGATGATGCGACTCTTGTTTTGGATATATCTGAGCTTCCCTGTGGCGACTATTACGTCGACGCATCTCTCGTTTCGGAAGCAGTTCAGAAACCCGGTTTCGAGTCGAAGATATTTTCATTGGGTCCAGCAACGAAAACGCGGTTCGTGCAGAAGATGGACTCGCTTCAGGGGATAACGAAGCGCCTGCTCGTCCGACGCTCCGTGTGCGAGATTCGACGCCGGAAGCGAGCTACAGCCGCGCTCGTCCAGGCCCGGTGGGGCGGCATCCTCGTATCTAAGCAAAACACATGCTTCTATGGTGACGACCCCTTCTTCAGCAAGCGCAACCCGATTCAGGATGAACTTTTGTACCCTGTTGGGAACGGCGAGAGTAAAGTCCTATGGTTCGCAGAGATAACGGGCAGGCCGATGGAACACACATATTTCCTCATGGAAGCAGTATCAGACGTGGAGGCGACGGCAATGCCATCACGCTACCGTGATGCTCTCTGGAAGTTTGGTAGTCTACATCAACTGTTCCCGTTTGATCCTGGTGGCTGCCTTGTGACCGAAGACCAGGAGCATGGTCTCTCTTTCCGGTTGACCATATGAACGTTCGCAATCTTCGCTTTTATCCCCTAAGTCACTTTGATCCAGGAACTCCGGAAGCGCTCGTTGCCCATGACGCTGGTTATGGACTTGTACTGCCTCGCTCGATTGACAACGCTCTCTAGAGAGATCGACGGCACTGAGACACCCTGCCAAATGCTCCACGGGATCCCCCAGCCAGCTTACAAGCATCGCTGCGGTGGAATCGTGCACCGCTGCGGAAGTCGGACAACATGTCGTAGTGGGACACAGTGGGCCACTACCCCTGCAACTGCCTGCTAGGTCCTAACCAACTTGGCGGCGGTGGGAGTATGTTAAGCAATAAAGATGCGCAGGCAGGGGGCGACAGTAGGAGAAGAGGAAGAGGAGGATTGGAGGGCGCTGACTCTCGCAAATCGACTCCATCACCGTATCGGAAGCCAGACGCTGGTCCTCTTTCGTTACAACTTATCCATTGCTGGTAAATGTTCCGCCTGCCGTGAGCTTAGCAAAAGTGCACTTGCTGAAGCACAATTTTAAGAAGCCTCGGAGATGATGGTGTTGACGTGGTCACGAGAAGAGTCCACAACTTCCTAAACACCCAATGTGGTAGCAGGAGATGATTTAGTGACGCTCTCGATTGACACTGGGGTGGATTCACGTAGCCTTGGTGGGTGGGGCGACGTTCAGCTTTATTTTTGCCGATAAACGAAATTGTCTGTAGTACATGCTTGGTTTTTATTGCGTAGGCCCTCTTTGGCGACTCACCCCAGGAAGATGCCCATTTGAGCACCAGTGAGGCGTGACAGGACATTTGATAACAGGCTCTCCTCATCGTCATCAGCCAGGTTGTCCACGGTCCACTGCAGTAGGAAGGCCTGTCCGAAAGATCTCCATCCAGGTCTATCGAGTTCTAGCCAGTGTTGTACACGTTCCTCTAAAATAGGAACGAAAGCTCGTTCCTCATTCCTTCGCAATTTCGAAACGAGTTCCCGTTACAAGTTCCTATACTGACAAAAGAACGCGTTCCAGTTACACTTCGAACGTTGGAACGCGTCGTTACATTAACGTTACATTTCATTTTTTTTTAATATAAAATGCGGTGTCGGATAATCCTGAGGCGAAATTAGGTGAGCAATGCAACACTCACATCAAACTACGTATATTATACGAATGTGAACACCACCGGCAGCGGATTATTTGGAGATAAAAAGAATTCAATGAAACGCTCCTACACAAATTTTTTCAAGGAGCCCCGGATATTCCAGACATTTTAACTGCAGGTGTGGTGCTCGTCCATTACAAGGGAAACACAAATGTCGCGTTCCACTTGTGTCTTCAAAGGCGCAGTCAGGATACTGCGCTCCAGATGTGCAAATTAAAAGTTACTCACACGCACGAACATGAATGTCTGCACAAGAAACCGCATTGAAAGGAGCAGTACATAGACGTTTAATGAATGCTGATTCAATATTACGGTATGAGTGGAAAAAGAATGTCCAGAATACATATCCGCAACTTAGCGGAGCCCTTTGTTTGAACTCAGAAAGAGTTGCGTCTCGATGTTGGTGCGGACAGACGAACCCATTCCTTTTAACACCTCGTTGGCAATGTTGAAGAGCCGTACCACCAAAGCTCTTGAAAGCGCTACCGTGTTGTACTTGAGGATAATAAGTTGGTTCAGTCCCTCAGGTCCAGCAGACTGCCTCCGCATGCGCTCAGAGGCATGTGCTATCATACATCCCGCGCTGTCCACGGGCAGCGGTTGTTTCGTGTATATTTTGTTTGACGGCCGTTGAAACATTCTGTGGTGCCGTGCGCGTAACTTTGTCCATTGCGGTTTGCTCTTTAAATTCTCTCACACGCGAGCTTCGGAGCCAGTGCGTCAACAACAGAGCTTCAGAGTGTTACTTTGTCGGATTGAGAGTTCATGGTTGCCTTTTTGCTGCAGCCTGGTCTGCTGTAACTTTATACTACAGCTTTTAAGTTTACCCTCCGGCTTCTTGTTGTCGGAACGGAGGGGCTCTGCGCACGGCAGCAGCCACCAGCTCACGGTTAGCGACTCTTCAATGAAGGAAATCGGGACGGAAGAGGGAGGGGGGGAGGGGAGTAGCGTACCCTGACATTGGGAGGCAACGAAATCAGTTTTCCTTATGGCGGTATCTTCCAGGCAAATCCACTGTTTCATTATTGTTGCGGCCTCTTTAAGTGGTACTTCATCTGGCTACATGCTGCTCGCAACGATTGCTCATGCTGGAGAATGTACTCGTAAATGTTGTCGCACTTCACGTGGAAGTTCAGCTTTACCTGAAGCTCTGCCTGGACAAGCTTTGAGTTCCGGAGCGCGACGCATCTTGTTTAGCGTGCTTTGGATCGCAAACAAAAATTCCTAACTGGTCGGTCCGGAACAAATCCGGGACGTATAGCTGTCCAGACAGGGACGGCGCGGGACTCGGGACGTTGTATGAAAAATCGGGACAGTCCCGCATAATTCTGGACGGTTGGTAACCCTACGTGAGTATACGCTACTGGGCTCGCCATCGGTGCCCGGCTGAGGCACTGGTCGGAACCGGTCTGTAACAATCCACCACAGTCGTCGCACTGCTATGATGCGAAGGAATGGTAGCGGAATAACTCCGAACAAAATTCGAAAACCAATCGTCAAAGCAAAACCTGGCAGTGGGCACATCCCAAATCCACCCGCCGCGGTGGCTCAGTGGCTAAGGCGTTGCGCTGCTGAGCACGAGGTCGCGGGTTCGGTTCCCGGCCGCGGCGGCCGCTTTTCTGATGGAAGCGAAAAGCAAAAACGCCCGTGTGTACGAGAATTAGGCGCACGATAAAGATCCCCAGGTGGTCAAAATTAATCCGGAGCCCTCCACTACGGCGCGCCTCATCGCCTGCGTTGCGTCGGCGCGTTAAACCCTGCAATCAATCAATCAACATCCCAAATCCGATGGTCCACCCTGGGCGCGAGGAAGTTTACGGCAGCGCGTTCGAGCGCCATGTTAGTGCCGTGGGACGATAGAACGTCCGAGGCCAAATTCGGCTTGCCGCTCTCAGGGATGGTTGTTGTTGCGCATGAGATCAGACAGTTCTCGCCTCGGTTTGGGCTGCAGCGGAAATATTCCAAAAATCTCAGGTGGAGAACTTGACGCCTAGTTTTTACACGCGGTGAGCGCAACGCCAGCGACCCAGGTGTCCATTGACCGACAGCAGAGAAGTCTCGTACGGCCCTTTCTTTCGGCTGGCACAGCTGCCTGTACTGTAGATAAGATGTGTGCGATAAACACGGTACAGTCACGTCTTCTCCTGCTCGGCTTTCGCGTTCCAGTCTTACGCGCACAAAAAGAGGTCGTGGCAGAAGACGAATCAAAGGGGCGCTGAAGCACGTGCCTGATGCGCTTCTACAGCGTACGGAACGACAAGGCCATGCGCACCCGGTGCCGCCTGCCGGACAGGCTGCGGCCCGTTGCGTGGTTATTCTTCTGTCTGTGACCTTCGATTAAGCACGTTTTGTGGAATGGCGAGCAAATTGGGCAGCTTATAGGAATATAAACGCAGTAGCGGCCTGTGGCTTTTTGTACTAGCTTCAGAGCGCCCTAAAGCCGTGGCATCAAAAACAGCCAAATCCTATACTGGGGAACAAGTTAAGAACGGCACCAGCTCATGTACGGTATCACTCCGCTTAAGCGACGGACCCGGATGTCAACGGGCCCGCGCGTTTTGAAAGAGGACTGCCACGAATGCGTGATATCGTCTGCCTTTTCTCACGTAGTTTGTTTGCCGTCGCTGCAGTAGTTTATAAGCATATTAGGTCCAACAAGATACAAAAACGGCTCGTGCCATGTTCAAAATATTCCCAGTAACGCGCTACTTGTGCTGCGCGGAGTGACATCCGGCTGCGGTGATGAGGCACAGCAGCAAATTCGGTGCCGTTCTTAAGTTGTAACCGAGTATAGTGATGGAGCGTTTACAGAAGGAACGCCGTTCCCTCTGCTGTTCCTTTGTAAACGTAACAAGTTACCGTTACAGTTACACCTCCTCTTAATGGAACGGTGGCGTTCCTCCGTTCCTCCCAAAAGGAACTAGTTCCAGGAACGCCGTCCCTTGGAACGCCGTTCCGTACAAGGTTCTAGCTGAGTCCACTATTTGTCCCCAAAGTTCCCGTGGTCAATCCATTTAACGGAAGGCCAGCCAATAGACCATAAACGCAAGAGGAGTGGGCCAAGTTCTCGATGGTGCAATAGAAGGCTCTAGGTTTTTTTTATCAAAGCAGAATCTTTCTGAGTGGGACCCACGGCGTCCTGTAAAAAAAAACTCAAAATGGTAAAAATTACCAAGCTTGTACTGGTGGGGCACGGCTGTAGAAACAGCAGAGCTGGCGACCCCTCTCTCTTCGCCGGAGACCGGGCTGTTGCACCTCACATGTATTTCCGAACTTGCCGCTGAAAGTTCTTCGGGACTGGCAGTCCCAGATCGTTTCGTCCGTAGGCTTTCACATCCATCCCAATGTGGACCGCGTTAGCAAGCCATAGAACCGGCGGCCAAGCCCAAAGCCAACGCCCGCGCTATGAGCCCAAGGAAATACGGTGCGCCAAGAATAGTATTATAGCTCAATGGGATCCACGCCAGTTGCATGACGCCCGGGGTTCGGTTGTGACCACGGGGCCCATTTATTTTGTTCCAAATGGCTGTACGTGTTATTATTCTCCGCCGCTGCTAACCCGGTATCCCTCAAGTCTTTGGAGTGGCCTAGTGGTTAGGTAGCCCGTTTTACGGCGGAAAGGTGCTAAGTTCAATTCCCGGTACCTCCTTAAAGGAGCCATGAAGACAAAATACAAGTTGGGTTTATTAGAAAGACTGCTTAGTCCCGATAACAATGATACCAATATCATCGCAATCTTCGAACAAATAACGGAGATATTAAAGAAAACGTGTGAAGCAGTCGCGACCCCCTAGTCAATTTCCCGCAACTTTTCTGTGACGTCACGGAACTTTGTTTGTGCGATTGGCGGCCGCCTAACTGACCTGTCGCGACGACACATGACTGGACGTCTGTAATGGGGCTTCTAGTTCCATTTGACCGCATCACTTGGATGCTAACGCGCAGTTAACGCACTGAAAATTATGTTTTATTGTTGGCCCGTATGACGTCATTCTTGCTCATAACACGTCACTGTGGCGCAAAATTTGAAAGTTTTTAAATATGTCTTGCTTTTTTTTCGTTAAAAAAACATCTTTTGGAGCTGTAATGGAGCTGAGTGAGATACTGAACCCTAGTTCTTTCAAATTACACGAAGTTGTATTTTTTTCTTAATGGCTCCTTTAACCACAGTTTGTTTCGTGAGGCTTCGAGGTTTTTTGGTGCGACAGAGGGAAATGGGCTCGGCGTGAACAGCTCTGCTGTTAAAGTGATCGGTTTGCCAACCGAAAAGATCTGATAAGATTTGTAGGCACACGGCGCGTGCGTGAAACCGGGATTCCAATGTGTCAAAACGGTCACTTGAAAATCGCGAAAAAAGAACGGTTCTTAGGATAAGGCAATACAAGCGTCGAGCATGAAGATGAATTGCAATAGTAAAACATCATCGCATAAACCACGCATCGGTATGCATTTAGATTGTTCGTAGATGCGTTCCCTTAGTGCGCGAAACATAGACGCGTGGGTTCGTTCTACATTTGCGATTTGGCTCTTTCAAGCTTTGGTGATCGATTGGACGGACTTTCAGCGAAGGTTTTGACGCACTTGTGACAAAGTTTTGACGTTAGACAGCTGTGGCGGTTCTCTATACTTTTTAGGAAGGCGTGCTAAATTTTTTGCTACAGCTCCTCTAAATAATAATATTACCCTTTTAAAAATGACGCGAGGCCGTAAGGCCTAGGCTGTCAGGAAAACACACATACAGGATAGCCCCGTGGGGTGTTAGCTTCTAAAAGAAACGCTTACCCACTTTCTGGCCATCACGCACGATCATGATTACACACCATTTTACACTATCTCTGATACTATGATACGGCCTACGTGTCAGGGTATACGCTAGTAGAAAAGAATTACAACTAGTGGCTTGGCCCTTGCCTCGAACATTATTACCGGACGTCCACCCGACAACGTTTTGGGGTCCCGTGGGTGAAAAAGAGCAACAGTTCTTTCTTTGAACCACAATACCCACTCACTCTTCCGCAACTACAAGCGGAAAGCCCGGTTGCCTTTAAGGCTGCCAAACGTCCGTGAATATGCTTCCGAGATACCTAGTCGCATAAAAGGCAGACCCATGACTGTGTGCCGCACGCCGCGGTGGCTCAGTGGCTAACGCGTTGCGCTGATGAGCTCGAGGTCGCGGGTTCGATTCCCGGCCGCGGCGGCCGCTTTTCTGATGGAGGCGAAAAAAAAACGCCCGTGGGTACGAGATTTCGGCGCACGTTAAAGATCCCCAGGTCATCAAAATTAATCTGGAGCCCTCCACTACGGCGCGCCTCATCGCCTGCGTTGCGTCGGCAGTTAAACCCTACAATCAATCAAACAAATCAACCAATGACGGTGTGTCTGTTGCCACGCAAGAAAAAAAAAGGTTTACAGTTGTACCCGCAATGCAAACATTTTTCTGCGGCAATCGTGACTCATCCGACTTCGAAAACAAGTACGTCTACCGTGCGGTGTCTTTTTTGTTTTTGTCTAAAAAGCAGCAACGTTCCCGTTTGTGTTTCAGTACACGTGGAGAAACGGAATCCAAAAAAACATTTTTTCGAATGTTTATTTTCTGCCACCTGCAGTTGCTGCACTAAATGCAAAACATTTGTATCCAACGAGCGCCCTCAATGTCAGTGCTGATAGCAATTCATCGAAGCAGTTGCCGTAGCTACAACCAGCGATGAAACGTTTCGAGGAAACGGGAAACAGTACAGCTGCTCGAGGTACAGCGTCGGCAGGTACATCGAGCATCAACAGGGGCATTGGTTCAGACAGAGAGACATGCGGCAGCTGGAACCGGCAAGGGCATTGTTGCAGCAAGATAAACGTCAGCAGCTGCGTTACTTGGCTGTGACGGTTACTCGTATTTTTTGCAGCACCACTTTTTCAAGATTGCGTGCTAGTTGCACGCAACTCTCTTTTCAGTAACTCCCTTTTCACAAGAATTGGCTGCTATTATTGATCGAACCTAGAACAAACTATGGATGTGATATAGCATTATTGTTCCAAAGCCAGTGAACTGCAGGAATAGCTAGAAGGCGCTAAAGATTTCGCTTTCCTTAGTTGTGTTTGTTTTAAAGAAGATAGTTTAACACAAACGCAGAAATTTCGGTCTGTCCGTTTGTCTGTGACTCGATTCAGCCATCCGACAAAATGAAAGCCAATTTGCGCAATAGTCTTATATACCCACAGTCAAATCTAAACGTCAGAGTCCGATGTCAGTGTTCACACTTGTCAACATTGTTGAACAAGAACAAAACCTTACGGAAATGTGAGGCAGAAAATCAATACATAAGTTGTATTTGCAGTGTTCCTTTATTGAAAAATTCATGGATGCTTGGTTTTTGCGATATAAAATGAGATACTACGTCAACTCCAGAAAATCGTCGCCTGCTGTGGCCCGCGCTGCTATTGCTCCTGGCGGAAAATTAAGAAATGAAACGGCAACAGTGACGAAAGGTTCCAGTAGATAGGTTCCACCTTACGCTTGGAATGCACGTAGAGCAGGGCAACGTGGTTCTATCAACATTTAGCAGGGTGCCTCAGGTCACGCGCGTTTCCACCGTACGGCAGCGCTGGCATCGACGCACCCGGCCTGGTGCACTAGAACGCGGTAAATTTAAATTGACTTGAGCAAACCTCTAGTGTGTTATCTTGGGAGGAATGAGACGGGAGAGGAACAGCATGAGAGGTGAGCGGAAAAGACAAGGGAGGTGGTTACAAGGCAGGGGCGCCACTCGACTATCGTCTTTCGTCAACATTTTCAAGGAAAGGAACAGATACGCGGGCATTTTTTAGGCCCAAACACTACAGTGAAGCGTATTTGTAGCGCAAAATTTCTCACAAGGGGACTGTATTGTCCTGCTCCATGCAGGTATTTTGGAAGGAGTGCGAGTTTGGTGGCTATCGTAGTTGTTACGCACACCTAAACTTGGAAAAGTCCTATGGCTTCCAATCAGCTTCGGCGTTTTTATTGGGGTCCTACGAAGCCTAAGTTATCCCGGGTCTTATAAAAATAAAATCCTTTGAGAATCGGAGATTCATCACAGAACCTAAGACGGTCCTCTCTACTTATCCGCCCTGCCATACCATCGCAGATCTGCATGGCTGTAGGCTTCGTCGGTGGAAGAGACGTTGTCTAATTTATTGGGACTTCTCTGGCTTTTACAGCGAAGCTGTCTATGTCTAGGACAGATCGTCTGCGTGTAAGCGAAAAGAAAACCCTCGGAAGCATGGAGTGCGCATGCGCGAAAGAAAGTGGCGCTTTCGGAAAATTAAAAAAAAAAGAACATCAAACCACGCTTATTATTTTACATAAACATAGTGACACGCGTTCACAAAGTCTACGGTTGGTGGTTGTGCTGGAACGTATTAGGTAGGTAGGCAACGTGAAAGAACGTACACTTTGAAGTGAAGTCTTTGCTTCAAAGTGTGCGTTTTAGATGCGAAGCATCTCATGCTCGGGGCTGTGTCCCTCCCTCCCTCGTTGTCGTTGTCCGCCGTCCACGCTCTACTGCGCATGCGCGTCTCTTCAGCCCCATCAGCGTTTGGGCTGACGTCAGCGCAGTCCATTATAAAAAAATAGTTAGGCGGTGCCCGGTTTCGATGCCACGACTCTCTGGGAGGTACGTGGCGATCTTCCAACTGCGCTACCAACCGAGACGGGAGCATGTGCTACGAACGCGCCTTATGTCCTTCACTCATTCAAACTACCTCAAGAAGCTACTGATACAACGAAGACATGCGAAGCTGAACGTCAACGGAAATGACGAACTGAAAACTAATGGGAACTTCAGTCGATCCCATGGCTGCTTTGCATACTATTCAGGGTTCCCCTACGGGAAGATGGTGTAATTTCTTTTTCTATTTTCTTTCTCCGTAATACGTTCGGGCGCAATGTTCTCACCATGATATACCAACTGGCCCTACAGCAAGCCTAATTCGAGCTAAAAATGTGAACACAGAAGCTTTATTTTCGTGGTCGTTTTTGCCATAAAATATATCAACGGCTAGGCAGAATCACGAACATAGACAGTGAGTTTTTTGTGCCCGAGATGTAGTTGTGGTCTGCAGCGAGCCAGCCTGGCATTTAAATAATTAAATGGGGTTCTAGGAAAAGAAGGTAGAGAAGGGAACTGTCATCCTCGAACGTTCAAGCTTAATTACGCAAATTTTCTAGTCTCTTCTTTTTATTATGCAATAACAACTGGCACCATGGCTTGAGTAATAAAACCAGAACTGCAACAACCATTTAAATTCAGTACAAATTGGCGAATTCAGCACGGTATGTGCGAAGCATCTGCAATACAGTGTTGGTTGAGGTTAAAAGGACACACCGACTTTCTCGGCATCTTATAAGGAGGAAAACGTTAGGATATCCGTTTGTCTGTTTGTGACGTAGCAGTCCTAGACCATCATGAGGTAGTTCTCTCAGTATGACTGACTTTATATTTAAGGAGCTGTAGTGTTTCAACAAAACATATGCCTCAATTTTGTCACATGACGTTTTTGTCATGATCTGATCTGGTCAGAAGCAGAAGTGTCCGTATTAATATGGAACATAGTGGTTGATAATAATTACGATGGAAATGATTGGGATGTTATCTGGCAAAGGAAAAATTGCTTTTCCTGGGTAATATATGCAACATGTTTTTGCATATGGCAGTAGGCGAGTAGAGACGGATAATATAGGCGTTCGTAAAGAGGTCTTTTCCTTCCTTAATTCCCATGTTTTTTCTTGCATGTGGCTCTGCGTACGTGTTGGATATTTTCTTACTTGCTTCTCCTCTTAGTTCAACTGGATACTTTGGTTGTTTGGCGGTCCCTTTGTTCCGTTCCTCCCTTCCTTTTTCGAAGTAACCGTGCCACAATTACTTAGGTCGAAGTATGTGGTGTAATAAATTGTTGGAACTAAATTTCAATACCGCAGTACAAGATTGATGGCGTACGCCGCGAAAGTATTCTCCCGTGTTTGGAGAAAGCCATTGACAGACAAAAACAGTAGCTAGTACGGTGTCCTCTCATGCATACTTTGATGTTTCTTCCCCCGCAGCTGGTTCCCCTGAAAGACTTTAGCACCGAAGTTCGCGCCTTCATGGACGTGAACCAGTTTATGAATGACGCCACGGTATTGCTGGACGTGACTGAGAATACTTTAGAAAGCATCGTGGACGTGGTCTTGAAGAAGGTAAGACTTCTTTCTCCATTTCAAAAGCTCTTAATGCGAAAGAAGCAAGAATAAACTGATTTTATCCATCTTCGACTAAGGTCGCAGGTTGTGCCTTAATATTATTCTAAACGTTAGTAAGGATCAGGGCACGGGTTTTGTTTTATTGTGCAGGGTGTCCCAATTATCGGCACCCCTATTTAAAAAATATGACCAAAGGCGTTACTCAAAGTAAACCTAGTGCATTATGTTTACAGTGCCATGGAGTAGCGCCAAGTAACTCTATACTTAAGGGCAATGGTAATTACTTATTTAACACGAAAATTACTGTCCCAGTCATTAAACTGCCAATGAGGCACTTGTCAATGAGGCACCCACACGGGACATTTAACTGTGGTATTTTCAGTTGTGCGCTTACTAATAATAATTGTGCACTCACTTTTTCTGACTGATGAAGAAACCCCGAGAAATATTAACAATACCTCGCGATGGCGCTCCCACCCGCTTCATAAACCAGCGCCATCAAACAGGCTCTTTGTGAGTTAGCCAGAATAAAATAACGGGAAAAAAGACAGACGAAATCGCTACCCAGCTTGTGGTTTATCTGTCATATGCCAACCGCAAACCTTGCTTTTGCCGCTCCGTCCATGGCATTATCAAAGTGATGCGCTGCCTCGTCGGGAGTGTGACATGAAAAGCAGGTGCTTTCACTCAGCTTATTTGAGGGCGCTGCTTTATTATGCGGGTGAGAGTGCACTCTCAGCTGGTATTTTTTTTATATTTCGCGGTGTATGTTTGAGTCAGAAGAATGAGTACACAATGAGTACGTGGCTGAAAATACCGCAGTTAGATGTTTCTTGTGGGTACCTACAAGTGGCTCATGGTTACTTTAATAATTGGGACAG
The DNA here is from genome assembly GCF_048455015.1 of Haemaphysalis longicornis. NCBI lineage: Eukaryota > Metazoa > Arthropoda > Arachnida > Ixodida > Ixodidae > Haemaphysalis > Haemaphysalis longicornis. The sequence goes on along the minus strand of NW_027526225.1, from coordinate 59,744,119 downwards.
TAATGCTCTACGTAGATAAATATTTACCATTACGTAAATAAATCTCATTACCGAAAAAGCTACTCCACTGCACCGGAAACCTTACGGACTAGGCTTTCTTTGAGTAACGCCATTGCTCATTTTTAAATTTTGGTGCATGATAGTTGGTACAACCTGTATATATTTCAATGCGTATTGTTATTAATTGCAGTGTGATAGCCTTGTACAACGTCAGAAGAAAATGTAATGAAGTAAATAAAAATTTCGGGTGAGTTATTTACAGCTGAAAGAATAGCTAAAAATAAATGGAAAGAAAAAAAGATTCACAAAGCCTGCAAACAGTGCAAACATGTAGGAAGAAGCCCACTTTATTTTGGGTCACATGTACTGTACAGGCTGTGTGCAGGCATATGGGCATTGTTATTCCATTATTCACAAAAAATTGAAAATTTTACACGGAAGTATTAGCGAAAAAAATATAGGGTGGCACATATAACGTAAAAATGGTGCGTGGGCTAAGGTACAATTTTCAATGGGGCAGAACGTGGCGTAAGTATTCCTTCTATCAAAAGTTCTAATTGCATACATAATGTTTTTATAGTTTTGATTTCCCACGACAATGTTCGCCCCTGTGCGAATTGCAACACGTATGAACAGCTATGAACGCGTGTGAACATTTCGACTTCTCGTAGAAACGTCCGACGTAGGGTGGTTTCTATAGCAGTTGCAGCTGAGATGTTATGGAATGCCATCTCAGAGATGTCGCAGCCGGTAAAAACGCTTTACAGTAAAGCAAACTTATAAACAAAGTCGGCGCTGCCTGCCGGTGCAGATGGTTCATAGGCGGCTGGGATTCCTATCCCATAGTTCGTGATAAAACGCCTATGGAAGAGGTACGCCGACGCGGCTGAGAATGAAGTGTTCGTCACGTGACCTGATGATGTCATGCGGCCTTCAGAATTCTCTCCTCCCAACCGGAACGGAGTGAAGTGTTACATCGCACGACCTCCAACGTTAACTGCTCCAGCCGACGTAGAGAGGGTATACGACGCGGCGTATAGACTGCGATTAAAAACGGCTGTAGGAAAAGGTCGGCCCGGGAGATCACCCGAGCAATCACACACGTTTAGGCATCGGGAGATTACCCACATTACTGCGCTTTCATTTGCTGTCACTTCGCGTAACAATCGCTGAATTAAAGATGCTCCAACAGGATAAAAGTCGTGTGCGAGGTGGAAAATTTATCCTGTACAAGATATGAAAACCGACCAAAAGAAGGAATGAATCCTTAAAGGCGAGGATTGTGCCTGTGTTTAACGACAAGAATTTATTCTGTCAGCCGATTTATTATCCTTAGAGAACACACGCATCCCTGCTTAGCTGTGTCAGCGAAAAATTCCTTAAGGCAGTCCTGGGTCACGTTTTTAAGATTTTTGTTCTGTGTTGACGTATGGAGCGGCGTCCACCTTTTATTGTGCTATTCATCAAGTCTTCACGCTTGTGGATGAGGAGAAAGTAAGATACTTCGATAGGTGCCAGTAGTTTGGATATCTTTGCTGCTAAGAACACGCGAGCGCACACACAAGTATACATATACCTACATGTATGCATGCACGGATGTACGCGCAATATATGTACACATACATACCCATATACATGCATACGCTGCTAAATTATTCTAAACACTAGAGAAGTACAAATGCTCACATGCGTATTCATAGTATATACGTAGATTCATAAACGTAGACATGCATGCACGCATTCATTCTTAAATAGACATGCATACAAACCCACACCCATGCCTAAATAAAAGGGGCACTTGCACGATAATATTTGCTTCATTCAACCATCAAACGTGTTTTTACATCTGTGCACATTGCACGGTCAGCGCTCAGAAAATGCGAAAAATATGCGAACATGCCATAGCAATCTGTTGTTTTCCATGTAATTTTAGCTCCCTGAATCCCTCACATAAGCATTACACGAGGCACGTTATAATAGGCGCCTGAAGTACACCTTGTCCTCTTGCCTTGTGGTTACTCAATGCAGACAAAGACAGACATTCCGTGTTACCCCTTCGTTTTAGTTTCCTTTGACACTCTCTGCAGGATGGGAATTATCATCCGAACTGATCAGACCGTAATATCGACTAACACTTAATGTTTTGTTGGACTAACAAGTTTGTTACGTTGATACGGAAGCTTCGACGACACTTTTGGCTTTTTTGGCATCCTAATTACTGAGTCTTCATCCCTGATTTTTAATTGGCTTATTGAACTTTCCTTGCAGTACTTTCTTTCCCGCAGTCTCTTGTTTCTATGATCACGGCGTGCTTCTGTTTTACCTAATTTGCAAGCAGTAACAATAAAGAACACCCTTTGGCACCTCCATTTATCATACCTCCCTAAATACCAATGGTCATTTGTTTATCTTCCTGAGCTCTTACATCCTTAATGCTTATATTGAACTTCCCTTATTGATTTCCGTAATGCTATACCATCAAAGGGCGGATATTGCCTTGAATGCCTGTCTTTATCTGCGCTTACGAAGCTTCTGGTGCAGCTTTGTCGGAGGAAAACAAGATGAGGTGTAAACCATTGTCACAGTGCTACAACCCCATGCATCGTTTCAGATGCTGACCGTCAACGAGCCTTCAACCAGTATTGTTGAGACTAGCAGAGCTACATTCATGTCGGACCGTCGTAAGTATTAAGTCTTAATCTTCAGGCTGTCTCTGTAGCCCGCAGTATTTCTAATTGCAAACATTTTGAATGAGTTACGGGATTTATTTTAGCCTATGGGTATTACGTCGACATCATGTGAACATAAGGTGTAAATATTGAAGTGGAGTGGTTTAAGAATTAGTGGTGGCTCATTGTAGCGGCAATGCGATTCCAATTACATTATTTGAAATTCACGAACAAAAATGTTGACGACCACATACAAAGTGCGATTAGGCGTTATTGACGTGTTCCAGCACCCGAGTGCTTTGTGAAGACCGTAAATAGTGCCGCATGTCAAACTGCTGGCTATATTATAAGTGGTTGGTCGGTTCATGCAGAATTAGGTACGGAGGGGTTAGGAGGCCCCATGCTTCCCGTTCTCCTTTTCCCCTTAGGAACGCAGGCTGGATAGCCTTTGCTGGGTACTTGAAAACTCTTCGTTTTAGTCCGCCCGCGTTGGAATTCTACAGCAAAACGAAAAGTGTACGTACTGAAAAAAATTTGATTCCTTTGCAGATTACTGCGCCAGAATTTTGGTGCCTTTAAAAGTATGCACATTCGCAAAAACTATAACCTGTACGGCACCAGCTGTTAGCAGGATGGATAAAAAGGTTGGAGTAATCTGTTGATAGCGCTCTATGTTTTTGTGGGCCCACCGCCAGTAAGGAATAAAAAAAAAGCTTGTATAAAGGTGCTTGTTTATTGTGAGCTTACTAGCGTATGTAGTCATGATAGCCATTGGGGGTGGAAAAGGAGGGAACAAATGTGGTTGATCCTTCGTTCATAGGAATCGGTAAAGCACGAAAGTGAAATGTGCCTTCGCAGGAGCATTTGAATGTTTATTGTGCATCGATATGAACTTGGACATCGCTATTTATATTTCGTCGGTATGGCACCGTTAGAGGCACCAGCATCCGACACTGGATTAGACGCACCAGATCATTGCGTAAATTCAATTGAAACCCGAGGCGCTCGCAAACCGTGCGAACGAAACCGAACGGGTTTCGCTGCCCTATCGAGGCGCCAACTATCGGCTCTCATTAGCGTCATGACGCACTACTTCGCTTCACCTCTCCTAGACGGCAGCACCACCTGAATGGAAACGTTAGAGGGCAGGGCATCAGGCTCGTTCGTACAGAGAACCGGGCATGAACTCATGGCTCAATGACTGTATGAGTACGCTCATTTCCGTGACGGATATGACGTCGGCGAGGTTTGTGTCCCCTGGCATAAAGCAGTTTCGTGTTAAAAAAATTGCTATTGCTTGTAAGGCTGCAGAAGATTGGTCTTTTACACACTAGTACTCAGCTTTCATCTTGATAGGCCCAAGACGTAACGCTATGAGGGTGAGATAAAATGGACAAGCATGCCCCTACTAAGTGCCAATTACAACGAGGGCATCGCAAAGCCGGACTGGCTGGGGGAGACTGGGAGGCCATCGTCCTTCTGTGGACACAAACAAGGTGATGACACGAACGTCGGCAGGATTTCGTCTTGAGAGGGAAACCCATTCAGTTGCGGGGAGAGAGGAAGAGGACGGGGAAAAGCAGCTATTGTTCTGGTGCAGCATAGATGGGAGGGGGGTTGGGCGAGCGCCCCTTTAGCACTGACCTACTGACGCCCATGGCTGATGATGATGACTATGATGCTGATGACTCTCCTTGCAGTTCATATGCCAACCAGGACGATACAGGGCGTCTGTACTTACGACAACGGGGATTTCGACTATGACCACAGCTGGATGTGCATTATGTAAGTTCAACTGATACGTTCATCTTTGTTCTTTTGATTTTCAGCAATTAAACCATTTGTAGGCATGTAATACGAACGAAGGGAGTACTGTAACACCTGTTTATTTTCGGAGTTGGTTTTATGTGTGCCTAGAAAGGATCCAAACGATGGGGCAAAAGCAATTGATAGTGTCCCCAAAAAGTTCAATCACAGATAACGTTCACCATATTTACACGAGGTAGTACTAAGATCGACCGATTGGTTTATTCAATCCTGTATTGGAGGTACGCGGAGTTCCGGTGGTCGTGCTTGGGGAATGGGAAGTGAAGGGATGGATAAGAAGCAAAGGTCCTAGACAAACAACTGAATGTCGCTTTAATCCCTCATATTCTGCCCATAACTTTAAGGCTCTTCTCGGGATGGGTAGTCAACCCCAGGCTACACTAATCTCGCAAGGCCGCTCTGTATGCTATAATTACTAGCCATTCAAGAAAGTCGATGTCGTGATCAAGCAAAACATTTTTTTGCGTCGTATTTATTAGACGGCGTTATAGCAGAAGTATTGTCCTGACGAAGCGACAGATTCTTCGAAATACAACTCTTTCAATTATTAGAGCAAGCAAAACATGTACCTTGGTCTTAAAGCACGGGAACCAGGCAAGAATATGATAGCGCTATCGCCGTAGTTACTTAGAAAGGCTTGCTCTTATAACATTATTACATGCGACGCATCTCTTACTATGAGGCATGTCCCTCCTGCGTCGTCGTTGTCGCGCCGTCCGTCCGCATCCCTCCTCTGTTCTTCTCTCCGACAGTTGTGCGCAACATCTGTGCGCAACCCTCTCACTCCGTGTCATTATCATAAACAACAGCTGCGTGCGCGCGCTTCGCTCCGCTCCCGTCGCGCGGCGACGCGCGGTGTGCGCAAGTGCGCGCATGCGCGACTCTCCTCCGTTGTCTCCTCACCTTCAAGCGCTGTGAATATAAAGCGGGTATGGCGCTGCGGTGGTTCGCCCATCTTCCCGCGTATGAGAACACTCGCATGTGATGGAAATGCATCATACGCGTTCACAACACGTTTCACCCGATTTAGGGAATCAACCCAACGGAAACACCAATTGAATCCCCCGATGCGTCGCATCACACCAGGATTCCCTCGCTGGAAGATGGGCGTAATTTTGCTTAGCTCCGACATATAGATCTTGGGAAAATGTAAAAAAACATTTAGGCGGTAAGGCAGGCAAGAGAGACAGCTCATGAGTAACAAGCTGCCTGTCCAAAGCGTGGGGTTAGAATTACGTACGGAAAGCAAATTTTCTGGAGAAAAAAACGAAATAAGCCCGCGCATTGCGAAAGGAATTGGCTTCTCTACTTTACCTGTGCGTAGCCATACCGAGACTACGCCAAAAATACTTGTTCTGATTTTATTTAGGACTTTCGAGACAAAAGTGAACGGCAAAGGTAACAGTCCTTTTGGAAGATGGCGAATTGCGGTGATGTCAAGAATGGGGCTGTTGTAGTGTCCCAATGATGGCTGGTGGTGTTGAAGATGTTGTGAAGAAAGATATCTGCTCATGTCAAAGTCAGCTGCTGAAAAACAGTGAGCGATCTCGGGGTGCGGAGTTATTGGGTGTGCGGTGTTGTCCAAACCAAAAGTTAGAAGGTTCTTTCATGGCGACCTACTAATATAAAAAACAAACGCACTTACCGTTCCTGTCTAAAAACCCGTCTGACATGTGAAAAAGTAGGAAAAGGGGGATGGGTGGTTGCAAAGGCTCTTCAACGCCTGATGCAGGTGCTCCATGCCTACGCTTCTCAAAAAGCGGATGGCAGTGGTGCGGCTCAAGCATCCTGCCAACATGGGGCGCACTTGTGAAGACGTCCGGTTCCTGGTGCTGGTGCTCACACCGACCAAGGAAAAAGGCACCAAAAATGCGGTCGAGACTGGCCGCACCTTCGCCACGCTGTTCGCCGATGGCGAGTTCCGGCGGAGACTCTGGGAGGCCCGGTCCACCGCCGACTTCGTAGACGAGCTCATGGCACACGCGCGTGCCTTGTCCTCCGACCAGAGGAAGGCGCTCGCCCTTAACGGCAATCTACCGCATGACAAGGTCGTCGACGACAAAGTAAGGGTCGAGTGTTCCGCATGCAAATTTCCACCTTAGGAGGGTAACTTACGGAGACGCACTTAAAGTTGCTGAAAACTTATCCTTCTCGGGGTTTTGGAATGCGAGAGGCCATGACCAATAGGAGGTGTACGTTGAAGTGCTCAAATGATATCGGACAGTACAAACGGTGGGCGCTGAATACACTAATGCACACTTTGTTCCCCCCAGGCTTCCAAAAATGCAAATAACACTTATTTTTAAAAGCCTTCGCTGGAAGCGCTGTGTGGTAGAGTTATTTTTAACTACATATCGGTATGATAGGATAATTGCCCAAGCAAAAATTTTAATACAAAATATAACACACGCATAGGCTTATTGTCACTAATAAACCTATCAGCCTGTATTCGTCTATTAGCTCCATCAATCGGTATTAGTGTATTAGGTCTATTAGTCTGTATTAGTGTATTAAGTTTATCAGTCTGTATTGGTCTATTAGGTCTCTCAGTGTGTATTAGTCCGATAGGTCTATCAAATTGTATTAGTCTGATAGGCCTATCAGAGTGTGGTATTTCTATGAGAACCACTGGCATGTTCGAACAAAGCAATGAAACATGGCAGCACATTATATTATGGTACACAGGCAAATTCCTCTGGCTGATAGAAATCTCGCTGAATAATTTAACGATGCATAAGTTCGCAACCTGATTAAGAACAAACGAATAAATTGCAAGATGAATCTACAAAATAGCTGTAGCGTGTAATAAAAAAAGCTAGAGTAAAACCTGTATGGTCCAGCCATAAATACACATCGAACGCATTAATGACAGATTGAACACCATTTCCATAGATGTAACTTCAAAACGGCATTCACACTTCCGCAACACGCGATTCGTCGTGAGGCTTTCCCTAGAAAATGAACGAAGACCTCCGTAGAGGGGAGGTGGCGGGTCCAAGTTGGGTTGCGCGGCGGGCTGGTTCATACTTGCCAAAGTAATGCCAGCGTTATACATATCTTCAACACTTCTCGATGACGTGATGCACAGGCGTTTTACGTGAAATAACGCTGCACGCAGCTTGCTTCTAGCTGTCTTCTTCCCGAACGCACACACCCGCCACCCGCACTTCGTTGTTGTCACCATATTCGCTACACAACGAAGATCATGGCATGGCTTGGCTTGACTTCGCTGCAGGCTTGCCGGTTTCGTTATATTTCGTGGTCATCTTGCGCATTTTCTTTTATCCATGTCCTTGACAACTCTATGGTTCTTTCAGCCTTTTGGGCGCAGCGCTTTAGCTCCCTCGGATCTCTATATTTCTGATAGCAGCGCATATTTCTGGAATGAAAGTGAAAGAAAAACATTGGCCTAATTTGCGTAATAATTTTGGTCAGAAATTTACGGAGATTTACCGGGTAACAAAACACTTCATGATATTTCAGCAAATGAAAATTATTGCTGAAGGGCCTTCATTTCAAACTTTTGACTTGTGATTTTCGGGAAAAATTAAAAATTTATGAAATCGCACTTTGTGGGTAGATTTGTATTATTTTTATGTAAACCAATTTAAACCAAGCTATTTTTTTGTAGGCGACTCATACAAACTAATAGCTCTGAAGTCTATTAGTGCTCTGTCAGATCTATTAGTATTTGTAAACTAATACATACCAATAGGTTCATAGGTGTTAGACTAATACGTCTATTCTTGAAAACTTATAAAACTGATACAAGTTTGTATATGACTAATAAATGGGTTATACACCCAATACAAAAATCTATAAGTCTAATAGAAGTTTCTATCAGAATTTTTGCTAGTGTGATTATTAACAGAAATGTTAATCCCAGAAAAATATTTAAGTTCATCATCTTTTATACGTCCAAAGGAAACTAAGAAATGTTTTATTCTTTCCGAAGTGTTTGCCTCTACAAATGATCAGGAGCAGCGTAGGCGATAGGGACGCAATAAAAAGTCCGAAATAATGTACATCTTTTCATATAGCTAAGCTTAAAACTATTTTTAGGGGTTTTGGAAATAGCTGCTTCAATCCCTATGGGTAGCGTCTAAACCAAAATTCAACGCGTCATTTGCTAGGCGGGGAAGAATGATGGGGTAGGGCACAAGTTTTACATGAGCTATTAATAGCTTGTACATATACTGTAGAGGAAAGCTGTGTTATTGATGTAGGCCACGGAGGCTTATTTTCGTGATGGCATCATTTCGCAGAAAGCCATATTAACGCCCCTGTCGTAACATCTGTACTGGAAGACATTGTCTTCTGTGCGCAAGAACAACCCAAATGTTCTCATAACTTTATATGTGCACCATAACAGTTGATGTCCATGCAGCGTTAGCGTCCATGCAGCCATAGGGTTTTTTGCTCTCAAAATTCTTATCGTACATTTGATGGCAGACCTTGTTTAATGTGGGGAAAACACCGAAAACTCTTTTGCTATTGCATTTATTCTGCAACATGACATTTGAAGGATATGATGAAGGGTATTGCTTTTTCTGAAAAATAAGGTTGACGCATCAAAACAACTTATGTCTTGGCGCTCCGCAGCATCAAACTCCTATACACTCCCATGCGCTTGCGCCACCGACCGTGCGAGCACGATCTATTGATTATTAGCCTCTGAACGACCAGGATAAGGCTTGAAAAGTTGAGTAACACCCACGCTATAACAATCCTTGGTGGAAAAAGAGTATCAGTCCTTGGTGCGGAAAACTGACTAAGTTTTCCGTATTTGGTCAAAATCGGTGTTTGGTTAAAAGCAGCGATAGTTTGTTTCCCCTGCACTGCAGTTATGACCATAAACACTTTGGTATAAGCAATGCTTCACTGAAAGCGGTGATAGGTTGCTCTGTATGCGTCGTAGCTGGGACCGTAAACACTTCAAATACACCGATATCGATTACGAGGGCTTGCTGTAGCTGTCGACATGTGACGGAGCGCGCATGCGTAATGAGGATGAGATCACGGCAGCCCACTCTGGCAGCGTACTAACTTTCGCAGAGTGCTAGTTGCTGCAACAGAAGTGAAAGTCATGACAGGCGGCTAAATTTTACTCTTCAGTTAGTTGGTTTACCACTGAACGGCATACCCACATCGCGTACAAGTGGGCAAAAAACTGTATACGCACACCCACCGCTGACGTTACGATTAAAGTTTATTTGAATTTCTGCCCACGTGCGCCTGAAAAAAGGGAAAAATAGCACGATTTATCAGGTTTAAAAACAAAAATACGTACGAAGGACAATCTTATGGATGGGGAATATCTTATATATGAAGATAAATACAGGACATATATCTTATGTATAACGTCTCTGTTTTGTCCCGTTGTAGTAACTGTTAACGTTTCTATGATAAAGGCAAAGGTTCAGTGCTTGTGTTACATCGCGGCGTACCAGCTTCCTGCAATCCCCATACTTCCTGTAACACAGGCTGGGGCTAGCAACACTTCATTGTACTCTGCTATCTGGCGTTACAATACAACTTGGCTGTCTTGTTGTGTATCGATTTATTTTCTTGTTGTGCTCGCCTTATTGTGTTTATAACCAGTGCAGCCTTACGCCTCATTACCATCAGCCTATAGATTACCCCTGCCTAACGAAGGTCGCTCCTATAGATTTCCAACCGCTCCTAACCTGCGTGGTCGGGATATGATATTCGCGACTAATTCTTCTATTTGATTGTGAGTTAATTTAGTTAATGGTCTTCCCTGATTTTGTTCCCATCTTTAAGTAGCCACTCTGTTACACGGACGTTCTCGCTGTTCTCTGTTTTCCGTAATACGTGACGGGCTGAAGTCAACTGCTTTATCATGATGTTTTCCACCCGAGATTTCTTTGGATACAAGATATTCATTTCCCGTTACTAAGCGTGTGCCCTGACATATATGTTTCTATGGCTCGTTACAATTTGTTTTACAGGTTACGATGCCGCAAAAACGAACCAGGACTAGGAAGAAAAACAAGTACGAGCGTACTCTAACAACTGAATTTTATTGTATGGAGGAAAGACCTATATACCTACAAAACTGAACAATATCATCCCAAAACACACTTTACAGCGCACACAGCAAACACGTGTAGAACTCCAGACATCAGAAACAAGTAGATAGCAGCGACATTTCCTTATCCTGGAAAGCCACCGATCGTTCGTTTGTAACCATAGATCGCTTGTACATGGATTGTACAAGCATTGTAAATTGTACATGTACATTGTACATGTACATTGTATTTGGATAACCATATAATTGCTTCCATGATTGCTTCCATTCCATAATTGCTTCCATATGAATCGCTTCCAACTAGGCCGGTTCGCCGCGTTGATTTACAGAAAAGCTGTATGTCAACCCCCAATGGTTTCATCGCCTTAGACAAAAACAAGCTTCGTGGTCTTTGCCCTTTTCCTTCTTCTAGACCCGTTTCTCGGTATCCACTCTGTTACCCCGGTAGTACTCCGGTTGTCATTCTGCCTCGAAAATTAAGAGCTCCAGACGAAAAAAAACGTGTCAGCACCCTAAAATTGAAAATCGCCACATGGCAACCTTCGTCTGATACCATGGCGTGACCGTATGCCGCAATCGACTTGTTCCAGAAAGGTCGCATGTGCACCATTGGCCAAGGCTTGCGGGAGGACGTCCGCCGCCGGTGGTCGTACTACATCAGTGACTACGTCGACGGTAAGCCCAACAAATGTTCACGCCTCACAAGTTCTGCACTTGCATTTCGAAAATACCGTATACCATTCTAATTCAAATTGTACTCCATTGTTTAGCCACCGCTGAATACAAACGCGGTGTCGGATCACCGATTACAAGCGATGAAAACGGCATATGGTTTTCCAAATGGACTACCAGTGGCCAAGAGTATTTTTATGGGGATTCGCTCACTGCTCGTTCGCTTTTTTGCTCCCGCCGCGTACGAACGATCAGAAAACAACCAGTGTGGGTGTAGTTAGCAGTGTACTTGTTTTGCACTGCCCGATTGCAACAGCCCATAGAATACAAGTGCAACGTAGTTCGAGTTAAGTAGAGGGGCACCTAAACCTATCCTGGTTGCCCAATCAAAGATGATACGAAATTCGACTTTATATGAGATTGTGTTGCGTACTATTTTAAAAGATACGTGAATGTTTGCACATTTGACCTAATGCACTATTGTTATATTCTGGTCCGTTTGAAGGGGTCGTTGGTCCGAAGACGCTGTACAAAACCATCTCTACCACTTTCTTCCTTTACTTTGGCATCCTGCTGCCAATCATAGCGTTCGGAGTTCTGAACTCTACCAACACGCGTGGCAAAATCGGTAAGTGATCAATTCTTTCCGCGTAGAGTGAACGCGATCAGGGTGTCTGCGGATGAATTGCCAAATGTTTGCACTAGAAACAGTTTAAAGGAGCCCTGTTCAGAGCAATACAACCAGCGTTTCGGATGCGAGAAACTTAATTAGCCGAAGGATGGACTGCTTTTACCGTCAATGTTGACAGCCGAGAGGGATGTACTTTAAAATAAGGCCTACTTCTGTTTTGTAGACGCGTTTAAAACGGGGCTACCTAACCCTGCAAAAGTTATACAGTACACAAGCTCCGCTAGCATGCGTATGGCTGGTGCTGAGCTCGCGGTTGTGCTGGGTCTAGTTTTCAGGGAGGGGATGTAAAAAACCACCACTGTGTGAGAGAATTCAGCACAAGTTATAAATATTGACGATGCTTAACCTAACCAATCCTTCCACTGTAGCGCGCCATCTATTTGTGATGTAGTTTATATGTGTTCAATCTTACACACGCATGCTTACTTCAAAATGGCTATTTACTTTTCGGTTGTTGACTTCGACATACCGCCTGTGTATTGTCTTTTTGTTTTGTAAACTACCCGAGCTGCTTGGTCTTCTGCATTGCTGACGGACCGAATCAAAAAATCTATTAGAGACCATGAACTTCGCCGAAACGAACATAATTGCTTAAATATTTAGGCTGCAAAGATTTAGGCTTCCGTAGCTGTTTCAAAATCAAAGTAAAAAATACATTAACAATAATTGAGCCCACGTCCTTCTGGCATTTTCGTCAACTGAGAGGCAACGTCTGTTAAAACATCTGCCTCTCGCCTGCGCCTTGAAACAGTGTGTTGTGTGTAAGCACGCGAGTATAACCAACTTTACGCCCCCTGTTGGAAATTTTGCAGATGTGACAAAGTGCTTGATGAGCCAGACAATTGGAGGCCTGTTTTTCGCTTTTCTTGGAGGACAACCGCTGGTTATCTTAATGACCACCGCTCCTCTCAGCTTGTACATAAAAGGTGAGTCAGTAAGTGATAGTAATACTTCTGAGCATTTTATTTAGTAAATTGTCTGACTAATGTAGATATTAAAGTTAAACTGAAACAAGAAATACCAACTCAAATATACGTAATTTACTGTTCTCTAAGGCAGAAGCTCTAAGGCGGGGTCAGCAGCGGCAGGGAGCAGTAGCATGTGCAGCTAACTGGAAAGAAAAAAAGGTTGCGTTAACGCGCAGTGCGCAACACCTACAAGAAAGAAAGGCCAGATAGGAATAGGATAGTGGGTGGATAATGAGTTGTGCTCCCATGTAGTGACCGCTGTGATGTGTGGGGGACCGACCGGAACAAATGAAACTTAGCCCAGCCAGGCATAACTTAGCCAAGTGTAAATACAACTTTGCAAAACCTAGCATAACCCCGCAAATCCGTGGAACGACTCAACCAAAGCTAGCATAGCCTTGCCAAAGCTATAAACAACTTAGCCAAGCCTAGAATAACTTCGCAAAACCTAGAAATGAACAGCTTAGCAAAGCATGGCATAACCTCGCAATACATACAAATAACTCCGACAAGCCACGTAAAAGTTAGGTTTTCACAAGATTCGCTATCGACTTCAGCCTCGCACAAGAGCAAGCTTCAAAAATTTTTTTACGCATGATTATGGCTTTCTTCGGAAGAGCTTCCAGCGCACACAGGATCGCGTGATATGTCTTCAAGGTGCTATAGAAAGTTCGGCTTATATTATACTGCAGCCTCCTTCATTATTTAAAAAACCCTTTGTCGGCACTTATAAACATCATTTTGATGCAACAAAAACACGCCAACAGACGTTGATCTGGTGTTGTCCGTTGTCCAACTCGCAGTCATCCACGACATCTGTGAAGACTTCGGATTTGACTTCATGGCCATGTACGCTTGTGTCGGTCTCTTTAATAGCTTCTTCCTGTTCCTATACGTCATTTTCGACGTGAGCAAAATCATGAAGTGGTGCACCAGGTGAGACCTCTCGCTCATTTTGCACCGGTGCTTTGATCCAAAAACGTTTTTTTAAGCTTCTCTGACATATTGTGGGCCAGTTTTTTGTTTTATTTTTGCTGTGTCAATTCAAAACAACTACAGTGGAACCCAGTTATTACGTTTTGAACAGAACCGGGAAAACAAAACGTAACAGCCAGAAACACGTAAGAGTGAGCAAAGCCACAAAAAAAAAGGCTGGAGTCTAACTGACGTCGTCAATATTAACGTTTTAACTCTGTGCTGTCACCGCGCATACATATTTTAGTGGATCTGTCAAGTGTAGGCGGGGCGGTTTGTTGAGGTCTGCCCGCCGTGCTGCCGTTCGGGGTTGCTTCGGCAGCGGCAAAGTCCGTACCGCGGTATTTCTTCAAGGCGCCGTAGGAACCTGACGAACTGAAGGCGTGGAAAAGCGCGACTCCGCAGGAAAACTTCAAGGTTACGTCACAAAATTACGGCTGTGACATTCATTGTAAGCCTTCAGATATCGTCAACTATTGCGAACACAACTTGAACGGTCAAATTAAGGATTCTGCGAGGCAGGTGGACCCTGAGGGAAAGCGCGGAGCCTCGTATTTACCCCAACATACCCGAGCACCTTCGAAACGAGACGCCAAAGCCATGCAGAAAACCACCCAAAGGGAGTGTTACGTCCTGCCAAAATAATGGGCCTTTGTGGGACAAAACTGGCGCAGTGACGGTATGGGTGGTGTAGAAAGAACCACCAGTAGCAAGGAAGGAGCAGCAGAAGACGCGCCGAGACCGATCTGAACTAAGGCGACTAAAGCCCCTAAAATCTCAACGCTACCCGGAGTGCCACCGCCTGGTCGGCGGCAGCACCGGCCCGCGCCGCGGTACTGGAAGGCCGCGCTCTTTGTCAACTGACCTAATCTAAAAACTCACTCAGCACGGAATCATTACAACAGTGCGGCGGCGCTAACATCCCGCACTTCCGGCGTTCCGAAGTGAAACTTCTGTTGTAAGCTCAGTGATAGCAGTTTCGACAGATGGCCATCTAGCGATGGCCTCTCCAATTCGACTGCGGCTTCTTGTATCCATTTCTGTAACAAAGCCTGGCCAAGACTAATCAAAAGGCAAAATGCTCAAGCGGCTCAAGCTCAAGCAGCTTCAAAAATGCTCAAGCGGCTTCGGAGTGTCAATTAAGTTGCGACGCATCGTTCGGGAACAGGCCTACAGTTGCGACGTTACAGCGGGGTTCGCAATACATTATATCCTACGGGAGCTGTGCCGGGACCGATGACAAACAACGCAACAGCCAGAAAAACGCAACAGTGAGGAACGTAACAGCGGGGTTGGCGGGGTTCTACTGTATAACGGTACGTAGGTCTATACATCAACCGGATTTTGGGCAGCAGCAGGTGTTAAAAATATTTTCCCAGCTCCACTGAATTACCGTCGCGAACGCCGACGTTAACAGCGAAGCTACCTGGTGTTCCATATTTGTAAGACTTAGTTTCATAGAACCTCCCAAAGCCAGCAGGTGGATTCCCGTTCGCTCCAATTCAATTTTGCCGCGTTCCATTGCTCGCTCCATCTACTGGAACCTGTTCTTGCTTTTTAACTAACACTGCCCCTCCTCGAGCACTTTTGTAGTTGAGATGAAAACATCTGTTCAAGGCGTGTAATTTTATTTGCTCTCGTAAAAATGAATCAGTCATGTATTTTTAATTCTAATAAGAATGCAAATATTACTTGTGTATTGCTATCTTTGCTCAAATATTCTTAATGGTTTCGTTTGGAAAAGCTTTTCCTACTGCGCATACGCGGCCAGCCACAAAGATGCGGAGCCTGTACTGAAAGCCACTTGGTGGTACATTGATCTGTGCAAACAGCAAGCTTCAGTAAAACTCTTATGTTACATCCTTAAAGGAACCCTGCAACACTTTTTTTTAATCTTTTTTTTTGAAGTCTTAAATCCTTGCAGAATGTAGTCAACCAGCACACCCAGAACGTGGATTAGGAGGTACCAACTTCCAAGGTACCCCAGCCAAAATTTACTGCTCTATGTCCATCAGATAACCTGGAAACTAGCTCAAAAGATTTTCCCCTCTTTTCCACGGTCTTGACGTTCTTCGATGGCTAGAATTACGTAATTAAGGCTGCTGGCCTGTTTTTGTTCAGTTGCAGCAATGACGGCTTTTCGATTGCAACTTTAAAAATAAAGCCACAATAATAAAGCAGAAACGGAAGGCGTATCTGCTACGACGAGCAAATCACGCAGTGCCGCTCCGTGCTGACGATAACTATGGCTTTCGCAGTGCTTCCAGACGCGAAGGAAGGAGTGAAAGCGTTTATAAAAAGTGTTGCAGGGTTTCTTTAGATAAACTCTTATGTTTCATCCTTAACAAACCAATAACTGTTATACATTAATTTATGAACCATGAGAAGTCAGTGCCCAGCTACTTCTTTTTGGGAATTGCAATCGCAAATTGACGAATTTACCGTCAGGCGCAATATAAACAATACCTACTGCATTAGCTGCAGCCCAAAAAGGCATTGACTATACTGGCTTTGTTGTTCTGGTTGCGGATCAGGTGGCCTATCCTTGCAAACTATTCCGGGACACCACCCGATTTACATGTTAATTGGAGTTTTACTGCCGAGCTGTTAGCGGTATTTCGTACCATTGCTCGCCCCCATGCTGTCGGTTTTTCTTAGGAGGGTTCAAAGCTTTGTATCATCATCATCACCAACCTATCTACGCCCACTGCAGGGCAACTGCCCCTCCCTTTATTCTTCAATTATCCCGGTCCTGTACTAACTGCGACCTATTTATCCCCGCAAACTTCTTGATCTCATCTGCGCATCTAACTTTCTGCCGCCCCCTGCCACCCTCGCCTTCCCTAGGGATCCACTCTGTTACCCTTAATGACCAAAGCTTTATATATATGTATCGAACACCCTTGTGATCGAACACCCTCGTGCCTGCGTGCTGGTGGCATGAAGCTGCTACTCTTAAGCCGGTTTAGGAGCAATATTAGTCTTGGTAGAGCCACCTTGAAATGGACAACCCCATGCTTGTCTTTGGAAACGAAACTAGCCTTCGCGAGTCATATGGAATAGTGGTCAGACTGTGCTAAATGGCTAATTAGAAAAACGGATTTGTTTGGTCTCACTTGTTTGTGCAACGGCCAGGCCAATACGCTCGTAAACAAAGCGGTTTTAATTTGGAATTGAAACTCCATAGTTATTTTCTTAACGTAACTTTTGCAGATGTTTTAAGATATTTGATGTCAAATAATTCGAGCAAAGATAAATGTTGATCCATTGTTCTCGCATAGTCAATTGCGGGTTATTCCTCTGACGTGTTGTCGCACCAGTCTCGGAGGCCTGGCCTCAAGGAGGAACAGTGAACATACATCATTGTTTAGCATAGTGAGGAGTTAGCACCGATTATGTGCTTTTAACCTCGATAGCAATTGTGCGGTTTCAAGCCACTGCTGGCCAGTCCTCATCCTACATTCGACACGTTATTGTCGCACATCTAGGATTAAGATATATATGTGAATTTATTTCTTTCATATTTTAAGATGTATTAAGATATAGTATATGTGAATTTATTTCTTTCCCCACTTCGCTTCAACCTCAGGTCTACCGAAGAGATCTTCTCGCTCTTCATCACACTAGCATTCTCCGTGGATGCGGGACGTGACGTCTACAAGGAGTTCCGGCTGCACTACATGGCTCCAGAATGCGCTGACCCTAGCGTCGTTGTAGCTGGCTCCATTCCCTCAACGTACAACCTGAGCAGCAATGCCTCCACTGCCCTCATAGACGCCGCATTGGGCTTTGCACCCTGCCAGAGAGACAGCAGCCTTCTCTTTCTGTTGCTCATGGTCGGCACGGTCTGGTTGGGTGTGTCACTGTACAACTTCAACAAGACGCCGTACCTTCAGGCGTACCTGCGGGACCTCCTCGCCGACTATGCCTTACCGGTCGCCGTGGTTGTGCTCAGCTTCGTCGGTTCCTTCGTATTTTCTGATGTACCGGGTAAGTTCAAAATTTAGGGGTGGATTGTCATACATCTTCTCAAGATCTTTCGTGCGTGTGATTTCTTTAGGGATCGTTACTATTTTAACATATCTGTGTATATATTCGTACGACGTATGCGGGAGGTCGGTTTCGTGCGGCTGCCAGGTCGTTTCGTGCGGGCAGTTGGTGAATAAAATTGAAGTTCAGAGGGCAGGTGAATACATACTTGTTAATTATAAATGACTGCTGTACTGTTGAATTGGTTTGACCGACAACGAAAAAACGAATTTCCGCATCTATGTTCTACTAACGTACGCTTCCAAATTTAAGGCGGAATTATTTCTAGCTGGACCGTACAGTTGAGAGAGCTGGAAGGCCTATAAAGTTTCAAAAGGGAAATAATAGTTTAGGTGACCACCCACTTTTGACTGCCACCGCAGTCGCCGCAGGCCTTCTAGTTATAAAAATGGGAGTAGAAATGCACATTTTGGAGCGAGATATTAAGGACATGGAATTTATCTATATCAAAGGGGAAATATTAGTATAAGCGACAACCCACTTTTAAATTCCACTGCAGTCGCCAGAGGCGTTCCAGCTATAAAAATTGGAGTAGAAATGCACTTTCTTGAGCGAAACATTATGGAAGCGCCACTGATCTATATCAAAGGGGAAATAATAGTTTAAGCGACCACCCACTTTTAAATGCCGCTGCAGTCGCCAGAAGCCTTCCAGCTATATTAATGGGATAACACGACGAACCATATATTGCTCCGGATATAATCCGAAACCATGGACAATTGAAATAACCTCTCTATATTCGAAATGCTTTTAGGGGCAGTTTAGAAATGGCATTCCCTTTGTGACGAACACTCTCGTTCTGTAGACAAGCTCATATAGAGAGCAGTGGATATGGGAGGGTAGCCCCGATAAACTGAGGAAAGGAATAGCAGGGAAGATCCTGCGACACAAAATGATAAGAATGTATGATCCCTCAAGGCGACCAGCATTTACATTGCTTAACAAAAATAGGCTTGACACCGTTTCAGTAACCTTCGCGGAATTCCTCAACGGCTGCAGTGCTGTATTTGTTAGCCGTAGGCTTAGAGTCCTGCCTTAATCCCGCAAGGCAAACAGCTCTTTCATTCCGTTTCCAGCCGAGCAGTTCCAGTTCGTGGACGACTTTTCCCTTAAACGAGCTCGCGTCGAGGTGCTTCCAGTCTACGGCATCCTCGGTGCGCTGGGCCTGGGCTTCGCACTGTCCCTCCTGTTCTTCATGGACCAAAATATATCGGCTGCCATGGTCAATAACCCGAGCAACAAACTGCACAAGGGCACCGCCTACCACTTGGACCTGCTGGTCGTGGGACTGCTGAACGCCGGTCTGTCCCTTTTCGGCCTCCCCTGGATGCACGGCGTGTTGCCCCACTCGCCACTGCACGCCCGAAGCCTGGCTGACCTTGAGGAACGCGTGGATCAGGGACACGTCCAAGAAGTCGTGGTGCGGTCTCGAGAGACCCGACTTACCGGCATCCTGTCGCATGTCCTGATCGGGCTGTCACTGCTCATGCTGCCTTATCCGCTGTCGTACATCCCGACGGCGGTCCTGGACGGGCTCTTCCTCTACATGGCTGTGACGTCACTCATAGGTGGGTTGCTTATTGAATGACAGTTGGAAAGACTAAGTGGGATGCTGTTATTGGTCTGGTAATACGGCAAATTATGGTAATGCGGTAAATACGGCATTAGAGTAAGGCACGACAATTCCAGGCTTACTGCACTGTACCGTACCAGAACTTTCCCTACGGCACCGGACAACACCTGACGGCACCATGCAATACCATACTCTAAAATCAATAGAGTACTGAAAGGGTTATTTGTAAGGTTAAAAATAGTTTTTGTATTTTGTATTTCTATTAGAGTGATTCTTCCATGAGGGTTTTATTACTAAACGCAAACAATCCCCCGCTGCTACAAAGTAACGGCAGATTTTTTGCACAAATTTTTAGCGCAGTGACCATTTTCTATAAAACAGACACTACACAACAGACCATCTATTGTGAGGCTGCTCTAATGGCTATCGTGAACATTTACCAGCTCGTCGTATCATTTTCCGGCCCAGGCGTAGCACACCGTCACATTGGCTTTTGGTATGTTCTCTTACCGTTGACGTGGTGCCCAATTATTGCTGCCACCACCACTTTACCGTCGTTGCCTAAAGCGCGGTATTTTGTAACTACTATGTACAGTGGCTCTTGATCCGGGGTTCCCGCACTATGGCACCGCGTGGGTACCACCGTTTGGGTTCCACATAGTGACGGTCCGCATTTTCACTATTTGAAACTACTTGTTTAAAATAGCTAGCCGAGGCTATTACTTTTGACAATTTTGATGCGAGGATGGCCTTTACGCACCTCCTCCGCCCATGCTGCACTATTACTCCACCAGTTCGGGCAACCTCATGACCGTATGCAAAAATACACAAGCCATAGCGTTCTTCATTCGTCGACAAAAAGGACGATTTTTGGCACATTTACACACGGCCACGCTCGCATACAACTCTAATTTATCTCTGCACACTCGCCGGCACCGGCATTTTATATTGAGTACGTTTCATCTACAGAGACTCAAGTTTGACTGAAAGGCTTAACTATTTTTATCAAGTTAACCCCACCCTGGCTGCACCTTCGTGTGACTGGAAGTCAGTATTTAACGTGTTGAAGCCGGCGAAGCTAACTTTCTCTTGTTCCCTTTCGCAGGAAACCAAATGTTCGAGCGGATCACCCTGCTATTCATGGAGCAGGCAGCTTATCCTCCGAATCACTACATCAGGCGCTGCCCTCAGCGCAAGATACACACCTTCACCGCCTGTCAATTAGTGCAGCTGGCGGTGCTCTGCTTTTTTGGATTTGCTCCCTGGCCCTATGTCCAAATGGTTTTTCCTGTCATTATCCTGCTGCTCTTACCAATCAGGTGAGAAAACTTCGAAACTAATCCAAGTTCATTCACGGCGACGTCTGAAGAGAAAGAGACAAAACACGTTTATTAAAGGGGCCAAGACGAGAAATTGTAATGGTCAAACTTAAAGGGACCCTGCAACACTTGCCATCGACTACTATTAATGTGTTTTGGGATAAAGTCTATTGTCCCAGAAATCTCCTCCTGCAAGAATTATGAAAATCCGTTCACAATTAACGAAACTAAGCGCGATGAGAAATCGCGCATAATCGTTCCCTCTCTACTCGACCGCGGAACGCGACGAAAGCTGCGCGCTCTCTCCCGGAGAGGGGGCGGGCTCGCGGCGTTCTCTTCGGCGGCCTTCGATATATCACATGCCGGGTAGTTTTCTCCTTTTCTCCGCAACGCGGAGGGGCCTATTTCCGGTCTGGTGCCACAAAAAAGCAGGAATCGGTGCCTGCTCGCAAGTGCGCGCTCGGGCTGGTAGGGCGTTTTTGAAGCAATAAACGTTTGTAGTCGAGTGGTCCCGTTAAAAAGGAAGTCAATACTTCATCACTCAAACTCCGCGCGCACTCAAAACACAAAAGAAACGTCAAAACTGTGCCTACAGGTTCAGGCATAGAAGAGGTTCGTACACAGCGATGACGACGACGGAAATCGGAGAATCTAGCCGCGAAGTTGACCAGTGGCAGCCGATCGGGCAGCCTTGGCCTATGTGACGTCCCTTAGGCCATGCATAATGAGGACAACTGAAGAGAGAGCGGTTGGTTTTTCCGCGTCTTTCACATCGATTTGCGCGCTCACCGCTTCACGTGCACGGGTAATATTTGGCTCAGGTACTCCTGGCAGTGTAATCTAAACGTCGCGCAGGGTTACTTGCACTGCTCAAAGAGTGTTGCATGGTCCCTTTAAAGGAACAAGCCTTTGGTAACTCACTCAGCGACATGTCAGCAACGAAAGACGTTTTATAACCGAAAAAGCACACCAAAACACAGAAAAAGACTCACATTTCGTGCTACTGTGGCGGGATATGGGCACGAGTGACGTATTATGTGTCAGCACTAAAAATATAGCTGTCAGTCTGTTAACTACTCGTTAGAATGCAAGCGATGCGATCAAATCGAAACAAAGAATCCACTGCACCCGCCCAGTGGTGTTTCTTGGTGGTGGCTTAGGTTGTGTTTAGGCGGCCGCCAATAGCACAAACAAAAATCTGTGAAGTCATTGAAAAATCACGAGAAAGTGACCGCGGAGCCGCAAAGCTTCAAAAATTTTCTTTATTATCCTAAATAATTTATCTTTGCGGCAATAATGGCATCATTGATATCAGGACAAAGTAGTCTTTAATGAAGCAAACTTGTATCTTGTCTTCATGTCTTCCTCAACAGAATTAGAAATGTCCTTTTAGGAGTGGTTCCCTGTTCACGGTAGTGCATGAACCGTCCTAGCATCGACCACTCTCCCGGTTAGCAGCACCAAATCTGAGAGGCAGGCGCTCAGCAGCTGTGTCCCTTAGTGCTTCTTTCCCGCAGCACAGCTCCTAAAGCCTACTGACGAGCTAATTATTCAGTGCAGTTCATCGCAAAGTATTACAAACCTTATGAGAAGGTAACAGCTTTTGCGGGATAAAATTCACTGCATTTTGGCTCACTGTTATATTCAGAAGGGCAAGGGCGCGATGAATGCACAAAACAGGAACAAGAACGTAGTATTGCTTTCTTCTCCGCCATCCGAAGTCCACACAAAGTGTTTTCACATAAGAAGGATAGCTGATGTAAATTTGTGGGCTGTGAAGTGTGTTTTGGGGTTACTGTTACTGATTTTTTGCTAGCCAATCGAACACTCTAAGCTTTATGAATGGTCCAGGGAGAAAATTGGGAGAAGGTTGTTTTTTGCAGGCGTCAAGTTTAGTTGCTGCTATTTCGGAGGTTATGGTGAATAAACACCATTGCGTTGAGTCCAGGGAAAGAAATTTTAAAAAAAACGTGTTCGTTCCAGCAAGCCTTTTTGCTTAATAAAGCGTTTTCCTCTTCTTTCTGCATACGGCGATCCTTCAAGCAGTCCAGAGTAAATGTTCTATGATTTGCTAAAAGTACCAAGCAGCAAGTTTAGCCTCGCTTTTTCATAACATTGCTAGTAAATTTAGCCTCACTTTCACCTAATCCATTGGCACTTTCCCTCTCCTTGTAGGCACAAGATCATCACGCACTTTGTAGATGCCAAGTATTTGGCCTCGTTAGACGGCAAGCATCAGTGAAGATACCTCCGGCCATCACTTGGTGGAACTGGCTCATCCCTAGAATCAGGGTAATATCAGCCGGATACGAAGCCTTCAGCATTGCTGCAAACTTCCCACGTCATTTTGGCACGGACAGCTGTGTTTCAGAAATCTGGCGGAAGCAACTTACATCTACGATCGTGCTACATGGATGGTCGCATGTGCAAAAGCGACTCTGTACACAACTCCCTGTAGAACATTTTCCAATGCGTTCTGCCGGACCAAATGTGTCTGTGTAGAGGGTTATGACCATTCACTTGGCGCCATGCGCAGATGTACTTGTTGCTACATCACCTGACGTTGCTTCCAACAACAAAAGCAGTCAGAGCTAAGATCGAAAATTTGCTGTCAGATCAAAACAGCATAAACTGCGTTCGGAAAGAAGATACAAAGGTCTGTATATTTTTTCTTCCTGTTCCCAACAAAAACATGGTATGAATATTCGATTTCTGATTTAAAATAAATTAAGCTATTCAATAAACCACATATCCACTTGTGTTTTCAAGAATTTTGAAGACGTCCAAATATTGATGTTAAACCTTCTGCAAAACAAAATGACCTTGGAAATTAAACATGTTGCAAAATAAGGGATGTTCCTCATTGAGTGTCCTTTTGTTTCTCGTCAATCGTTACGCTGCCAAGTTGTTTTAGAGTGTCTGCATTGCGAGGAAAGTATGCAGGCGTGCGCAAATGCAAATG
The DNA here is from genome assembly GCF_048455015.1 of Haemaphysalis longicornis. Lineage (NCBI taxonomy): Eukaryota > Metazoa > Arthropoda > Arachnida > Ixodida > Ixodidae > Haemaphysalis > Haemaphysalis longicornis. Next base: position 59,720,361 of record NW_027526225.1, on the reverse strand, counting down.
CAAACGCCTTTACAGGATTAGGACGACGGCGCCTGTATCTTTCAAACGGAATAGGAGGGCGACTACAATCGAGAAGTCATTTGTTTTTGAGATGGCTTTGTTCGGGTGCCGCCAAACGCAGAACAAGATTATGCGACATCACAGACAAATCACCAGAATTTGACCGGGAAATCGCCACTCCTTCATATGTTTTTCCTAATATCCCCATTGATAGAAATTTCCGATAAAATTGGTAATACTGTTTTTTGCACAAAACGATATTGCTAAAAAGCCAGACCTGTTGTTTGTATTCAAAGTGCCTTTATTGACTCGTGCGCGATTAAGATTGGCGCTGATGCCGTGACGGGCCCAAGTACACGCATGTGAAAATAGATTTCCTTGAAGTTATCCATATATGTTAATGGTTAAAATGCTGCAAGCAAGCCACTGGGGACTAAAAGACAGGAAAGTTAGTTAAGATCACTCTCTGCACGGCGCATAGGCGTTTCTTTGCCAGAAAGTCCAAGCGACACATGGCGCTATCTAATAACATTTTGTAAGCTACATCCACTGTTTTTGTGGCACTCACTCAAACCACGCAGAATCGTTTGGTCTCGTTATATAGCGGTTTCTCTCCTGTGTATCAAGCACCCAGCTCCGTGTTCGAATGATCATGTTGGTGCTGCTTCTTTCCTTTTGCATGTTCAGTGGCTTGTCATACATGAAGAGTATTTTTTCTCACACAAATAGTCTACTTTTTACTCCTTTATGCATTAAAATGATATTTAGGGTAGATTTATTACATTTAAATTAGCTTTAGCTAGTGCTGGGTGAACGGTTGTGTTATTTCGCCTCTTTTAGATCAGTTTCGGTTTTTAGCTCTTTTGAGGGGTGAGTTTGCATCTACTGTAATTTGGTTGATTTCGTAGACTTTAGATTGTTTTCGCCTCTGGTCAGGAATGGGTTGGCTTAGCTAACTGCAATGAGCATTTGTGTGCGTTATATTTTAAAGTTACATTGTTTGCAACAGTTTTAGGACCGCTATTGCTGGTATTTTTTCAGTTCGATTCAAACTGTGTTCTTTAATTTGGCTTATGCTGGGATAGAACACTCATAGCCATGTCAGATGATGGCTGGCTGTGATGACTAGAATACGTGTATACACCTCTCCAAAGGGTTTACTTGCATGGGGCTTCTTTCGTTCACCCATCGGGTACAATACAACACAAAGCCAAAGAGAGGAACAGCCTCAGAAACTAACTCAGGCGATGTTATACTTCTAGGTCTATCACATAAACACGGTGATTTTCGAAGACCTTTAAAATCTACTTGATGGAAGTTATAGCTAAAACAATGATAGTTCTATTTTGCAACAACTGAAGGTTGCGTATAATAAAAGTCTGGGTATCGCATATTAGTCCGGTACTGTTCTTCCACTACGACTGTGCTCCTTCGTGTAATTCATCTGCGAGATTGGAATCGTGGAATCCGACATTCAGGTCGACCACTATTTCTCCCGTCTCTCCAATGTCCTCGTCGGGTGACCAGAAGTCGGTGAAGGCTCACAGCCATCGTCGTGGAATTGCAGTTGTTGGTGTTCACCGGCATAGTTATATGGCTGTCCCGACTTTTAAGACGCCGACATCGTACACGGCTATTGTTGCGATTAGGCCCAACAAGAACGAGAACAGCAGAACGATGCAGAGCCTTCACAACGCGAAAGCGGAGAGGCGGGGCATTGGTTCGCGCGAAAGCATTACGAAGAAAGGAACAGTTACTAATTCAGATATTCTCTTGGAGCAATCATCGATAGAACCACAAATGATCAGCCTACATAATTTGAGTGAATCTAATAAAATCTGTACAGCGCATAAGCCCAAAGAATAAGCCCAAGGTGGATCACAAAAAAACTGCGCATAAAACAAAATGGACATAACGGAGCTCGCTTTTGTTCTCCCCGCGTTCTGCCGCAGTAATATCTCTTGCCCTCTCGTACGACAAAGCAAGCACAATTCAATAGAAATTTAGTTGTACCGTGTACACGACAGTAAAAATGTCTATAATAGGCGAAGTTTACTAGTAGGTGTTTGCTTCGGTTGGTAATGCCGCGGAACATTGCCTAGAAAAGAGAATAAAACTATGCCACAGTCGAAAACTCGCGAATTACTTATATCGGAAAAAACTTTTACATAATTGTCAAGAAGCTATAATCAGTGCAAACTCTTGCTATAATTGTACCTAAATATAAACCTAAAAACCTAGGCGGATATACCTGGCTGCATAGCTGTGCGTTACAGTGCAACTTCACTACTAAAAATGTGGACGGGGTGTACCTCAGTGAAAAACCCGAATAGTTCTCCAGGTTTTCATTGCCTTTCTGCTAAACCTGCGGGCGCCTGTTCCCACAATAATTACGAAAGTGTTGATAAGACCGTCGCAGAAAATTCCTTTAGGTGAGGTTGTCCTGTTATGAAGGAGGATGATCAGCCAGCTGCGTCGGTGTGGGGTGCCTAACTGCTTTTTATGTAGGACGAACAGCGGCCTGTTTGAAAGAGGGGTGCAATCATTTGTTTCCAACACTGTAATGCTTTCTGTTACCCTCTTGCAAATACGTAATTCAGGAGCCTTAATTTCAAAAACTGGAGAAGTAGAAAGATATCATCAATTAACATTTCTCTGTCTATCAGTGAAAGATACGAAGCTCGATTTAGTTTACGGTAGTACAAGTATAAAACTCTAATCTCTCATTTGGTTCCGCGTGTCTTCTTTTGTGTATGTTTAATAAAAAGTCATAAAAAGCTTAATACACCCCCTAATTCTAAAACGCACAAGTTTGTCCTCACAGTGTGAATGACTAACTGCTAGTGGGAAAATAGCTGGAATTGTTATTGAAGAATGGCAAAGAATAAAGCGGTGGATAGTTACATCATAAGCGGCACATATCCAGATGGGGCAGTGGCCAAGAATTGGCCTTACGTTTAAGGCTGAACAGCCACTTCAGAGCTATATAAAATGAGGCTTAAGCTCCAAATAAAGATGTTTATCCTTTAGTAACTGAAACAAATTAAAGAGTATGCATTCTGAATTGCGTTTAGTTTGTGCTGTTTCGTGGCCTCAAACAAAAGCCTGCACCCCTAAATGGCATTTAAAAAAGTTCGTTAGAAGTGGCGGTTAAACACTTTAACGAAGCTTCGCGTGAAGGCGGTGTTTCCAGCCTCCCAAGTGGGGGAGGCCGCGAGCACTGATGACCAAGAAAGCAAAATAATATAAAACAGGCTAATTTTATTACAGGAGCTAACCAGAAATTATAAGGGAGACGACGAAAACATACCGACTCTTTTAGCTTCGACCGCTAGTTCAGATAGGCTTGTCAGAGAGTTGCTGGTCTGCAACAAAGTCTCCTGACGTCTTAACAGTAACGAACGCGCACAGAAATCAAACGAAGGGGCAAACGTCCACCAAGTTTATTCGAAGCTTTCACGTTCTTTGCGGGTTGATTTTAATTGATTCGTTGTAGGGTTTGACGCACCGATGCAACGCAGGCGATGAGGCGCACCGTAGTGGAGGGCTCCGTATTAATTTTGACCCCCTGGGGATCTTCAACCTGCGCGGAAATTTCATACACACGGGCGTTTTTGCTTTTTGCCTTCATCAGAAAAGCGGCCTCGGCTGCCGGAAATCGAACCGAGTTTATTCTAATGCATTTATTTAACCACATGGTTGACACTGTCTTCACGCACGGTGGGTATTACAAGACGGGACCGACAGTGGTAAAAAGAGGTGTCAGCCCAGTAAAACGCTTTGCTTAACTCTTCGGAAAGTTGAAGAACATAATAGGGCTGATAATAATGCGCACGGTTTGCGATTTTGCCTCTTTTTATGTCGGGTTCGGCTATGTTTTTAAACTATTTTCGAAGGGTCAGTTAACATTTATTTCAATTTTGTTGGTTTTGTACGCCCTAGATTAGTTTCTTATCTTAATATTGGCCAGGTTGGCTTAGGTAACTGCCGCGAGCATTTGCGCGGGTTTAAAATTGCGTCGTTTCATCATTTTGAGATCCGATATTGCTGTTATTTATTTCAGTTCAGGTGGTATTGTATTCTTTAAGTTGGTTTATGATGTGATATACCGCCATAGCCATGTCAGATGACGGGTGGCTGTGGTGACAAGAAAAGGCATATACCCCTATCCAAAGGGTGTACATGCATGGTGCTTGTGACGTTCACGCAGCGATTACAATACAACACAGAGACAAAGAGACCAAGGGCCAAAAAAAACTAACTGAGGAAACGCACCACTTCTAGGGCTATTAGATAAACATGGTGATTTTCGAGAAACTTTAAAACATATCTGATGGAAAAGATAGCGAAAACCATGATAGTTCTATTTTGCAAGAACTGAAGGTTGCGTAACGTAAGGCAGGGTTATGCATATTAGTCCCGTACTGTTATTTTCCCGCTACCACTGTGGTCCTTCTTGATTTTCAGCTCCGCTATTGGAATCATGGTATCAGAAATTCAAGGCCAGCGCTGTATCTCCTGTCTCTCCAATGCGCTGGTCGGGCGGCGAGAAGTCGGCGAATTCAAACAGGCCCACAACCACCGTCGTCACATTGCTGTTGTTGGTGTTCGGCGGCAAGGTTGTGGTTGTACCCACATTCAAGACGCCGGCCGCGTACAGGACTATGGTCAGGATTAGGCCCAACAAGAACGACGCCACGAGAACGATGCACAGCCTGCAAAAAGCGAAGGCGAAAACCCGGGACATTGGTTGGCGCGAAAGCATTACGGAGAAACGAACAGTTACATGTCCAGATATTCTCCCTGGAGAAATCTTAGATGGAACCAAAAATGATCAGCTTACACAAGATGAGTGAATCCAGTCGAACCTGAAGAGTGCCCAAGCACAAAGAGTTAACCCAAGATGGAGGAGAAATATTACCGAGCATAACCCAAAATGGACATAACGGAGCTTGCTTTTGTTCTCCCTGCGTTCTCGCGCAGTTATATTTCTTGCGCTGTCGTACCACAAACCAAGCACAATTAAACGGCAATTCAGTAGAACCATGTACACGGCTGTATAAATGTCTATAATTAGGGGGAATTTGCTAGTAGTTGCTGGCTTGGGTTAGCAATCCCGCGGAAAATTGCCTAGAAAAAAGAATAAACTATCCCACAGTGAAAAACTCTCAACTAAAATATATCGGATAGAACTTAAACATAATTGTCATGGCACTATAATTATTGATATTTATACCGGAATATTAACCTACAAACCTAGGCCAACATATCCTGCTGCGTAGTCGTGCGTTACAATGCAACTCCACTACTCAAAACTTGGACGGGGTGTACTTCCGTGATAAAACCCGAATAGTTGTCCAGGTTTTCTTTGGCGTTCCACTAAAACTGCAGACGCCTGTTCCCACAATATTTACGAAAGTGTAGATAAGATATTAGCAGGATATGTCTTCAGCTGAGGTTGTGCATTTCTGAAGCAGGATGATCAGACTACTGCAACTGCTTTTTATGTAGATCGCACGGCGGTTTGTTCCAAAGACGGGCATAGTAATTTTTTCCGACACTGTGATTCGTTCTGTTACTCTCTTGCAAATATATAATTCAGTAGCCTAATTAAAAAAAAAACAGGAGAAGTTAAAAGATACCATTAAGTAACATTTCTGTATCTATCAGTGGAAGACACGAAGCTCGATTTATCTTACGGTACTACAAGTATACGCCTCTAATCTCTCGTTTATTTCTGTGTGTTTTGTTTTGTGTAGGTGCTTGATTAACAGTCATAATATACGTAATACACCCCCTAATTCATACACACAAGATAGGGCCTTCACGGTGTGAATTTCTAACCGCTAGTGGAAAATAGCTGGCAATGTTAATCCCAAAAATCGGATTTGGTCATGAATTCATGTGTTCCCACCGGAACAAGGCGTCTGAAAAATTGTGAGATTAAAAAAACACACCAATAGCAATTTGTATGCTTCGACTCGTTAGCTGTTGAATACGCCCTCAGACACAAAGGGATGTGGTATTTAACTCCTCAAGAAAATTTACAAAACGAAACTGTCTTCGATAGTTTCTTAATGGTTATGCCTATGTTCCATTCTAATGTCGAAATGCTTGAGTCCGTTCGAAGTAGTTTCTGCAGCATGTGGTATGCGGCAATCCAGCAGCGCGAACATGGCGACAGGCTACTGCGCGAGGAGAGACCTATTCATGCTATTGCCAGTACTTCCAAGAAGGCACGAGCAAAAAAAAGAGCCACTGCCCCTCTTGTTTAAACCCTGTTTTCTGATGCCTCCCATGCAATCATTTTAAGCTGTGCTGCTTCACTGACATTGTGCAGTTTAAAACAATGACATAATGACAATGTGTCTTTACGTCAATACGCAAGTATGCACGCGATTCGCCCCTTGTTAGCGTGCCCAAAAAGGCTAACGATTCGCCTTCCGACGATTCGGTTTCTTCAGTTCCAGTTAATGCAGTCACGAATCGAACGCCCTGACATCCGCTAAGACGCGGTGCACTCCTGGAGTCTGGGTATTTTCAGTGTTATTTAGCAACTGCTGCTTCCAAGAGTAATGTAATAAAAGTAAATTTGGCGCGCTCTTTGTGAAGCTACCCTCGGCTCTAGTGTCGCGTGAAATGTGAACCACTGGGAGACATACCTGAAGTTGCTGGACTGCCAGAGGTAGACGCCGAGCAGTGCAGTTTCGAGGACCCATCCAGCCTTGGGGGTGGCCACTCCTTCACGGTGCTGTGGTTGTCCCTCTTCCGCGCTTGGTGTTCCTGATGCGCCGTCTCCAGGACTGGGAGAGACCACGAAGGACGACACTGCTGCAGACTGGGTCCTGAAATCACGGCCAGCCATGGCGTCCTTTCTAAGACTGACGACTTCAAAGCAGCTACCAGGGGCGGAGATTCTTCTTCTTCTTCACCTTCGATGATGCTGGTAGAACCGGCATGTCTGCTGAACTCGCTCCGTCTACTCGAGGTGACGCAAGCTATGCGTGCACAGAGGCAAACTGTGGGATCACTTCTCGTTA